>NC_048272.1:26946387-27277637 GCF_009762535.1 Notolabrus celidotus
ATGTCTCCGACTTCAACTGGGATGACTACCTGGAGGAGACTGGATCTGTGTCTGTGCCTCATCATGCTTTCAAACATGTGGGTGTTGACAGCATTCACAGCTAACACACATCACTGCATGATTTTGGACTAGTTGGGATGATTATTTTTAAACAATCACTAAATATCTATGTAAAGGCCATTCTAAGTTTCAGCTGATAGTTTCAAATAGTGATAGACGGATATGTTTTTTTCAGGGCCGATACCGCTATTTGGAGCCGATATTCATTTGCAGTAAAAGGGGAAATATTGGCGTCAAAATTTTGAATAATACAAACTCAAACTCTTAACTTCGTTTAAATGCCTTTTAAGCATATGTTTATTAAACAGCTTTTCAGATTTGCAACATGTTAACTTTTTTTTTTATCTTAGACAATAGACATCTTTGTTTCAAAATTCTAACAAAAAGTGCAGGGAGCTGCCAGGGTAAGCAGCATGTCTTTTACAGTTAAATGAAAACTTAAACAAATAATCTTTCACTTATCTTTGTTTTATGGGGGTATTTCAGTGTTTTTGAAGTGGGGTTGTATGAGTTTTTAATCACTAGTAGTTGTAGGGGCCACAACGGATGCTGCTCAGCTCGTCTCCTGTGATGAGAAGCTGCAGGAGAAATGGAACACAAACTAGGCTACGGTTTCTGCAGACGGTGTCATTTCAGCCACGTGTATAATAACCCAGTTTTAAATTGATCTCTTATCGGCGGTCGGATTTTTAAAAAAGGCTGATGCCAATATACGTCAAAATGCTGAATATCTGTGCTGATAATCGGTCTATCCCTAGTTTCAAACAATGTTTAGTTTGAAATCAGAGCTTAAAGTTGTGGAATGTGTGAGCTAGCAAAGCTCGGAGTAATACATAAATCAGGTCATAAGAAACAGTTATGAAGGTATATATTTATAAGGAAATCAATAGAATAAACACACAAGTGGCTGCAGCACCACTTTATTAATGTTTTTCTGCACAGGGAACACATATAAAGCTGTGATTTAACTGTGCGGGTTCTACTGAAGTTCATTACTTCATGCATATGTTCTTCTGTCCTGGTCTCAGGTGGATCAGGGCCTGCAGACAGGACTGACTCCAGGCATGAAGCTGGAGGTGTGTGTGCGCTCCGAGGCTGACAGTCCTTACTGGGTGGCCAGTATCATCACCACATGTGGGCAGCTACTACTGCTACGCTACGAGGGTTACCAGGACGACCGGCGTGCGGACTTCTGGTGTGACATCATGATGGCGGACCTCCACCCACTGGGCTGGAGCCGCCAGAATGGGAGGACCATGAGGGCCCCTGAGGGTGAGGGTTCACTGGTGTTAAGATCATGTTGTTGTTTTTTGTCATTTGTGAGAGACGCTTGAAAAGTTGAAGACATCATATGAACATTCAGAAAGTTTCTTGGTGTCTTTGTAAGACTGAGTGACAAACTAATCAAACAATTTTTAGCTATTTAAAGGTGGAACTCAACCCAAGTATTTGCACTCTTGTTCAGCATAGCAAGGAGCATATTTCTTTTTTTCCAGTATACTGCTGAACTGCAGATTTCTCAACTGAAAGTGAAACAGTTTTGCCTGTCAAGTTTTCTTCCAAGCAGTTTTCCTCGTTGTTATTTTCAGTACAGACTCCAATCAGCATTTGACACCTTGCTGGTTTTACTGGTTGAAACAAAGAGATACTATGAAATAAAATACCAGAACAAATGAATGACTACATTAGTCTGTTTAGAATGTGAAAGCTACATGAAACACTGAACAACAGTGGAGAAAGTTGCTCACAGTTTGAAATTCATATTAGCTGCAATTCTCTGTTTTCATTGAATTCATTCCTGTAGTTACTCTTACATGGTTGGTGCTGTCATCAGACCAGTGAGAAAGTGTTTGTGTACGTGTGATTATGAGCCCACCTGGTTGTTTGGTTATTAAATAAACAGTTTGTGTACATGTCTGTGTATTTGTGTGTGTTCTCTGCCTCAGGTCTGCGTGAGAAGCACCAGGACTGGGAGGCTTTGCTAGAGAAGGCCCTGGCTGAGGAGTGCAGTGCGCCTGCCAATCTGCTGGAATTGGTAAGGCAGAGGAACGGAGCAGCTGTCTTGTCAGAAACTCCTCACACCCTGGGTGGGGCAGGTCTCTGTTTGTGCCAAGAATAATCTCCCCCACCAGAACTGATTTTTTTTAATCCAAAAAACAGACAATCCTGTAAAGTAAACTGTTAAGGCTCCAAGAAATCAAGTCAGACATCCTTCATTGCTGTTAGTGGTGAGGAAAGTTTGGAGATTACTACAGAAAAACTTCAATGTGACAGTTTATTCCCTCTGGTGATCAGTTAGTCTGCAGTTTGACACACACTCAAATGCTTTACAAATGTCATTTTGTTTAAGCAAGGGTTTAGCGAGTCTGTTACTCCCATTTTGAAATGTCATAAACCAGGATGAAAACATCACACTTAGAATGCCTGTTGGAATAAATGTGAAGTGAACTGAATATGTTTTTTACATCTAATATTAAGTCGTGTTTGTGCACTGGGCGTGAAGTCCCAAGTCTACCAAATACAAGACTCTGATCTATTGTGCACAGAACCGAGGCTGGGCTGCTGAAAGCAAATTGGCCTGTGAAATTCTTTAGAGCCATTAGTTAGCTTTCTGTGACTGAGCTTCAGTTCTGCCATTTAGTCATGCAGTACATTCTCTCCCTTTACAAATTCCTCGCCTTGCCTAGGCGTGTGTCCATTTCTGTTTGTGTAAGTGTGTGCTCTACTCTTCTAATTCACCACCTCTAACCTCCCGCCTTCCCCCTGCAGCCGCAGTGTGGTAGAGACCCAGTGGAGCTCCTGTGTGCAGGCTGCTATGTGGAGCTCCAGGACAACGAAGATCCGGGGCTGGCCTGGGCTGCCGAGGTAGAGGAGAACGTTGGAGGAAGGCTGAAGCTGCGCTTTTTAGGCACAGAGGGCCTGCCGGACACACCAGCAACCCTCTGGCTCTTTTACCTCCACCCACGCCTTCACCCACCCGGCTGGGCTGTAGAACAAGGCTGCACCCTCAGGCCTCCATCAGGTCAGTGGCACTGGCATGGGTCAAACTGTATTTTTAGATACAGAGGGAGATAATGATTTCTAGGTCTGAAGATTTTCTACCAAAGCAGATGGGAATTACAATTACAGTGGGGAGGGTAGATAAAGAGTTCAGATTGAAGCTGGGGACTAGATGCATGTCATATTGTGTGCTTTCGATTTATAGTTATGTATATTTTTACCATTTATAAAGGGGCATCAAATCTAATGTTTTAGGACTGACAACAAAAGAAAATCATACTCTGTTTATTTCAACTCGCTCCATTAAGTCTGTCATTTTTCTTTTTTTGTCACATTATCTCACTTACATCAACACTAAGACACATGCGTAGAGATAGAACACGAGGAGCCGATATTCAAATTGTGCTGGTGTCCCATCAGACCTTGAAATTGATTTTCCATGCAGACTTGGATAGATCATTGTTTTCAGAGATACAATAATCTAATGCCCTTCAAGTGAATCGGAGTTGTTTGTATGTGAGATGTAAGAAGTATCAGAGGCTGCATCTGTCTCCTGACACAGCTGGTCTGGTTCCACTGAAGCTACAGCTAAAAATATTCAATGCTCTGCTGCCTGTGTTTGTGTGTGTTTGGAGGGGGGTAACTTGCTTCAGTCCTTTTTCGAGATTATAACAGATTGTATTAAATAAGATGATTTGGAAACAAGATACAGTAGAGAGTTAGAAACAACTATTGTCTTTTTTTTTATACATTACTTGTACTTTAACATTCCATAAAAGAACAGGGAAGATATATTATTTTATGATACAAGCTGGAAGTGAGGTACCCAAAAATGACCTATATCTATATTATTATCATTTCTTTGAGTCTGTATCAACCCTAGTGTGCTTGGATATGATGTCTTTTTTTTTGTTTGCAAAGTTGTGGAATGATTCCTTTTAATTATTTGAGCTTATTTGAAAAGACTTAATACATTGTTGGGTCCTATTTGGATGTCAAGAGCAAAGAGCAAGCTGTCTCTAGATCAATTTGCTGAGTAGAGTTAAACTTAATCAGATCTATGTTTTGCATACATTTTTTTTAATTAAAACCTGCTCCACACTGACCAACTGCCTCACTGAAATAAAATCCTAGGTGCGAGCGATAACCTCCTCTCGTTTCAACATCATATCAATCACATCACCAGAGCTGCCTTCTTCCATCTCAAAAACACAGCTCATCTCCGCCCTTCACTCTCCTTCCCTGCCTCTGAGACTCCGGTCAATGATTTCATCACACCATGAATTGACTCCTGCAGAAGCATTCTTTATGGTCCATCATGCAAAGTCCTCATTAAATTCAAGTACATCAAGAACTCTGCTGTTCACCAACCCACACACTCCCTGCTCCCACGACCACATCACACCTGTCCTTCAGAGCCTCCACTGGCTCCCTGTTCCACAACACATCCAGTTCAAAGTCCTTCTCTCAACCTTCAAAGCCCTCCAAAACCAGGCTCCTTCCTGCATCACTGACCTGCTCCACTCCCACACTCCTGCCTGCAGTTTCCGCTCCTCCAATGCCAAACTCCTCTTTCTACTGTACTCAGGATCAAGCACTTGAACCTCATTTTAGCCTTTTCCCATGCTGGCCCTTCCCTCTGGAACTTTCTCCCCAAACACATCTGAGACTGCCAAGATTCAAATCACAAGTCCCACCTTTTCAGAACTGCTTTTCGCTGCTGTTGCTTTTTTTAACCTTTGTCTTTATGTGTTGTTCTCCTATTATAATGTGATATTTGTCAAGTGTCTTTCAGTATATGAAAAAGCGCTTTATAAAAAAGAATTATTCATTTTATAATTATTAACCATGCCCAAGCCATCAGGAAGGCAGTTGGAGCTCATCCACCGCTGATTTTTTGTGTTTGTTTGTTTCAGCTCTGTTGGCCCTACGGCCAGAGAAAGAGTGGGAGGAGGTGAGACAGAGGATCAGTGACCTGCCTCAGGATGAAGCTCTGACTGCTGAGTTCAATAAGGTACTGCCAACCCTGCTTTTATTTGTTGTTGACCCAGAAAAAAATATATTTTCAGCTAATTAAGCTTTGATAACAATGCGTAAATGAAAAGTTCAAAAATTGAGTAAGTTCAAAAGTAAAACAATCATTCACATATTAGAGCTGATCTTTTAAACATTACTCTGTGTGTGTGTGTGTGTGTGTGTGTGTGTGTGTGTGTGTGTGTGTGTGTGTGTGTGTGTGCGTGTGCGTGTGCGTGTGTGTGTGTTTTCTTAAAGGAACATCCTGTTATCGCTGCTCATTGTTTTAAAGAAGGTATGAAACTGGAGGCTGCTGACCCTGCTGCTCCTATTTCCATAAGACCTGCCACTGTCACCAAGGTAACAGACTTTCATATCAAATCCGTCTCCACTATGCTGCAATATTGTTCCCCAGTTTGTTGTTAATTGACCCTGTTTTTCACTCTTTCTGTAATTATAGCCACACTGTCTTTATGTTGAAACTGCATCATGATTAACTAAAATGTGTTCTTTATAGTCAAACAGTCAAGTAGATCCCTTTACTTAACACTGTCTGTAGACGGTTGTATAGGTATCTTGAAGTGTTAAAATAATGAACCTCTTCTCTACTTCAGGTGTTCAATGAGCAGTACTTCCTGGTGACGATGGACAATCTTTGTGGTACTGAGGAGAAAGACATTGCTAGAAGGTCTTTTCTGTGCCACAGAGACAGTCCAGGGATCTTCCCTGCTCAGTGGAGCCTCAAAAATGGAGTGCCTCTAAGCCCTCCACCAGGTCTGCTCTTTGTAATGATGTCCATCTAAAACCAGTTCTGTCAAGATCATTCTTATAGTCTTTCTCAGGCTGTCTGTTGCCTAATTGACTTCGTTCTTTCTTTCTTTCTTTCTTTCTTTCTTTCTTTCTTTCTTTCTTTCTTTCTTTCTTTCTTTCTTTCTTTCTTTCTTTCTTTCTTTCTTTCTTTCTTTCTTTCTTTCTTTCTTTCTTTCTTTCTTTCTTTCTTTCTTTCTTTCTTTCTATTATCTTGAACAGGATACCAGGGCTCAGACTTTGACTGGGCAGATTACCTGAAGCAGTGTGAGGCAGAAGCAGCTCCTCAGCATTGCTTCCCATCTGTAAGTGAACCTTTTGACCCCTTTTACACCAATTTCCCTCTTTACTCTGAATCAGAGCTGGCTCTCTTCATCTACAACACACCACCAGCTGCTGGCAGGATCCAAAATGGATTCATGAATTCAGACAAACCAACACATGACTCCCAGTGAATTTTGTGCTCTCAATTGATCATTGTCAACAATTAAATGTGAAAATGGTTGACTTGGGTTTAGCTTTGAAACTCTCGACCATGTGACCTAATAAGATGCCCCTGTACATGGGTGGGGTTTGCACATAAAGACTCTATTTGCAGCCTTCATTATTGTGTGCAACATATTTCATATTTTGCTGTTGCATACTTTAAAAACATTAAATGAAACATCTTCCTGACAGGTTACAGAATGTGGTCAAATTAGATTTTTCCCATTTTACTTACAGCGTAATCAAATGTCACAATTGTACCAGGTCCCCACAGAGTGAACAGCCGCCTCACTGAGAATTTAATTATTTTTTATTTTAACATGGACAACCATTATTTGCTGTGGAAAATAGCAACCTATCTCTGTTTCCCTGCTAGGAGCAGAGTGACCACTGCTTCAAAGAAGCCATGAAACTGGAGGCTGTCGACCCCCTGTCACCTGTAAACATTCACGTGGCCACCGTCACCAGGGTCAAAGGGCAACATGTTTGGCTGAGCCTGGAAGGTAAGATTAAAAACAAACTAAGAATGTGTTTATTTTGAGATATGGAAGTAGAAAGTGATTGTGTATAATTCCCATGCAGTCCCACAGTATAACTGTGATGTCATCTAAAGCTTTAATGTGTAATGTGCAGCTATATAATCTGAATATGTGAAGCTCTGGAGCTGTTAAACATTAATTCTATTCAAGAATGTGAGACACCCAGATTAAGAGTAATTCAATAATTCAAACCTAGAATCTCTGCTTTGATCTCATTTAGACTCAAACATTAGTTTTCAAAACTAAAGAGAAGACATTGCAACAGCATAATATGTTGCAAGCATAGACTGTATAAAATATGGACGTAGTATCCGTGACGTCCCCCATCTGTTTCTGAAGCGCTGTTTGAGGCAAATCGGCGGCGGCACCCATATTGCTGCTGTCAAGCCAGTGTGATATAAAGAGGCGGAGTTTGAGCCTCCTAGCCAACAGCTGCAGCGTTCCGGCAGGCAGCTGTGCCTCTCATTGGAAGACTCGTAATCTCAATATCTTCGAAATTGCTGCGTTAGAAAAAAATTCATCCCCCTCACAATGAAAGCAGATCAAGAAATTAGCTATCCAGACTACACACGTCTTTTGTACCAGGCTGTAAACATGTTTATTTCTGCTGTAAAGATCGGCTTCTACCCATTCATGTGTATGTGACTTCCGGTACTTCCGGAGCCAGCCTCAAGCGGATCCTCGATGAACTGCAGCTTTTAACACTTCCGCATTGGACTCATATTTTTAGACCGGAGGTTGCCGCTTGGTTGCAAGCACCTTAATTTTTGATAAAATAACAGAAGATAAGCAAAAGTTGAATTATAAAGTTGAAAGACTGTCTCTCAGAAAAACTTATTGAGATGTATTGACCGTGATGTTTCCTTGTTGGCAAATAGCTTTACAGTTAAAAGCTACAGATAAACTGATTTACAGGGTTGATGTTTTGACATTTATACAACAGCATATGTGTATACATGTACACATATGACATGTTGCCCTTGCTTAGTTAAGATATAGTAAAGTAATGTGTGTATGTTCTTCAATTCATTCAGACAAGTTAATAAAAAATAAGAAGTTACTGCCACACAAGGCATGATGTCAGTAATGTCAGTTCCTTGTTGCATTGTATTGAGTTTTTTACCTCACCAGAGTCAGACTGTAATATCTGTACCACTGGTCTCTGTTTATTATGATGACATTTTAATCTTGCTGTGTGTGAATGTTTGATCAGGACCGAAGCAGCCACTGCCAGAGCTGATAGTTCATATAGACTCTCTGGACATCTTCCCTGTCAGCTGGTGTGAGACTAATGGCTATCCACTCGTCTACCCCATCAAACCCTCAGGTACACAACATAAGTGATCATAATGGACTCTTTAAATCTCTGCCATAACTAGACTATGTCTAATGCTGGTAGATGATACAGGGTATTACTCTGAACTCTGAAATAGATGATAATGTAAAATGGGCTCACATTGGTCCACCAACATAAGTAGGCATGGCTGACATTAGTTTCTCCTTGTTTTTCAGTTGAAAAAGAGAGGAAGGTAGCTGTGGTGCAGCCTGAGAAACAGTGAGTATTTAAAGAAGGGAAGGTTGCTCGTGATTTATTGGTTTGAATGGATGGAGTTGGATTCTTTTTAAACGTCAGATTTCTTTTTTGTCACTTTATAGCCGAACTCCACCAAAATCACCTGATTCTGTCAAGCAGCAGATGGCCTCCCAGTCAGAAACAGGTGAGTGTGGAATGTCTCAGGTGTCAGTGAAGGAATAGATTGTGTGATATCTCTGGTCTAATGTGCATCAATGTGTTTAGTGGTAGTTTCATAATTTGAGTCTCATTTCGTGTCCATGTGCAGGACATGGTAATGGAAAATACTGCTGTCCCAAGATCTACTTCAATCACCGCTGCTTCTCTGGGCCTTACCTTAATAAAGGACGCATTGCAGAGCTGCCTCAGTTCATCGGCCCTGGAAACTGTGTCCTGGTTCTCAAAGAGGTGAGAGAGGCCATTCATCAAAGCTCAATTCTGAAACACATGCAAATGTTGATGGTGATGGTTTAGAATTTTTACTTAGCCATGCTAGTTGCAGGATTCTATGTAGGGCAATGTGGGTTGTTGGATCTGCATATCGGAAGGATTGTCACTGATTTTGTTCTGACAGACTACATAGAGGAATGATAAACTATCAGGAACTGCTATTTAGCCATTTAGTTTTTGTCGAATAGAAGCCTTTTTTCCACGACCAAATGTCTACAAACCTAATAGTATTCCTATTAGCTTTAGTTTTACTTCACATCAAACCCTAATTAGCCAGTAGTAACATTCCTGCATGCTTATCTGAGAGGGTGCACATTTTAAAGATTATACATCTGAAAAACAAACATCAGTGTCAGGTTTATCACTGAGAGAATGTTAGCAATGTGAGTGTGTAACTTTAAAGCACGGATGTGTCCAAGTGTCAGAGCTGCTGGCATGGCTGTGCTGACTCAATGTCTCATGAATGTTCAACACTAAGTAGTGTTATGTTCGACGGGGCTGATGACTTCTGTGTTGTATCATGGGGTTGATAGTGCTTTTTCCATTCTTTGTGGTGTCCTTGCTATCATGACACAATGTCACCATTTAATAACTAATGGCACACAGTGCAGAGACCATTATGGTCTGCTTATCTACTGCCATTCAACATGTTAATATTGATAAAATAGATGTCTCAAAATGAATATGGTGTTTCATGTAAAAATGACAAAACCCAGTTTAACAATTAAGGACCAAACACTCCATCTCCAGGTAACCTGTATGTGTTGCCTGTTGGTCCCTTGTCCAGGTGTTGACTCTGCTGATAAACTCGGCCTACAAACCAAGCCGTGTGCTGAGGGAGCTGCAGCTGGACCAGGAGAGCCGCTGGCAAGGCCATGGAGAGACACTCAAAGCCAAGTAAGCGGGGAAACATTCAAAAATCTCTGCTCTGGAGAAAATCTGCAGTAATAGTAGGAGTGTTAAAAGGTGGCCTATTTTGAGACACATGCTGGAATAAACAAGTACATGAATGAACAAATGGAAATAAATATCATCCTGAAGCAAATATTGAGCCAACAAGCTCTGGCTTTAATTTAAGTGAGGCCTTGCTCAAGTTTGTCTTTTTTCTTAAAATCCACATGTAGTTTTATGACCTAATGTTTGGTTGAAATGTAAAAAAATAAATAAATCACATTTTATTGACTCTGTAATCGTCTACGCCAGGTACAAGGGAAAGAGTTACCGGGCTACGGTGGAAATAGTTCGCACTGCTGACCGTGTTGCAGACTTCTGCAGGAAAACCTGCATCAAGCTGGAGTGCTGCCCGAACCTGTTTGGACCTCGTATGGTTCTGGACCGCTGCTCCGAGAACTGCTCCGTCCTCACCAAGACCAAATACAGTAGGTGGTTTATAGGATAAGTGACTGCTGGTTGTTGAGGCTTCAAATGATTCATTAAATGATGTGAGGTGTAAATCTGTACACTTAATGTCAGATGTGACCTTAATTCTATGCACTGTACAAACTTGCTCTATTTTAACACTATTTTAATTTGTGTTGGCCCTGAATAGAAATGATCATTGACTACATAAGTGTTCCCTTACGGATAAAGATTTTTTGTGAAGCGGGATAGAGCTGGTTAGACTCTCCACAGGAAGCGAGTAAGCTGAACTGTATCCACAGCACAAAGTCGCAGATTTGTAGATATGTTTACTTGCTGCTGCTCTAAAGCTTTGAGATTAAGAAACTGATGCAATTTGAAAGCAACAGTAACTGATTACACTTTCTCTTTTATCTCTTATGTGTTCAAATCACTCATGACAGCACATATCCTCCAAACACTACTACTACTACTACTTACAGTCTATTAATCAACGCTTTTTATGTGTGGTGAATTAAAAAAACCTGATAGATCTAATTTCCATCCATATTAATAATTAAGTTTCCCAGACATCAAACGTAACATTACTCACTAAGCATGTTGTCTTCTCACCAGCATACTACTATGGGAAGAAGAAGAGTAAACGCGTAGGCCGTCCACCCGGTGGCCACTCCAACCTAGAGGGTGGAGTGAAGAGAAGAGGGAGGAGGAGGAAGAGGAGGAAGCAGCTCTTTGTGCACAAGAAGCGACGTTCCTCAGCTTCAGTTGACAACACGCCTGCTGGATCTCCTCAGGTAATGCACTCATATACTCTTCATCAATAATGACTTCACATTTCACCTGAATCTGTGCTGATGGAGGGTACCACTGGCTCACAGGGCAGCGGAGAGGAAGAAGATCTGGATGAGGACGACTCCCTGACTGAAGACTCTGGCTCAGAGCTGCAGGATGATCTCCAAGATGATTCTGAACAATCATATGGGAAGTCTCAGCCAACCACGCCGTCCCCCTCCCCGCCAGCAACACCTAGGCCCACCCGCCGGCGCCGGAAACCTCGCTCACCTTCATTTTCTGATGATGAGAACAGACCTCCTTCACCAAAGGTAAGAAAAGACAGAATGGCTGTAAAAAGATCATGAGATAAAAAAGTTAGAAATAGATACATAACACTTTGAAGATATTTGTCTTGTGGTGTTATTATAGATGAACAATAGGCATGTTAAGAAATACTCTAATGTGCACTACTAGTAAAACATTTTTACAGTCTAACCCTCCAATTTCCTTCAAAACAACTGCCCCTGTACGCCTAATCTATTCCAGTGAGATTTTGAACAATATGTTCACTGTGAGCTGAACTTTCTCCAAACACCTTACAAGGGAATAAACAAGAACCAAGCTTCCAGTGTTTCTTTTCTGATGTTTACATCTGATAGCCGTCTGCTTAGCATCAATTCTAAGGTTTTAAATAAGTTGTTAGCCTCTCCACTTCAGCCCTGAGATCTTGCATAGTCTCTGTCTGACTCGCCCCGTCTGTGTGTTCATAGACCTCAAAGACTGAGCCCCCTCAGAAGTTGTGTTTGGACACCAGCCCCCTGGAGTGGAGCGTTACTGATGTGGTTCGCTTCATCAGGACCACCGACTGTGCACCTCTTGCACGGATTTTCCTGGATCAAGTAAGAAATACTCACATACTTGATAACCACTCTTCCTCCTCATCTCTAATGTAACAAGGGTATCAAACTGTTGTATTATATCCAGAGTCACAAATGCAAAACATTGTCATGTCCAATTATAGAAAATGCCTCACATCAATTTATGTCTTTACAGGAGATTGACGGACAAGCGCTGCTGCTGCTGAATCTCCCAACAGTGCAAGAGTGTATGGACCTGAAGCTGGGACCGGCCATTAAGCTGTGTCACCACATTGAAAGAGTCAAGCTGGCATTTTATCAACAGTTTGCCACGTAGCTGAAGGGGAATGAACATGGACTGTACCACATCCTGCACTGTTATTTATCCTGCAAAAAACACCCTACTTCCCAATTCTGGCAATTCTAACTCTGAACGTAAACTGAGAGAGCTACGTTATCTGTCCACTGGAAAATCAACAAAGAAGTCAAGACCTACCATCAAAAACAGTTCACATGCTCTTCAGAAAAGGCAGAGGGGGATGACTTAAAGACAGAAGAATTCAAGACACTCAAATGCCGTAAACTAAGTGAAATACATTGACTAATCCCAGCATATTCTGCAGATCAGGACTCAATAAACAAGCCATCTTCGAGGCCTTGCTTCCTGGTTTAATCAGGTTGGTTTTTTGTGTGGTTCTGGAAAAAAAATGGCATAAAAACATATTTTTGGCTGCTGAGTGTCTCATAATTCTCATGTTTGTCTGTTTCTGTATGGTGAAAAGTGACTAAGCGCCTCCCCTTCAACCTCATTGTCATGTTCTGTCTTTTCATGGTTTACAGCCTGCACTGCTGTCTTCAATAGTTAACACCTCTTAACAGCTTTTATTGTAATACTTAAGACCTATAACATTTGTTGTCTGCTAGTCAGAACTTGCTGTCATCTGCTGGAGATTTGAACTCGTGAAGTCTTGCCACCACATCTGGTGGTTTCCTACTCAAGTCTGATTTTGCTGAAAAGATGTTAAACATTTGTGGTGTGAATGAGGGTACAAACACAACATATGACAACTAAAAAAAAAGTTTTTCCCCCAATATCCATGTCACTGAAAAACCCAAATGTTGAAAGACCAACAGATTGTGATACATTGTCCTAATGGGTGCTTGATTTACTCATTAGCAGCACCTATAGGTAAAGATGAGAATAGTTGAAAAATTAAAAACAACCAATTACATTTAGCTAAAGCCAGCTTCTGTGGAGCCCGAGGTACAGTTATACTAAACTAGATGTCGTTGCATGACAGGAGTTTGGTTTTTGTTTAAATATTAAATGTGTATACTGTCATCATACTCTTTGCAAATGTTATCCTGCTGAATTAAGATACAATGTCCTTAACAACACATTCAAGGGGCGCCATTTTGTAGAGATCAAGTTGCTTTCTTGTACAAGCTTCTGCAGTATGGAAGAGCTGTTTACAGTTTTATGACTCTGTAATGAAAGCACAAGAAAAACTCTACTGTATAGATTTATGCAAATGACTGCATGTTTGTAAATAGTGTAGATAATCTAATGTCTTCTAGTACAACAGGGTGATCAGAAATAATAATTATTGAGCAATTAACTTTCAGCAAGCAATCTGTAAATCTGAAACAATATATTTGCACAGAATAGACCTAAACTTCTCATGGTGTACGGTTTGAACCAATTCAGCTACAATTAATTACCTGAGCCATTTATTTCAGTCGTTTTACGGTAAAATAAATGACATTTTCAAGCAATGCGATAATCTGTAAATGTTTTGTTAATCCGTCTTTTTTTTCTCTGTTTACTAGTTTCTGTTACAAAAGTGTGATCTACTGTGATGTGCTTCTTTTGTGAGTTCAATTTCTGCAATTTGTTAGTCAGCTCTTTTGTGGTTTTCACTGTACTACGGCTTTTCATTTCATGTTTGATGATCATAACAGCATTTTAAACAAAGAATTCAAATTAAACTTTCAACAGTGACTACTTTTTTTTTTCTTTTCAACTTTATTTCAGATGTACATAACAAACAATGGGTACATTCAGAAGGAGCATCATACATAAACAATCATTAAGGACATAGAAACAATACAGCTATAGTTGTTAATTTAAGGTAAATGAGAAATGATACATACATAGAAAATAAATAATAAAATAAATTGAGTAAGGAGAGGGAATAATTTTATAATTCAGTGAGGAATTCTTTTAGAGAATCGTATATTTTAAGTGCTCTTGGTCCTTTCATTATTTTCAATGATTTTAGGTATAGCTGGAATTCATTTAGAAAAACAACAAATTTGGGGGGAGATTTCATAGTCTTGTTTTTATGAATAAAGAATTTTGAGAGGCACAGGATTATGTTACAGCAGATTTCATCACTTTTATTTGTTAATATCAGACAGAAAGTTATGTCATTAATTTTATTTTTATTTTTTTAATATTTTATATGTAACTTTTTTAATGTAACAAGACAAAACAAATACAATCAAACAGGGGCTCAGATATGTGAAATGAAATAAAATGAATAAAATAAACAGATAAATAAATAAATTGAAAACACGTGAAGAAAATGTTAGTTGAGAAATTATTTTAAATGACAAAATAAACGAAGAGAAGTAATAAAATAAATAGAAATTCATATATATATATACATACAAACACACATGCACACATATGCACACACATATGCACACACATATGCACACATATGCAAACACATATGCACACATATGCAGTTATGTCATTTATTGAAAAGGAAATTGGATTGGATTTCATTTTTACTTTTAACCATTCATGGATATCAGTCCAGAAGGTTTTCACAGTTTGGCATGAAAAGAAAACACGGTTCGTCGACTCCAGGGGGCATAAATTGTCTTCAAATTTAAAGTGTGCACAGAGTAATTCTTTAGAAGGATAAATATTGTTCATAATTTTAAAGTGTGTATCTTTTGCTTTGAGTGGTATAGAGAAAGTGAGGTACATCATCTTAAATTTTCCGTTGATTTTTTGTCAAATTTGTGTAAAATATCATTCCTGTTCTGTCTACCTGGGAATAGTGTTTCATTAAGATTATTTCTTATCAATTTATTATTACATTTTTATCTAGGACTGACAATCCCTGAATGGACAATGAAGGTAGAGTTGTGGAGCTATTCTTGGGTGTGTCATTTTATTTTTTGTTAGGAATACAAATTGTTGGGGAAGTGCTTTGTGGAGTTTAATAAAATCAGATTCTGGGGGGTTGAAATTATGCTTGCCACAGAATTGTTCAGAATTCAGAAGATTACCATCTGTATCCATTATGTCACTTATAAATCATATGTTTCTCTCATGCCAGTCTGCATAGAATAAAGATTTGTTTTTATGTAAAATATATCTGCTATTCCACAGAGTGACGTATAACATTTTCCAGTACAACAGTATTTGTTTGTGAAATTCTGATAGTAAAACAGGTAATTTATCAATAGTGTAGTCTGCTGTTAGCAGAAACTTCAAGCCTCCAACTTTATTAAATATATGATTTGGGATACAGTACCAGAAAGAGTTGCTGCGATTGATCCAGGATTTTAGTGTTCCATTAAGGCAATCAAAGTCAATAACATTTAGGCCACCATCCTTTATGTCTTTAGTTATATCACTTTTCTTCACATATGCTTTATTTTATGCTGACGACACACACAACTGTATCTCCCTGTAACACCAAACACCACCACAAACCTCTCACTCCTCAATGACTGTCTGACAGATATAAAACTATGGATGTCAGCAAACTTCCTGAAACTTAACTCTGAAAAAAACAGAAATGCACCCTCCCCTCCAGTCCTCCCTTGGTTCCCTGTCACACAATGTGAAAACAAATGTCAGAAACCTCGGAGTGACCTCTGACAGCAACTTATCTTTTGAAAGACATATTAATAAAACCATCCAGTCTTGCTTTTATCACCTTAGAAATATTGCACGGATAAGATCTATGCTGGCTTTTAATGACACCCAGACCATTATTCATGCTTTTATTTCTTCTAGACTAGATTATTGTAATGGGCTTTTAACAGGTTTAACTCAAAAATCTCTCAATAGATTACAACTGGTACAAAATTCAGCAGCAACACTTTTAACTAAAACCATGAAGAGAGAGCACATTACTCCTGTTTTAATGACCCTACACTGGCTGCCCATTGCTTTTAGAATAGATTTTAAGGTTTGACTTATCACTTTTAAAGCACTTCACGGCCTGGCCCCTGAATATATCTGTGATTTGCTGTCACCCTACCAGCCTGGGTGCAGCCTCAGATTCTCAGGCAGGAACCTCCTTAAAGTTCCTGTCACAAAGTTAAAATCTAAGGGTGACCGAGCGTTTGCTGTGCAGGCTCCACGACTGTGGAACGACCTGCCTGAGGATCTCAGGCAAGCAGCATCAGTATTTTCTTTTAAATCACAGCTGAAAACATATTTATATCGAAAGGCCTTACTGTGATATTGTTTTATCCACGATGTTACATTTATTTTTAATCTACTTTTATTCATTGTTATCTTTTATTCACTCATTGTTTTATTTATTTTTTTACTGATTTTAATTGTTTTATTGTTTAATTGCTTTTAGCAGTTTCTCTTTTACTCTTTTTTTTAGCTGTTCCTCTTAAATTGTCTTGCCATCCCATATATCCCCCCATGCTTTTGTCTCTTTATTGTGGGTTTTTATGATGTAAAGCACTTTGTAATGTCTGATTTGATAAGTGCTTTATAAATAAACTTTATTATTATTATTATTATTATTATTATTATTATTATTATTATTATTATTATTATTATTATTATTATTATCATTGTTTTTATTATTATTATATAGTCTAGGTCTGTGTCTCCAAATAAAGTTCATATTTATTTGGTTGATACATTTTATCATTTTTTTTGGAATGGCATTAGAGTATGCTGGGTAAATACATCTAGATAAGGATTCCATCTTTGTTAGATATATTCGACCTAATATTGAAAGGTCTCTTTGAAGTCATGAATTTAATTTGGCCTTGCATTCCTTTATTTTATTTTCTACTTCAAGGGATTGATTTTGTTTTTGGTCCTTTGTAATATAAATTCCTAGGTATTGTATTTCTGGCTTGATTGGAATACTGCAAATATATCTCAGTGGTGTGTCATTTCAACAGTGACTACTAAAACACTTCCTGTGTGTATGGTGGCATACATTTCCCAGCATGCTGTTTGTTGTTGCGCAGGTCACGTGACACTACGTCTGTCAACATTAGTGGGCAGGGAAGCAGCAGCTGGATGTTCGCGAGCGGTGACCTGCAATTATTTATAACACATTTTGAAATACATGCGAGCAGTTTGTGCATGTGCAACAGCCCCGGATAACAACTTCACACAGTTTGCAACATTTAGAAGAAAGCACGAGGTTTTTTTTAGCATTACAAAATGACTAGTTAGCTTCGGTGCTAGCTAGGTAAATAGCATATCAGCCGCTGGCTCTCCTTTCAACTATGGACGCTCGTCTGGCTGCAGGATTCCACTCCTCAATGGTTTACCTGCACTGTACAAGATAATAGAATAAGTTGTGGCACTGGTTAGGTTTTTCAGTAGCTGCATGACAAAGATCTAACCGGTGTGTCCGTAACTAATGTTAGCTTCCAGGTCGAGCAGGACATGGTTCTTCCCTGCTACGTGGACCTTCTTCACCAGATATTGATTTTTACATTTTGAGTGTGCAGAGGAGCCGGATACAGCTGTAATAACCCTTCTTGAGCCACCACTTGACTTCTCTTATAACAACACAGCCATGGCTGTAGGGATGCCAGAAGCAGGATAATGAGTCCGCGCCTGGAGGTGAGACGATGCCACCATCTTTCACTGAAGACAGTCCAGCTTAACATATCGATTAGCTGACCAACAACTGCTGGAGAGGACGAGGGGAGCACACACACATATCTGTGTATGAAGCTACCTCTGTCGGCTCTATCAATCAGTCTTGTCCAGCTCTTCTGTTAGTGGTGTCAATATGCAGTCCCAGCTCGGAGACATGACTCTGGCAGGTCTAGGAGGAGCAGGGTCACCTGTTGTGTCCTTCACCAACACATCGGTTCCCTCCAGCCCGACGCCAGGTACTGACACCCGAGGGTGCGAGAATGGCGCCCTGATGGACTCGTTTGGGATTTTCCTGCAAGGTCTTCTCGCAGTCGTGGCTTTCAGCACCCTGATGTGTGAGTATGACAAGAGTTCTGCTGTGTTCCTCATACATGACCCTGGCTCTTGCTAGGGGCCAGACAATCATCCAGTGGCATCACTTTGTGCCAGTGCATTTCGACCAAGAGTTCTGGGGTCTTTTAGCCCCCAGAACTACTTTCCCCGGATCTAAAAGGTTCCTGTGCCCCCATTGTTGTCTGCGTTTTGACCACAGGCTGAAGTCCCAGGTAGATTGTGCAAATCAGGCCAGTGACGTATGGAGATAAAAAACTATATTCAATATTATTTTGAAATCTTAATAAAAAACTAAACTAGTTTGCATTCCCAGGAACTCCCTGTGTTTCAACAACTGTGTAAACTCCACAAACACTGTTACGTTCAACTGAAAGTCCCAAGACCTTTGAAAAGTACTACCCCCCCCCCCCAAGCAGGGGCTTTTCAGGGGGGAGAATGTCTACCCTTTAACTAAATTTCGACCCTGGTTCCTCCGGTCGAAACGCACATAGTTCAGGGGTAAAGTCCCTAGTTCCGGGGTAAAGTTCCTGCGGTGGAAAAATGCCTTTAGTGGATCAGATGTGATATTGATCCAAGCTTGAAGGGTCAGTTCTGAGACTTTTAAGTAAGTAAGTAAGTACATTTTATTTAGTATAGCACCTTTCATAGAATAAAATCACAAAGTGCTTCACAGGAAAAATATTCAAATTAAAATGAAATCATAAAAAAATTAAATGAAATCATAAAACAGTAAAAGAAGCAGACAATAGCATAATTAAAACATTAGTCTGTACAAGGTGGGTCGAAGGCCTGTTTGAATAAATGTGTCTTTAAGAGTTCTTTAAAAGTGACAACAGAGACAGCTGAACGAATATTTACAGGAAGAGCGTTCCACAATGTTGCCACTTCAAACTAAAACGCACGGTCACCTTTTGTCCTAAAACGAGCTTGAGGGACAACCTGCAAGCCCTGGTCAGAAGACCTGAGTGACCTACTGGTGAGGTAGGGGTGGAGCAGGTCGGCAACATATTCAGGAGCCTGACCATGCAGAGCTTTATACACAAATACAAGAACCTTTAAATTAATCCTAAATTTAACTGGAAGCCAATGTAGGGAAGAGAGAACCGGAGTGATGTGGTTTGTCCGGCTGGACTTGGTCAACAGCCTTTCAGCAGTGTTCTGGACTAATTGAAGACGATGGAGGGACAACTTACTGAGGGATGACACAAAAGCATGAATGATCATTAACAGGAAAATGAAAATATTAGAAAGAAAGTCTTTTTACCTTTTGAAAACTAAATGTATGAATCAGTTTAATATAACACCACACCCACCACCCTGTTCTCCTGTTAAAGTAATTGGTTGTAGTTTTAATAAAAGCAGCTTGTGCTTCTTACTTCCTGACACACAGTCATAAAGATAAGGGAGTCATTGCAGAGAAGGAGACTCTCCACCTTAATTATTTTGTCACAGGTGGTGTCTGCAACTGTGAAAATCACTCACCGCTTCAATTCCAGTTTAAATGTTAGAAACAAAAAAATGTTGTAGCACAAACTTTTCACTTTTCAATCTCCACTGAAGCTGAATTACTTAAGAAATAACAATCTCTCTAAATTTAGATGGACAGTATAGATCCCCTGCTGTAGTCTTCCAGAAACTCACAGTGATGTATCAGTATTACATACAGTACACAATATTACACAGAGTCAAACATATCCACACTGATGGCTTAGCCTTTGGGAATCAACTTCAGCCTCAGTATCTTGCCACTTCCACATGTGGGCTTGATGGGCCAGGGATCGAGCAGACTGATAATTCCCCACTGACATCCAACTGAAGTCGTTCTTGTTTGATTTCTCCCTGCTCAGCTTTGTTTATATCTCTGGTAGAGATGGCTTCATATGCAATCAAATTTAGACAGGCAGGACACATTGGTAAAGGTTAAGCCATGGTTCCATTTGGTCAGTGTCTGGCTCAGCACTAACTGTGTGACCTAATGAGAGCAGCTTTGTTTGTCCCAGCAGCCTTGCAGCAGTGAGAGAGGAATGTTCAGCATGTTGGTGCTTTGTTTCTTTTTGCTTAAGGCTTTGAGCTGAAGGAGAAGGCTGAGGCCACCGCCTGCACTCGCATCACACCCAGCTGCAAGCAGGGTGTGTTCAGACTGAAGTCACACTTGTACTCAGAGCAGAAACTGAGGTCACAATCTTTAGAAGAGCCAGAGTGTATGAACACACAAAAAGTCTGGAAAGTGTTTGTGTACCGTACAGGTTTTACAAAAGTTTGACGTGTTTACACAGCTTTGAACAGCATGTACACCGTGATCCAAATTGTAATGCAAGTAGCATTTTTGTGAATATTTTAAAAACTATGTCAACAGTCGTTTTCAAATTTGATAGGAAGTCAGATAGTGAATATTTCTTCAACTGTGTGGTTAAAATGACGCTTTTCAAATTATGTTGGCTTTATTTTTAAATAAATGCAGAATCTGCAGAAATTAGTGTGCAAAATTATTATGCAAGTTGGTGATAAGAGCATGTAACTTGTGAAAATTAAAAACTGGGCACCATTTTTAATGTTCTTTTGATTGAAAATAATAATATTTGCAACTTGCAAAATAATTTGGAACACGGTGTACTGTCTGTGTCTGATGTAAGTAAAGTAAATCTCACCAGTCATGATAAGACTGCTCTCTTGTGCAACTCTGTGTCGCTCGAAAGAAGATGGCAGTGGGGGTGTCATGGCAAACAAGTCACTATTGTGGAGAACAGCAAGAGCTTTATTTGTGTTGGACATGCCACTGGTTTCTGTGTTTAGCCTTTCTGCACAACACATTAAGAACTTGTTTTATAAATAGGAACTGATTTAAGTGAGGACTTATAAAAAGCCTTATAAGAGTCTGAGTCAATGTTACATTCACATGTCGCTGAAGTGTTTGTTGCCAATGTTCTCAGAAACTATCATATAGTCCCTGCTGGTCAGGTTAGCTCCGTTTAGATGACTCAATATTTGTGAACAACCGCATATCTTCACTGAAGAATCTATATTCTGATCCACTTTACTGTTTTTGCAACTTCAAAAGAAAAGTTCACTGCTTTCTGTCATCTCAGCAGTGAGCTGATAATATGACTATCAAATGAATACATTTTTAGCTGCTACATGTGCTAAAACCTGTTTCAGTTCATGGTTTGACCACTGCTTCTGCTTTCTCTCTCACCAACAATCTTGTTGCTTGTTTATTGTTCTTCTACAAAGCATAGATTAAGCCTTTATCTTACACTTCTTCTCACTTTAAGGCACATTTCTGCCACACAGTTTGATGAACAAAGATGTATTTTTTGTAACTTGAAATGCAAACAAAGGAGATTCTATTTGGTTTTTCTGTTTTCTCAACCTTTGTGATTTGTTTTGAAATCTCACTATCATTCTCATATCATTCTCTTCACTCCACAGTGAAACGCTTCAGAGAGCCGAAACACGAGAGGCGACCCTGGAAGATTTGGTAAGGCAGCAGAGCCAGCTTAAGTTCATGTTGCTGCATCAAATGAATCCTTCTGCAGTGCTTCAAAAGTATTTCAGCTGTTCTGTCTCCTTGCAGGTTCCTGGACACCTCAAAACAGGCTATTGGGATGTTGTTCATCCACTTTGCCAACGTCTTCTTGTCAGACCTCACAGAGGAGGATCCATGCTCACTGTGAGTCCATCTTGAACTGTTTCTCCTCCTCCTTAACTGACTCTGCATGTTAGACCGCCAAGAAACTGTGAAACTAAAAGGACACTCAAAGTGCAGTTTAATGTTACATTCACATGTCTTTCCACACAGATACCTCATTAACTTCCTCTTGGATGCTTCTCTGGGTATGCTGATAATCTATGCTGGGGTGAGAGCTGTCAGTGCGATTGTAGAGTGGAGGCAGTGGGACTCTCTGCGTTTTGGAGAATACGGTGAGGACCATGTGTGTGAGTTGGTAAAGTGAGAGGTGAGGATATTCCTCAAATACCTGTAATGCCCAATGGAGGGCAGTAACTGCCCGCAGTTCTGCTTTACTGCAATGTCAAATCTAAAGTTGCCAGAGCATTCTTTGTCTCCAAAACTGTTTGTGTAACGCTGAGGTAGTGAAATCTAATAATGGATCTGTGCTACATATCTGAATACCAAAGCAGATTTTTTTATTGTTGTTAAGAAATCTGTCTCTGTTTTCCTGTGTGTGTGTGTGTGTGTGTGTGTGTGTGTGTGTGTGTGTGTGTGTGTGTGTGTGTGTGTGTGCGTGTGCGTGTGCGTGTGCCTAGGAGAGCCAGTGCAGTGCACAGCATGGTTGGGCCAGTGCGTCCTTTATATCCTCATCATGATGTTTGAGAAGGTCCTTATCATGCTTGTCCTCCTCATCCCTCAGTGGAAGAAGGTCAGTAAAAAAACCATTATGACTCCCAAATATAGAGGATGCATTAAATACCTGTTTATTTTATGTTTGGTCCAAGCAGCAACCTCAGGCTTAAAAATATGAGTCCAATGCGGAGGTGTTAAAAACTGCAGTTCATCGAGGATCTGCTTGAGGCTGGCTCTTGAAGTACCAGAAACCACATACACACCAATTGGATAGCTCATTTCTCGATCGGCTCACACTGTACAGGGGGTGAATTTTTTTTCTAACACGGCAATTTCGAAGATATTGAGATTATGAGTCTTCCATTGAGAGGCACAGCTGACTTGATTGACAGGCAGGAACACTGTAGCTGTTGGCTAGGAGGCTCAAAGCCCGCCTCTTTACGTCACAATCGCTCGACAGCAGCAATATGACAAGCAATATGACAGCGGGAGCAATTGTGACAGTGCTTCAGAAACAGATAGGTGATGTCACGGATTCTACGTCCATATTTTATACAGTCTATGGTTTGGTCAGAAGAGTCATGGAAGTGCTATACAAACACAGTCCATTTACCATTCATTAGTTTATAAACATTTCAAAAGTTCAGGTTGACTTGCAGAGCATTATGGGGTGCATTTTTCAAAGAATAACTCCTTTTTAATGTTTTTTTTATTATTATTCATGAGCATGCTTATAGACATAGGGAGGAATTGACCAATCAGTCCCTCCAGGAAGTTGCGATTTCGCGATCGCAACTATCAACGCAAATTCAACCAATCAGCGCGTTTTTTTCACGGCCTTGCAATTTTTTACAATCACCGCAACTTTCCCGCAAATTTGACCAATTACCTTAATCTCAGCCGCTGTTTGTCATCGGTTTTGTCATCAATTTGACTTCCTTGGAACATAAACGTAAGTCCTCACTTCAACAGCAAAACACACACGGAGAATGGGTGAAGAGAGGGGACAGCAGGCAGGACAAGTGACGA
The DNA here is from genome assembly GCF_009762535.1 of Notolabrus celidotus. Lineage (NCBI taxonomy): Eukaryota > Metazoa > Chordata > Actinopteri > Labriformes > Labridae > Notolabrus > Notolabrus celidotus. The sequence goes on from NC_048272.1 coordinate 26,969,867, forward strand.
TGACAACGTTGTTATTTATAGATTGAGGGGCTCAGTGTTAGCTTGGTCACCTACCTGCAGCAGGTGTGCTTTATGAACCAGCTCTCCTCACCTCCATGCATCTGTCTCATCTTCATTGAGGATTTTTACCCCCGGTGTGCGTTAGTGACAAAGACACAACCGGGGGATGTATGTTTAATATTTGACGTTTGACGTTATTGCCGCTATTACCGTAAAAAGCTCTGTGTCTACAGCTTGATTTAATCCAGTTTGGTGATACATCAGACATATTTAGTAAGTTTTTATCAACTCCTTGTCATCAAAGATGCAGATTCATTTCAGAGTGCCGTGAACTGCCTGACTGTGCCTCAGTCGCTGTGAGGTGCATTCAGGGACCGTCGTAAATGTGCAATACAGTCTTTTCATGGCATTTTTCTGTGAATCAAGATAATCAAAATACAGTCAGTGGCCACATCAAGAATGTTTTCTAGAAACAACTGTAATTTAGTGTATTTACTTGCCCCTGAGATGTTATTGGAGGAAAAAAGCAAAAAAAAATAATCACAACTTTCACCGCAATTTTTTCAAAAAGCTGTCGCAAATTCAGGCTTTTTGGGCCGCAACAATCACAAAAAAAAAACGCGAAATCCTGAATGGACTGACTAATGAAGGATTGCTGCTGCTCATGGCACCAAAATTTGTGTCTCATTACCACCTGTCACCCACAGAAAGAGCTTTTTTTTTTACATTAGCTGATTTCAGCACTGAGTAGATTGTTAGCCATTCAAAAGTAAACAGGAACAGATTACTGAAAGAATAAAACAGATTAGTTCTGGTCAGGATCTGAAGAAAGATAAGTTTAACCGCTTCTTTCAAAGGAGGCGTGAAACAACAAGAAAGGAACTTTCCCTAAGGCAGCTCTAACTTGTTCAGACTGTGTCCCATTTAATTCCCAACAAGGGAAGAAGTAAAGCTGCTTGATTTGATGTGGGCCATCATAAAAGAAACATTTCACTGTTTGTTAACTTAGTATTTAGCTGTTTGTGATGTCTTGATTAAATAAATAATGGCTGATTTGAAGGTCCTTGGTTGTTCACAGAAATCCTCTGAGTTGAGTCAATTTTTCTCACTCGATAAACACTTGCAGAGCAATTTCTTTCATATTTTGAATCATGCACTTTTTACATCCAATTTACTGGCAATGTTGTTGTTTATAAGTAGTTGTCTCCATGTATAGATCAGTTAAAGAGTGTGAAGACTTGAGCAAGAACGATATCATGTCACACAGAGGCAAAGGCATCACTGTTTGCTATCCAGTGAAGTAAAGGTGACTTAAATAGGTTTTCCCTGACTGGGAATCGAACCAGGGCCAAATCCAAACCACTAGACCACCAGGAAAGGCAAAGATGGACCTCAAATAGAGTTTTGAAGGCTGCCAAGATTCCAGTTTTTCTTTAAATCAAGGGAGGGCGTATTTTCAAATGATTTTCCAACCTCTTTATGTTCATCCAAGGACAATGAATTGTTTAAACTGTCTGTTCTGTTTTCTTCAGTATGACACAAGAGCTGTGGAACATTAGTTTGAGTTCACAGCAGACAGTTTGCCACCATCAGTGTGCTCCACTTGTTGTTTGAATGTTCTGTCATCTGTTTTTTATGTTGCCAAAACATACACCTGCTTGAGGCCTTTTTCATCCTGTAGTAATCAGAAGAATGCCTCATGTACACATCTCACTGAGCACTGTTGAGGGTATTTGTCTGAAGTTAGACTACTATTGTTAGACTACTATATAATACAATGAATCTAAGCCTGTTTGAAAACCCCCAAACTCTAGACCAACAGGAAAGCTAATCTGCATGAAGACAAGGACTCGTGTATTCTTTCTGATGTTGTTGGTTTCTGGCAGATTCTTTAAGGGGTCTTAGTTGCCCCCTCCAATCTTTGACCTTGGTTGTCTCAAACTTTTGCTGTCACATGCAGAGCTTACAGTCCTCGTCGCAGGGGTTGCTGGTTCAATTCCCAGTTGGACCATTCCCTGCATGTCTTCCCCCGCACTCTCCCCGCATTTACTGTCTCTCTTCAGCTGTCCTAAATAGATAAAGGCTAATAGCCCCAAAATATAATAGATATATAAAAAAATATATAGACTTTTACTGTCCGCGTTGCTGCTGTGTATGCTCATGTTTGTTCTTGTCTGTATGTGTTGTGTATGTTTGTGTGCATCACAGCTGGCCCTCCTCAACCCCATACAGAATCCTGACCTGGAGCTGGCCATCGTTATGCTCATCGTCCCGTTCTTCATTAACGTAAGTCTGCTGTCATTACGTCTTTTTGTTTTGTGCACGCTTGTTTTCATGTATCTACTAAGAATCTGTCATTCCTTAATCATCCCTGTCTGTTTAGACCATAGTGATGTTTTGTATGTGTATAAAAGGAAAAAAAAAAGATCTCCCTAGATTTGTTGAATGATATAAGAAATCAACTCCATCAGTTGATGAGAAGGTAAACATAGTTCACCCTTATATCTTCTGTGTTTCTTGTAGGCTCTCATGTTCTGGGTGGTAGATAATTTTCTAATGAAGAAACACAGGACAAAAGCAAAGATAGATGAGAGAGAGGAGGACTCTAGGGGGAACAGCAAGGTGCGCTACAGACGAGCTCTGTCCCATGATGACTCAGAGTCAGAGGTAAGTCTCACTGTTACACATCTGTAAATCAAAATCTGTTCTTATGAACATTTTACACAACATAGACACTCTTATTACTCTAGATTTATATCTAAGCTTATTGAGGCTGTTAAAAATGACTATACACTGATGGCAGACTTTTTCATACTTGTGATGTGTCAGACACTCAGGACAACGCTCCATCTATGTGAATGCACATTCACAATGCAGTGCACTCTCAGTCTGAGGAACATCTCTAAGAGCTGCTTATTGTTGTCTTTTTAAAAGCACCTAGTAACTTTACAAGCTTGTAACCAGATGAGCCCAACGCAGAGCTCTGTGCCACATACCCATCATAGCTCACAGCACATGAAGTGATAGCAGAAGCCTTGTAGACACACATTTTCAATCAGCAAACCCACTTCAGGAGACGGGCCATTGATTTTTACCAGTTAATCTGTTTTGTTGTTTGAATGTAGCTCTTGATGTCTAAGTTACTAAGAGTCTGATTAGTACGGTGGCCCTGAAGTGCAAATCACAACTGCATATCAGAAAACACAAATAGCAAATCAAAAAACACAACGGCAAATCAAAAAATTTGCCGTTGTGTTTTCTGATTTGCCGTTGTGTTTTCTGATTTGCTATTTGTGTTTTCTGATATGCAGTTGTGATTTGCACTTCAGGGCCACCGTAGATTAGGCATTTGTACATAAAACTGTGCTCCCTGACCGCGAGTCGAACCTGGGCCGCGGTGGTGAGAGTGCCGAATCCTAACCACTAGACCACCGGGGATAGCTGTCAATAAGGTAGCATGCCTGGAATTTGTTGCACATACCGCCTCCTGTGTTGCTGGTGGAGCCCAGAGAGATCAGGGATGTTGGTGTGAATGTGATGTAAGATACAGAGGTGTCTCAGTTGTCACTTCAACCTCACAGACAGCAGATTGCTGTGGTCCTTGACTATTAATCACTCAGTAGCAAATGCAAGAACAATTCCCATTTGCATTAACAGTAGGCAAAGTTTTAAGGACACCGTCATATTGACTAACTTACATGAGACAGATCTTTACCTATTACACCTGAAATATGTTTTGAGCACATGTATAGTAGTCTAGCTATGGAAGTCCAAATCATTCTATCTAAAACTGGAAATACACATTAGAGTGTGTTCCCTGACCAGGATTCAAACCCTGGTCTGTGTGTGCTCAATCTTTAGCACCAGACTGTCAGCAGACTGTGACATCTAGTGGCAGAGATGTGAACTGACATTTTGGGAAACGGTCTCAAACATTCATCAGTTCGTGACTATTGATAATGATACCCTGGTACAACTTACACCAGCCAAGTGGACACTTGAAGTGTTTGAGGGGGAGCTCAAGCCAGTGGAGGCAGGAGTAGCATAATTAGATTTGCTTGTGTTTGTTTGAAACAGACACTTTAAAGACTTGATTTGAGACATGTGAGTTGAATTAATGAAAGCACACCATAACTAAACCAAAAGGAAGCAGTCTAACTGTCCTGTATTTTTGAGCATGCAAAACAAAATCTGTCATTATAAAAAAAAAAAGGATCCCCTCACCTTGGCAGCAAGATGCAGCAAGGTTTTTCCTCCTGTAAAGTTTGAGTTTATTTATCTTTGTGGGGAGAGCTGATTACTTTTCTGAAATCAGAGCTTAGAATACCTCAGAAATGAAAGATCAAACCTAGATAGAACCCCAGAATGTAAAATCCTAACTGTTTCACTTGCTTATTTAACATCCTTTCCATTGTTTGTTTCCATTGTGAGAAGGTATCTTTGATAGAAGACATTGTTAAGACTTGCGCTCAGGTACATAGAGTATAATCAAACAAAAGAAGTTCATAAAAAATGTAGAATAATAAAGACACATAAACAAGCTGTCATAAACGTGTGAGAGTCAGGAGCAGCTGGTCCTGAATTAGTCTCCTCATTTGTAAAAGTGATTTTGATTTATAATCAAACCAGCTTCACTGCCATATTAACTGCTGTAGAAAAGTCTGATAAAAGTGATATGGGTCCCCGTGTAGGGGTATAACAAATCAAGGATGAGAAGATCAGGTCAGACAGAAGTCACAAGGAAGTAATCAGCTGCTTTTCTTAGGTGTGTATACCTACCTACCTACCTAGCATTAACATCCAATCTGGGGGATTCAAAAAACAAGCTTTAAGTACAAGCATTCACACCTTGCATCAACCACAGATCTCCAGTGACCAATTAAATTCTTACTCTCCCACTACAGATGCTGATAAACACGGAGCACCATAAACCTTCATTAGACTTTAAAGACATTATATGATGACAAACGTTTTTTTGCAGACACAAGCTGAAGGCTGCACGATCAGCAGAGCAGAGTAGGTAATATCACAGACTGAAGTGATGATGTGATGTAAAACTTTTGTTTGATTATATGAGCCCTGGTGTTCATGGTGTCATTACTTTGCGTTCAAATCTGCACAACAAAAAACAACAAAAAGGCTGACGTCATTAATGCACAGATCCATGCTCTGCTCAAAACTGCACCACATTTGGCAAGGCAAGGCAGCTTTATTTGTATAGTGCATTTCATACACGAGGGCAACTCAATGTGCTTTACATTAAAACATCAAAAGCATTGGAAACATTCAGACAGGCATAAAAGAACAAAATTAGAATGACGAATATAATAAAACAGAAAAGAAAAGGTGAATTTGAAATGTATTAAAAATTACATTAAAATTTGCATTTAAAGTGAGTTAAAATAAGCTACGCTAGGAGGGCAGTGGCAAATAAGAAAGTCTTAGTCTTTAATTTAAAAGAGGTGAGTGTTGGAGCGGACCTACAGCTTTCAGGGAGTTTGTGGTGCATAATGACTTAACGCTGCTTCACCATGTTTCGTTCTGACTCTAGGGACTGAAAGCAGACCAGTACCTGATGACCTCAGAGGTCGAGGTGGTTCATAAAGTAGCAGCAGATCAGAAATGTATTGTGGGCCTAAACCATTCAGTTGGGCCTAAACCAACTGAATGGTTTAGGCCCACATTAATGAATTAGTGTTTAACAGGGTCTGTTTTCAGAGGGTTACCTCCATGCTGTCCGGCTCAAGCTCAACATTGCCCATGTCGTGATCTATACAGAGGGGTTTTGCTTGGTAATTTTGTGGCCTAATGACTACCACAGTCCCAGCCAGTTTATACCCTGCATGTCCATAAATAGAGGACTTATCAGCTCTTCTTTGATTATGTTCAGCTTTTGGGTGGAACAACGATTGGATTAGTTTGTTAAGCACATGATAAAGCAGCCTTATTTTGCCAACAGAAACAGCACAGAACCTTGTCTGTAAAAGCCTCACCTCCCTCATACAGATAACCAAATATTCTGTGTAAGCAAGTTTCTGATCATTTCACGTTACGTTTACCACACAACTATATATTTCTGTAAACCTGCAAGAAGGGATGGGAGACAAGAATAGAACTGCTGTTCATACTTTTGGTTTGACAAAGATCACATGCTGTATCACTCGTCAGAGAGCAGGCTGCATGTAAGGAAGTCTTCAGATCTGTAAAAGTAAAGCTCCTTTTCAGGACATTTTAACATATGAATGGTCAAAGCAGTGCAGACAAAAGCCAGCTTCCTGGCTGGTTTCGTTTCCAGCAGCACGCTGCTGCTGCATGCCTCTGAGCACATGGTTTTAGTAGAGCGCTGAGATGTGGGGGATGGGCTAAGCCATGCTCAAACACAAAACGCATTCAGCTGTTAAGAGCACTCACAGCGGGCCAGTGGCGCAATGGATAACGCGTCTGACTACGGATCAGAAGATTCTAGGTTCGACTCCTGGCTGGCTCGTTCCTTTTCGTTTTGAGTCTTACAGTTCACAGTATACTGAAAGCAGCGCTAGTGGATGAAGAATGTCATAGGTTACATAACCAGACGTCAGCTTTCGGTGGAAAACTGTCAGTGTCACTGCAATCTCACATAGTTTCTTAGTGAAATGAAAGCTCTACTTCAAACACAGACACATAAATAGAGTTACTAGATGAGTAATGTCCCCCGCATAAGTTCGGCACAGATACTTTGCCAAGCTTTGAGCTCTCATTCAGTTTGGGCCAATTTAGGATGTACAGACAGCTACTCATATCACAAGAGTTAGCCAATTACTACAGAGCTGAATATTTCTCTAACCAGCCAGAATAATTCTTACTGTTTAACAACAAACCTGCCTTCTACATATCCAAATTGTCCTAATGTTTGTCTGCCCCTCCTCCTGTTTTCAGATCCTTTTCTCTGCAGACGATGAAATGGATGAGTCAGATGAGGATGATGTTCGTCGGCTCACCGGCCTGAAGACAGTAAAGAAGAAGAAGCTTCGAATGGGGATCCCCGTTTGACCCATGTGCCTCGCTAAACTGCTACAATTCAACTTCCTCTGGTAGCTTGTCACAGGCCAGCATAGTTTTCCCAGTACCTCCACTGACTCTGTCTCTGTCTTACACAGTTAGGATGCGGTTTGATCAGAGAAGATTAGACCGTAATTGAATTCCCTTTACTTGTGACTCTTGGAGGACTCCTGCTTAAACTGTGTGCAGCCTGGGATTCCATTTAACACACTGGGAGATATATTTGCGGTTAACCAGGTACTTTGGATCACTGTTGGATTTTAACACAGCACTCCTGAGGCAAGTGTTGTGTTGAAGACACTGTTTGGGGAACGAAATCCCACCATTAGAAAACATAACACTGATAAATTCTTAATGCACGGATAATAGAAAAACCTTAACACTGGTTTCATATTGTATGGACATGGTATGGGTGCAGTGCTATAGATCACAGCTGAACCAAACATCATGCAAACAAACGGTTCGAGGAGTTGGTTATGTTGAAACTCCTGACAAAGTCTTTTTAAAGTGATTGTATTCCAGATGTAGATTCCATGTTATCTTTGTCCTTTTCTCATGTAGGCATCCCACAATGGCTTGTGATGTGTGTGTGTGTGCGTGTGTGCGCGTGTGCGCGTGTGTGTGCGTGTGTGTGTGTTTGTTTTTTCAGGGTGTGTACAGTTGGACGCATCTCAAACTTAGAGAAGTGTTATGTCAGTGTTGATGCGACTCAACACTTTCCAGCGCAGTTCCATGTTACTACTGCATATCTTGTATGTGATGTTGCTCATGTCTGTGGGAGCACATGGATGCTTGCTGCAACCTTTCATTTTGATCTTCTGGCACAGTGCTGGCAATGTTTAAACCTCTAGGGCTGCAAGCATCGCACCTCTTCAACCTCTGATGTCATCTCTGTCAGAGTTGTCTGTGGAGGAAGACTGCGGTCTCTGTTTCTTTGTGACTGGTTTACTGTTGTTTTTCGACTGTGTGCTCGTTGTCTTTCAGTGTCTTTTGTCCCAGTTTAAGTTGTAAGGTTCTGTATAAGTTTTGAGTGTTGTTTTGGGCCAAAAAGGTGACTATGCTTGTTCCAAAAGTGTTCTTTATTCCTTCACTCCAACTGGGAGAGTAGATTTGGGAACCATTTCTTGCACAAGTTCTCATTTATCAAAACTTTCATCTTTCCTGATGTGTTTCTTTTAATATACATATATTTTTTTTGTTACAATGATGTGCCTGAGTTAAATTACCAGCAGGTGTTTAGTTTTGCTTTTTGTGTGGTTTATTAAGTTTTGTGTATTTGTTTTGGACTTTTTTATCCAGAGCTCCAGAATTTCAGGCATGAAGCAGCATTCAGCAGGCTCTGATGTTAAGAATGTGACATGCAAAGACCTCTAAACTGTTAAACGACTGTGGACCAGACAGTTAGGAGAAAGTGTGTGTTTGTGTGTGTGTGCATGTGTGCATGCATGGCCATGCCAGTGTGTATGTACAGTATAACTGTATGTACTGTAGTGTGATGGATGCATTAAAGGGTGTTGCTTTGGTGTGACTGTTGGTCCTCTTGACAGTAACTGGGGAGTGACTTAAACTGTGACTGTGTTGATTGTGGACCTGGTGATGGTTTTATTACAATGATTTTGGCATGTTGGAAAGGAATAAATGACTGTGCATTTTGAGAGGAGGAAAATATGACATCTGGCCACAGAATTTATGTTAACTCTCCGCTCAGCCAGGACAAAGAGGGCTTTTAGTATTTTGCAAAGTTAAACTTCTAGATAATAACAAGTGATGGAGGTAAATTATAAACGCTTTTCCAATAAAGGATGTGAGACATTATTATGGCTCAGTTCTCCTTCTTCTACTGCTTCACTGTGTTTGGAAAGGTGTTCCTTGACTGGAAATCGGACCTGGGCAGTGGTGGTGAGGGCACCAAATCCTGACCACTTGACCAGGGATTCCCCCAATATAACAGTGCCAGAGACTGGTGGTATTTGATAAGCAGAGTTTCACACTGGCGTAAAGCTTACAGACACTTAACTAAGCTTGTTGAAGAAAATTAGTCTCTCTGTGTGCACTTGTCACTGTTGCCTTTGCTGCTTTAAATTATCCTGCTGCAACTGATGCTTTCACTCTGTCCTCATGCGTCATGGCAACAAAGAAAAGTAAAACAATATGACCTTTTAATTTAAAGGTTTAATTTAAAAACTAACTACAATTTATACAATAATCTATTAGTGGCTTGCCACCCCCCCTCCCTCCAGCCTGTTGAAACCCAACTCTCCCTCCTCCTAGGGCTTACGACCCCAGCGATGAGAATCACTGCACGGGACAAGTATTATGACGTCAGTGTGTCTGTTCATTTAAGGCAGGTGTTCCCAAACTTTTCAGCCTTTGACCCCCTAAAACATAGGTACCAAAGGCTCACGACCCCCACTGTTCCTCTAAGTTATTTAATGTGGCTTCATTTAGCTGGTTAGCAGAAAATTAGCCTACCTATATGAGCATGTGTCTGTGTTTCCTGTGCCGTTATGAATTAACCTGCTGCTACTGATGCTTTTGATAATCAGCTGTTCACTAACCTTAAACTTAGGAGTCATCTGGCAACAAAGAAAGGCAGAAAACTCATTACACTTTCTATTTTCAAGGTTTTATTTCTAATTTAGCTAATTTAGCTCCTCTTTTTGTGGATATTTTTTACTATAATGGGTAAAATGTACTAATTTTAGATAACTTTTCAAAATATCCTGGAAGACATCTCGCAACACACCATTTGTGTCTCGCAACCCCCCCATGGAATCCCGACCCACACTTTGGGAACCCCTGATTTAAGGTGTATAAAAAAGTTGCTTTGGTAGCCTTCTTTGAAGAGCCGTGATTGCTATTTGAAGCCCTGGAGTAATAAAAATATGGCTAAAAAAAGATTTAGCTGATACTTGTTTGTTCTTGTAATAACAATGGATAGAGCTGATTTTGTTGTCAGGAGTTATTCTAGGTATATGAGTCTTAGTTAACACACAATGCTAATTTCAATGTATTACACACCAGCCAGTCTTTTTCGGTGTTTGTTGTTCTCCTTCCATCCCTGGAGCCATAGTTTTTAAAGCCAGTGATGGAGCTCAGAGAACAGATTGTTTGTACCGTGAGAGAGATATTTAACTGGTTAAAGAAGGTAAACATATTACAAACCTAACAAAGAGATGCTCATTAACTAAAGCCTGCTGTCTATAAGGCCTAAAATAAGCACCTGCACCGACCTGTGTTTTGTCGTGAGATAGTAGTTTTGCTTCGCTCAGTGAGAACAATCAAACACACGAGGAGTGGGGGTGTTTGTTATTTCCCTTGTTTTCTCTCAATATAATTATCAAAGTCTGGATGGGCAGCAACAGGATTACTCAAATGAGTAAGAGTGCTTTCAGACCGCATGTGCGTTCGTGTGTCTGAGTTTCAATTTAAACTAATGAGTCAGTTTGTCAAGTATCACACTGTGAACTCTTTTAATTTCAGAATCTGACGTCAAGGCTACGACTTCAAGCAGACTAAGTTAAGAGATTTGTCAAAGTCCAATATAAACAAAGTCATCAAGAGAAATTAATACAACTAAAAATGTATAAACAAAACTTCACCACAAGAAATAGTGAGGTCACATGGTTTATTATTGATCAAATCAGACCTAGAAAAGTGTTTCAAATTGACCAAAATAAGAATTAAAAAGGTAAACACAAAAAATATGAAATGTCTGAAATTAGAGGTTGATGAGAAAGCTTTGGTGACCAGTGTATTATTTGGTCTCCTGTACCTGCCAGTTGTCTTTAATATGGTTTTATAGACTATGTTTGTCATCTTAACAGATACCGGATCACCTCAAGACTCCCTGATAACTTTTACTTATATTAGAAAACCACTAATGAACTTTCTGCCACATCACCAAGGTAGTGGGATAGTTTTCAGCTCTCTTCTTGGTTCAGGACTCATCCTGTTGCCTTATGTCAAATGTCTGGACATGCTTTTTACTAGAGCAAAAAAAAAAAAGAAATCCTCTTGAACTTGCATCAACTTTTTAACCATTGGAGTTGCATTAAGGTTTTGCCAGATAGTGGATTATCTTGAGTCCCCTTCACTAAAATTTGAAAAAAGGAGGTTATCTTTTCGAGGGTCGCCAAAGGCGCCACTTGAGTTGTGTCCAGAATTATCAGCTGTCGGCCTGTGAGCTTATGGTAAAAGATGCGCAACCCATTCCAGCTGTACCAGCCCTCACGTCACACCTAATTATACACACTGACAACAGGCAGAGTGGAACAGAAGGTAGGGGGTCTCACTGACTCACTGGGTCTGGACCTGGACTATATATAACGCGACTCTATCAGGGAGACAAAAAAAACTCACAAGAAAAACAAACAGCAATCACACAGGAAAGACGTGTTGGTGGAAGCAAGACAGAATCTTCAACAACCATGTCCCAGGTAGGCTACTTACAGTGATTCATCAAAATGCTGAGCTGTGGCAACAGTTTGAACACCCTTTAGTTCAACATTTTTCACCCCTACTATGCATGATCATCCATATCCACTGTACTTTTCTCTAGCCAGGCGAGGTAAAGAAGAAGAAGCGTCCCCCAATGAAGGAGGAGGACCTGAAAGGAGCCCGCAGTAAACTGGGACTGAAGGGCGAGGTCAAGAGTAAGACATATGAGGTCATGGTGGAGTGTGGTGAGTAAAGCCTTGTATTAATGTTTTCCCGTTAACACCTAAATACAGGCGAAGTGTGTGAAATGTAAACCATCTTAGACTCAGTTTGGTTTTCTTCCTCTCAATGTGTATAAGTGAACTCTCTAGATCAACAAAATACTTTTTTATTAATCCTGCTTAGACTGTAGACCCCTAATACTCTTAATAGCTTCAGTGTAAGTATCCATAACTTAAAAAGTTGAGGATATCACTTATAATATAATGTTAACACAAAAGGGCAAAAAGAATAAGCCTACGCAGTATCTAGGCTTGTTTTGTCTCTGTATTCAGCAGGTGTCTTGGTGTTTTGTTTTCTCTAGATTTGTTGGTAATTTAATTTTTATTAAGAGGAGACTGAATAGTCCACCCAACCCTCAAAAAACGCAAGCATTATATAAGTAGTGCCTTCAAGCATACAGATTTCTACAAATAGCCGAGGGGATCTGTTAAATGTCGTTTCCATTCCAATGAAGACACAAAAGAGCGTTCCCTGACCGGGAATCGAACCCGGGCCGCGGCGGTGAGAGCGCCGAATCCTAACCACTAGACCACCAGGGAGCGGTAGAGGCGTACTTGCTCGCAATCACTAATGATAAGGCAAGGTTCATTCTGTCGTTGTGAAATAGTGCTGCGACACAACACAACATGTATTTAACGTTTAGTTGAAATACTAAGAAGTAAATAAGGCATTGATATCTGTCATTGTTAAAATAAACTGGTTGCAATCTGGTATTCACTTTAACAAAGAACAGCTCTGGGTTTCGTGCACACACCTAAATACAATTGACTATTCCATGCCCTCTCAAATGTATTATTCTGTGGCATAAACAGGTATAACCTTACTGCATAGATTTTTTCTATTAGATTATTTTCTACTTTTTGTATTTTACAGCATATTTCTATAAAAATGGTTGTAGATAGTTCCTCTTTATCTTTATAAATGGAACCATTGGTAATCAATTACAATACAAACAGTGAAGTAGCTTCTGTATGAAGTGTTATTTGATTACTACACGATTTTCACGAGATTTCACCGTGATTATTGGTGTAGGTGTTGGTAGGACAAATTCAGCTTGGAACACAATTAACCTCAGTAGACTATAAATTCAGAAGGCCAACGAGTATCTTTTAGCAGCAGACCTTGAATAACCTCCATTTTACAACAACATATTCGGTAATACTGAAAAAGGTGCTGCTATCTTTCAATGTTGCTCCTGCTTGCAGAAGATAAAACCAACCACGTGTTTCACTGGTTGAACCCTAACCCAGGTTGTCAACAGAGGCTGATGGGCCTCAGGTTGGTTTTGAAGCCCTGCCAACTTACCACAAAAGTTTGCTGATTCAGGTTTTTATGTTTGTGTGTGGCAGGAATCCAATTTAGAAGTTAAAATGACTAATGTTAACTGCAAAAAATATACTCCTTGAATACTTGTGACTTTCTTATATACACGTATCCCTGTGTATTCCATGGAAGTAATAGAGAAAACAGCTGAATAATGAACAGGGTTCATTTGAGCTGAAATAAGTTTTTACTGTATTAAAAACTTAAAAAAAAAATCATTTTTGTTCCCATCCTGAGTTTTAGTGTCTCAAAGACACCTGATGAGAATTCCTTACTTTTCATGGATCAGCACTTACTGGGTTTAACCGTCTGTTTTGATAAATTTGTGTCTCTTTCTGTCATTTTCAGAGCGAATGGGCAAAACAGCTCCATCTGTGTTCAGTGCAGTGAGGTCGGGGACAGAGACAGCCTTGAGCAATCCTGCTGCTCCCAAAGCTCCTGGTGCAAGTGTGTTCAGCAAGTAGACACTCCCCAGGAAGAAACAACACATGCTGAAGTCTTTCTGTTTCTTAATCAAAGCTGAATCTGCCTTACATGGACTAATGAAAGAGTGACACATGTAAGAATCAATGTTTAAGATATATAAATAGGCTGGTTTTCAGCAAAAGGTTGAACCATGTGATGGATTGCTCTTTTTTGTACTTTTTTTGAATAAATGCATACATTTCTACTATGTTTAAATGTTGTTATTTCTTTAAATGATCAAGAAACAGCTGCAATTAAATCTAGTTTCATCATTGTCTGTATAGTTTCAGTAAACTGACCTTAAAATGTACAAAACTGCTGATATTCATAAGTAACCACAACTCACTAAAATACTTTAAATGTACAAAGAAGGGGTGTCAGAGGAGACAAATAACCGGAACTTTGGATCCCAGTGATGAAGCTCTGACTCTGTCACAAGATGAGCCCTGATTAAGGGTCAGTGCTTAAATCTACGTGATGAAATTGAGTCACAAAATGGTAAACAGAGTTGAGTTGACACAGGTACAACAAAATCTTGTTTGTTCACAAGGTCCAAAGTGGCAACACCACAAATATACACCAGAAGTTTTGAGCTCATAAAGATGCACAGATTTACTGTCAAAGACACTTTGTATTCAAGTCAGTGGCACATCTCAACAGTCTGATTCATCTGCATGCATTAGGCCAAATGTAGAGCTAATCGGGGTTTTTTTTGTTCATGTGTGCACGGATAACTTATCTTAAAAAAAATACAGTAGTCTCTCTGACTTTTTGACACTACTGTACAGTTTGCAGCCTGGCAAGTGGGAAATGTTATAAACACACATGCTAAGTGAGGCACTGCAGGCTCCTGAGTGAAAGACCTCAGCTAAGAAAAAAAAAGGAATGAAAACACACTGAGTAAAAGGGAATGAAGCAGCTTGTGTCTACCAACATATGACACATAGCTTATGTACACTGTGTATTTAACAAGCTGTTGGTAAAAACATAAATTTGTAGCTGCAATATAAGATGAATGTGCGCTGTGTTTGCATTTAGAATAATCTCCTGAACTACATAACAGTTTAGGAAATCAATCAGTGCTTTTTTTTCTCTCAGACTTTATCTTCTGCATGTTTCGCTTGTGATGCTGCCACACATCTAGTAAGGTGCAATTTCAGTGTGAGGAATAACATCAATTTATTATATGCCTGGGCACAGACATTTTCTTTGAAGTTTCTAACAATTCAATTTTTTGTACCCGGAGGACTTCAGCACATTGGGGTCAGGTCTATTGGTCAATACTCATGGACAACAAACACCCACACACACACGCATGCACACACACACACTGTCCCTCCCTCTGGGCAGAGGGCTTTTTCTCAGCAGTGAAGTCAGACACTATTCAGTAGAAGTTTGGTCATGTCTGGACTGCTGGGTGTTCAACTTCTGCTGCTGTGGGCCAGCGCCTGCCTCACGCTACCCAGCCTGGCTCTGGGGGCATTTGTCATCTCCGGGGGCCATGAAGCTCTGCAGGTAAAGGCACACACCGACCCTCTGTACAAAGATCTTAAAGTGGAAATACATGGTCAATAGCTGTTGTTTGGTTTTCTAGTATTCACTGTACCTGGTGGCTCAGGATTGCAGTCTGTTTTTTTCAGAATCAGCTCTGCAAAACAAGCTGTGGGGTTCTATCTACCCTGTTTTTACTTTTGTAAAACTCTAGATGTGTTACTCAGGGTGTGAAGCTAATTTTAAAAGCTAGTTTGTGTTGTGCCACTTTGTTTTTCTGAAATCTTGGCTCCCCATCGTTTAAATCTGCTGTTTATTTTGTAGGAGACAGGAGGAGCTGCCAGATCCCTAAAGGTATTTTACAGGAAATACTTACACTAAGTCAGAGCTTTTCTGTAATGGTATAATTGTACTTTTACAATTGAGCTTGTATATAATTTAACAAACCAGTAATCATTGATAAAGAACAGTTATGAATCGTTTAAAAGTACTATTTTTTAAAGTACATATGTTTCATATTATTTCTGCAGTCTCAAAATGTATTTATGTAAAAATGTAATTTCCTTTTGTGTTATCTTTTTATCCCAGAAAAGAAGTGCAAATGAAGCCATGGTAAGAAAACGTGTTTTTTATTCTTCAGCTTATGAAAAATTGAAATCCTTTAAAATATAGCTTTGCTGTCAGGATAATTCAATGCCACAGCTAGGACACACACACTCAAAATATGGGAGAGTTAGAGAAAACTATATGTACAAGAAACTAGAATTGTTGCTCTATGTTTGTGTGCTCAAAAAACAGTCAACTGTTTACACCCATCAGTGTTTCCTCTAAGATGACTGTATAGCTGTTGTCATTATGACTGTCTAGCACAACAACAGAGGTCAGATGTTTCTCAGTTAAAAAAGATAATAACTGTTCAACTACAGAAATGAAACACCAAGCGGAGTATCAATCAAGAGTGGTTGTCTCATCAAATGATCCAGACGTCGCCATGATCACAGAAACTTGGGTGTGACCACACAGGTCACTGATTTTACCAGCCAAAATGAGCAAACAGGGAAGCTGAAGTTGCTCTCTAATATTGAAAAAAGTACATATGCATCTACACTTTTGTTATTAAAGAAACCCTCTTTGTGTTCTTGATAAT
The DNA here is from genome assembly GCF_009762535.1 of Notolabrus celidotus. Classification (NCBI taxonomy): domain Eukaryota; kingdom Metazoa; phylum Chordata; class Actinopteri; order Labriformes; family Labridae; genus Notolabrus; species Notolabrus celidotus. The sequence continues at coordinate 26,986,053 of NC_048272.1, forward strand.
AAATTTACCCGGCAGTTAAAATCACAGTAAATTTGATGATCTTCAATCTTTGTGCAGATTTGATAGGTTGCTGATCCTTGTAGACTTTGAGCTCTATTTCTGCTGCTCTGACATCACTTGATCCTGGATTTCTTAAACCTGCTTAAGTCTTTTGACTTGTAACTTCCACTGACTTGACCCAATACCTCAAAAGGCCTGAGTCTCTGTTTAGTCTTATTCCATGATGTAAGGATTCCTGAAGTCAAGAGTTAAGACGCCTCTGTCTCTGACTCAGGCAGTGTCTTGAGTTAAACACAGTGCTACATTGTTTTACCTGAAAATGCTCCACTGGGTTACAGTTCAAACTTTGCCTGGTTTGAACATCATTTCTAATTTAGGATGGACTTACATTCTACTAAAGTTTTAGGCGTTTCACCAGCTGAGATAGTTCCAATGGAGAGAGAAGTTACACCTTAAAGTTTTCACCTATAGTAGGTGTAAGAGAGGGCTAGCGGTCTAAGCAGTTAGCAGCCAACCCAAGATAGCGAGGTAGCATCAGAGGGTTTAAAGATGACAGTTTATTTTACAGAACTTAACAGTCAACCTTACAATGCCAGGTCGCCACGGCACTATATTTATAAATCATACATGACAAATAGAAAATAGACATAGCTTATACCAACTCGTCACTAAAGTGAGAGTGCTCTCTCGGTTGGACTCAGAACGTAACAACTGCGGTCGCACAGAGTAGCAACTTGTCTATGGAATGAGACTTAAACAGAAAGGTGGCACCACCTTGTGGTGCTAATTGGTACTGCAGCAGTATTACAACAAGTGGACAGTTACAACGAGCGAAGATCAGTAGACGACTGCATATCTGCACAATATTAGAGGACCTTTATATAAACGTACCGTATATTGTAGTTGATGATTTCACCACTCAATGTCACTGTAGTTATTTTACACCATAGATTATCACCATATCAAGATGAGTTATTATTATATTTTACATAGTTGCTGAGTCACCTTCATCCTTGCACTATTGCACATTATCATGTTGTCTATTGTTTCTTTTATTGCACTTGTGCAATTTGTATATGATATTTTTTATTGGTACTTGATTTTTAGTGTCTGTCTATTTATGTTTATGAAGGGAGTACGCAAAAATACCAGAGTCAAATTCTTTGTATTCTTGACATACATTGTGATTAAAGTTCTTTCTGATTCTGATTTGTCGATTAACAGGACAGCAGTTATAATCGGCCATTAGCTAGAGGCAATTATGAGTGTGTGTTGTTAGCACTTAAACACCCCATTTAGTAAAAAGCTTTTCACTGATTGATCAAATGGAATAAAAAGTCATATATGGAACAAATATTTTAATTTGATGTTACGGCCTACTAGTGAAGATGAGCCTGGTCTCTGCAGCACAACCAAACAAAGACACAACTTAAGTTACAAACTAACTAGTTTCAGCTTATGGTTTAGTGTGGACTTTACTTAAGACACAAATGAGTCAGCTGTTCAAATTATTTTTTCTTAATGTGCTTCCCTGTCTAAAATTGCCCCTAACTTACCAAATTGTCACTCAATACTCAACAATGGATAAGTTAAAAGGCCCCAGTAAGGAGTTGTTAGTTGGTCATGAAACAGACTAAAATGAACATGGATGCCCTTTCAGGACCAACAAAAGCCAACAAGACCATCTGTGAAAAAACTGATAATTTCTATCTAGCAATTTTAATGCTTGTAATTACTGCGGCAGGGTAGGCATCAGGAAGAGCTGAGGTGCTAAAATGGCCATAACTCACACTTGTTAGAGGAAAATAATTACAGAGGGTCTTACACCTGGCAGCTATAATAAATCAAAAATTAAGTTGGATGAGATTTTTCATCAGAGAATTCTTACACATGTACATGACAAGATCAGCAAAGAAGTTAGAGGTATCAATTTCATCATAAATTTAAAGTTCCTCATTTGAGTTGAAATGCTTAAGCAAAAAATGTGTGCAATTTTCTTTACTCACATTTTACCTGGAACTATAAAAAGAGTCTTTAAGACTTCTAAAACATAATCAAATTATGGAGTTGCATATTTTGCTACAATAAAAAATATCAGTCCACCACATTGTGAGTCGTATCATTGATCCTCCACTGGGCCAGATGTTAGATGCCACCCCTGAGAAATATTTCTCATTTCCCTTCCTTTCTTTTCTCAGAAGATCCCAAAGAGAACAGAAAGCATGCAGAGGGAATTAAGGCAGGAAGGAAAAGCGTCCCCCTGACTGGAGAAAAGAGGATACACATGAAAAGCTCAGTCCATCGTGCTTATTGTGTTGGCCACAAATGGAACTGGGGGGGGGAGGAAATTGACTCACAGTATAAAGCTGACATTAACTTATGAGAGTTCGAGGGAATAAGTGAAAAATACTTGTTGAATAGCCACACTATCTGTGTGCTTTGACATGACACACCCGGACTGATTCACCACAACACTCCCTGAGTGGAACCAGTGACTTAATGTTGTTAAAACATCCTTTCTAAGCTCTAAATGTTTTCTTTGGGACAAATCAAGGTTGTGCATTGTGGACTGGATATAGTTTCAGTTGTCATTTTAGTCTGAAATGACACAACAAAGCACATTTTGTAATTATTCACAGAGTTATTGTGTGCAAGACACTTGTGATAGTAGGATTTCCATATTCTTTGGTATTTCAGTCTCTCTTTCTGTCTCTTGTTTATACTCCCTCTCTTTCTGTCTCAGGTGGAGGTGTACAGTGTGAAAGTGGACTGCACTGTAACATCTCGTTTTGCTCACACTGTCATGACCTCTAAAGCTCTGAACAAAGCAAACACCTCACAGGAAATCTTCTTTGAAGTGGATCTGCCAAAGACCGCCTTCATCACCAACTTCAGCATGTAAGCCAAATCTCATCACTTCTTACAATGAGCTTGAACCATGTCTGTCTCTACCTTTGACAACTGTCTTGTGCTTGCAGGGAAATTGATGGTCAGGTGTATGTTGGGGAGGTGAAGGAGAAAGAGAAAGCCAAGGAACAGTACAAGAAGGCTGTTTCATCTGGAAAAACTGCTGGACTGGTCAAGTAAGTTTGTGAGAATTAAAAATGTGTAAGTCAATTCTGTGAGCACACAAAAAACAGTATCGACAATTTGATTATATTATTGTCTGTCTTTTACTGCAGGGTCTCTGGGAGAAAGATGGAGAAGTTTTCTGTGTCTGTCAACATTGCAGCTGAAAGTAATGTGACTTTTATTCTGACCCACGAGGAGCTCCTTCAGAGGAAACTGGGCCAGTATGAGATACTGACTCGAGTCAAACCCAAACAGCGGGTCCAGGAGTTTCAGGTGAATCTGGTTCTTGTTCTGGTCTGGCCTCCAATGACATTCCTTGTTCTGTATTTCAATGAGCTGTTTATAACATGGTCTCTGTGTCTGTGTGTCTTTTTGCCTGTGTGGATGACAGATCGTGACAAACATCTATGAGCCACAGGGCATTTCTTTTGTTGATACCCATGCAACCTTCCTCTCCAATGATCTGCTCCCCCTTGTGGAGAAAACCGTCACAAATAATAAGGTACATGATCCGACAGGCCCTGGAAGAGGTTGTCTCTGATTCTTGAGCTGCAGTTCCTGAAGCCAGACTCTTTTTCTGAGTTCAAAATTACCTTTCATTCAGTATACATTCAGTATGTTGTTACTAACCCAAGGATTTAAGCTCAGCTGGTCATGTATATCTCATTGCCAGGCACACATCTCTTTCTCACCAACTATGGAGCAGCAGAGGAGTTGTTCAGATTGTGATGGAACTCTCATTGACGGAGACTTTATCATTAAGTATGACGTGAACCGGGCAGACAGCTTCGGTGACATTCAGGTCTAATATCCCCCTTTACTCACAACTTTAAATATGAAGATACACTTAAAACTGAGTTTTGTAATAAATTGGAAAAAATCATGAAACAATTAAATATATTTATTACTGCTCTCAATGACTCTTTCCTCTTCAGATTGTGAATGGATACTTTGTACACTTTTTCGCTCCTCCTAGCCTGCACAGAGTCCCAAAGAACGTGGTGTTTGTGATTGACAGGAGCGGATCAATGCATGGAAATAAAATTGCACAGGTGAGGAGGGGCTGTTCAGACGGTGAGTGTGTTGGAGTATATTGATACCCTTGTGCATATATTTGACTTTTGACCTCTGTGTAGACACGTGAGGCGATGCTGGCCATCCTCAAAGACCTTCCTGAGGAGGATTACTTTGCCATTGTCCAGTTTGATAGCAGGGTTGAGACCTGGAGGGAAACACTTTCCAAAGCCACAGCAGAAAACGTGAAAGAAGCCATGTCCTTCATCAGGAAATTACATAGCAGTGGATGTAAATATAAAAAAGAGCGATAGAAACTTTAAAGCACCTGTGAGGAGTTTTAAACTGGTAGTGAAAGAGATTAGAATTGTTACTGATTACCCACAATGCCCTACAAATGCAAAAGAGACGACCAGCAAGCAGACTGATAAATTCTCCACTGTAAAATTGTATTGCCTGAAACCACTGTTAGGGGGTAGGAATCAGACAAGATGATTGAAAGCACACCAAAGAAACAGTCTCTCTTTACATTTTCAGCAGCAACAATTAACAATAAGTGACACATTTGACTGTTTCAAGAGAGCATATTTAGTTGTTTGGTCAGAGAATTCAATTTTTATTCAATATTTGTCTAAAATCAACAAACACCCAGAGTTCCTCACAGCAGCTTTAATGCTACATGCTTTCTTCCCTCCATAAATGAAAAAGAAACACACTATTGTGATGTACAGATCAGAATTTGTTGTATGTTAACACTCTAGCAACCAATATGAATGACGCATTGGTGAAGAGTGGGAAAATGCTGTTGAATGACAGAGAGGAGAAGAGGATCCCAGAGAGGAGCATCGATATGATTATTTTATTGACTGATGGAATGCCAGATGGGGGTGAGTACATAAACACTGTAGGCTATATTTGTACATACTTCATTCTATAATTCATATTATTACATTTAACTTCTTGTGTTTCTTTCATTTGAAGGAGCGTCCACTCTTGGTTTCATCATAAACAGTGTGCGCAATGTTGGTGGAGGAAACTTGACTCTGTTCTGTCTTGGATTTGGAAATGATGTGGATTACTCCTTCCTCGATGAGATGAGCAAAAAAAATAAAGGACTGGCTCGCAGAATTTATGAAGGGTCAGATGCAGCACTTCAGCTTCAGGTGGACGGTTTAGGCTGTGAAGACATTTTCCAGACAAAAGTTTAACACTGTTGCATAGTTTTCCACATTTATGTCATGACATTTTTCACAAACACAGGCAATAAGATGAGTTTGCATTTGTTCCAGGGTTTCTATGACGAGGTGTCCAGCCCTCTTCTTTTAGAAGTGGACCTGCGTTATCCTGACAATGCAGTGGACTTTCTTACCACCAACCGTTTCAACCAGTTATTTAATGGCTCAGAGATCGTGGTGGCCGGTCAACTGACGGACAACGACCTCAACAACTTCCTGGTGGAAGTGTATGGCCAGGGGGTGAGGAGAATGAAATAGTATAAAGCAATAGTGACTTGATTAGAGATGTGTTTATTATCAATCTTTTGGGACTTTTACTCTTTCTTTGCCTCTGTAAAGTTTGAGGAGGACTTCAAGGTGCAGGGCCAGCCTGGTGTAGTGGACTGGAACGTGATGTACCCTGATGAGGAGTACATTTTTGGGGATTTTACAGAGCGTCTTTGGGCCTACCTCACCATCCAACAGCTACTGGAGAAGGGGTCAGTCTGAAAATGTTCACTCAAGCTGAGGCTCCTAAATGCTTCAGCTTGAAAACCTTTATCTCCCATTGTTTTCATAAAACCTTCAAGTGATTTGTCTGCCCATCATCAGAGAGCCAAAGATGATTCATGTAATACTGACTTATGAATTAAAGATTTGGAAACTTTCACTTTCCTTCTTGCAGTAAGAGTGGTTCTACAGGTGAGAAAGAAAATGCCACAGCAAAGGCCCTGGACATGTCCCTGCGATACAGCTTTGTCACCCCCCTCACCTCCATGGTGGTCACCAAGCCAGAGACGGAGGACGGAACCGACAGCCCACTCATCGCTGATAAACTGACTGAGGGTAAGAGAAGGTTTAAAAGTGATGAAAGTAGACAGACTTTTCTGAGTAAGGACACAGTAAAGCCTATGATCAACAATGCAAAACCTCAAAGTCACAACACTCAGCTTTAACTTTCCAGACTACCAGCAGTCACTTAAGGGTGGTACTCAAGTTTAAAATGTTTTTTTTTGTGTTTTTTTTTTGACAGAACAAAGACAAGAAGCAGAAAGAATGGGTAAGCCAGTAATTAAAGCACAAAGAAGGTTCTGAGATTTAGTCAGTAAATTATATTGATGACATTTTTTTAATTGTATTGTTCCAGGTGGAAGATATGTCTCCCCTGTAAGTCACACATATTCTTATGTGCCACCACCCTCACTCTTTGGTAAGTTTAATTATTTTGTATAACAAAGCTAGCTGGGAACAATGTTACTCTCTTAGTAAGTTGGTTTGTCAGTTCTTCTCAAATACTTCAATCAATTGCCATGAAATTCTGTAAGTATGTTCATAGTTCTCAGATGAGTCATACTCACTTTAACTCTGACTTTTCCCCTGAAGTTTGTGAGCATACTTTTGTTTGTATTTAGCTCAAAGCCTTTCTGTCCACAAGCACAACCTCAGAGAGCTGCCTGCATTGTTTAGTCTTGTTGTCATATTGTTGTGAAAATGTTGAGCCAAGACTGTATCTAAAACTAAACCATTGTTTTATATTGTTTATCACACCCATTATACTCTGCTGTAACCTGCAGTGGACGGCGATCCTCATTTCATCATCGAGCTCCCAGACAGAGACGATGCTCTGTGTTTCAACATCAACGACAAACCAGGAACCATTTTCAACCTGGTCAGAGACCCAAAACCAGGTCAGCCCTGAGTCCTGATAACCATCAAGACCCCTTTTAAATAATCAGATTCCCAGTTTCCTTCAAATCCTCATTTTTAGGGCCACATGTAGGAGATAACGGGGTTGGTTGTCACAGTTTTTACTGTTTTGATGATTGCTCATCATCAAAACATCTTTCAATAGTCATTCCTACATTAAATTGAAGCTTAAGGTGTTGGCTTGAAATGTGTGTCTCTCTCATTTTCCAACTCATTTTAACAAAGAGGCAATTAACTATCAAAGACACTCTGACACATTGTGACAACCAACCCCATCACGGGGATGGTTGTCACACACTATGGGTTGGTTGTCACAATGGTATTTCAATGGGAAAAATCTTTTAAAAAAGGCAAGAAGGCAGAACTAAATTTGAAAGTTTAATTGCACTGACAAGTGATAGGCCTACATAACTTGTTGCATTTTAACATAATATGAGCAAGGAACATGAACAGGAAACACATCTTTAGTCCAGCCTATATAACAACATAAAGAACAAAACAAATAGGTCTAACAATAATGTCCTACTCAACTAGTTGTTACATGTGACAACCAACCCCAAAGAGAATGTGACGACCAACCCCAACTGGAATTTTTTTGCTAGCATCAAGGCTAACAACCATCTAACAATTAGTTAGCTAGCTAATACAAATCTAAACTATAGCTTTCCCCTCACACTTTGTAAGGGTAACACTTGTTTTTCTATAAACCCATCATTTAAAAGCCTAGAAGAAAAATACTGAGGAACTGAATATTTACAATTTGACATGAAAAACACAAAAAAGTCCTCTCACCTAAAGTTCAGCTCTCTTACTCCAGAGAAGACTATGTAGGTGAGCGCTGATCCTAATTCTGGAAATGTCCTTACCCCAATTTGAGAGACAGCGCCCTCTTGTGGCGAGATATATTGAGTGTGCCAACTGACCCATGTGACAACCAACCCCGTTCTCCCCTACTCTTTTTGCAGTATTGTTTTTTTGGGTTTTTTTTTTTACAATTCCCATATAAGTGCCAGTAAATCATATACTGCTTTTAAACAGAGTAACTGAATTTGATGTTATTCCTGCAGGTATATTGGTCAATGGTGAGATCATAGGAGACAAGATGATTCCCCCTGATGGTAAAATTAACACCTACTTTTGGCGCTTTGGCATCATCCACCAGACTCTGGGTGTGAGGCTGATGGTGAGCACTCAGGACATCTCAGTGTTTCAAGACGGCCAACTGGTCAAACTGCTGTGGTCTGATTCAGCTTCACTCAAAGGACCAAAGTGAGTGGCTGCATGTCTCATTGCCTTCAATTTCCTTCATTGAGACGTAACTTTTCCTCTACATGAGTGAAAAGTTTAATTAAATCCAGTTCAGAAAAACTGCTAACCATCTTCTTCCCCCCACTTCGTCCTCCAGTGTGGATATTGCCATGATCAAGGACCGCAGCCTTACGATAACTCTGAAAGATTCAGTTAAGTTTGTCATCCTGCTGCACAAAGTATGGAAGAAGCACCCGTACCACCAGGACTACCTGGGTTTCTACACCCTGGACAGCCACCTCCTGTCCTCTTCTGTTCATGGCCTGCTAGGTATGATATGCCACATGTATGGAAGCACATGGTTGTTGTTGCCACTGTTTAAAAGCCTTTTGAAATAGCTTCAAAAGTGAAAAATGTTGTGTCAACTGCTTTGACTTACCACAACCACCATGTTTCTCAGATATTTAGTGCTGACTCAAGACTGCTTTTCTAAAACAAAGAAATTAAACAAGTTCAGTTATTAATAAGAAATACAAATCACCATTGATGTTGGCTGACTGTCATTAGAGGGTCTAACACTTACTGTAGTGCTTTATCTTGAACACTGTGGAGTACTTTTGTTCTACAATGTCCCAGAAATGTAATATAATTGGTTACAGCCAAGGCACATACAATTAATTAAATAAACAAGCTAATACTGACTTGTGGAAGTACTCTGGCTGCATGTTCATATTTATTTCCATCCATGCCACAGCAGTCAAGCTACAAGCATGCTAAAACTACAAGCTAGCACTCCAGAATTAGCAGCGCAGTCTACAACTTGAGCAGGATCAAATAAAAGTAATGGTCCTGATCTCTGGTTGGCTTCATACAAAAACAGTAGTATAAGCACTTAAGACATATAGTGAGTGTAAAACGTTCATATGGCTATGTGATTATCTCTTTACCTTGGCTTTGGAATTTTGCTTTCTGCACAATTTCCTCACCCAGAACTTTTCAGTATACCTAGCTCATTACCAAGGTCAGGGTGATTACTTGAATCTGATTGGCCAAAGGGTCTCAATTACTTCCTGAGAATTTAACACTAATAAGTTCTGCCCAAACTGTCTGTTCACCTTTCTGAATATGCACTTCCAGTATCTAAAATGAGTCCAAAAAGCATGATGTGTTTTATATATGCAGGAATCAGCTCAGTGCCTTCATTCTTTGGATACTGTTTATCGTGGAGCTCTGAGCTTCATTACGTCTTAAGTCTCTTATTCATCACTGCTCCCTGTATGTTCGAGTTGGCTGGTCTGCATTGTGCTCGTAGAATGAATCACTGGCATGAACTTATTTATAAGGCGATTCTTAGCTTGCTTTCCTCTTATTCATGTGATTTTATTTATTTTAAAAACAATGGAAGCTACAGTCTCCACTCTGTGACCCAGTCACAAAACTTGTTTCTGCTTTGAGTCCCAAGAGTAAGCTTCTCCTGCAGCCTGGAACCTGCTGCAGGATAACTTGTGTTTGAGTGAGCTTGTCTCTTTAAATGTTTTTAAAAGTAGTTTTAAGGTATTGGAGGAAGATTCATCAGCTTGTAGATGCTTTGACTGATAACTTTCTGTTATGTGATCCATGATATGTTGTCATGTTTTAGAATTGTGTGTTGTTTGTCTGTAACTTTGTTGGAACGTGCTGCTGCTAATCTTGGCCTGGACACTCTTGTAAAAGAGATTATTAATCTCAATGAGGTTTTCCTGGTTCAATAAAATTTAAGTAAAATAAAAAAATTACAACAGGGACAAAGCTAAATTAAGAGAAAGTGAGAGTTTAAGAAGGAAATGTTTATTTTTACAGCATGAACAGTCTTCCTCTGAACACCACAGAATGTTGATTGTGAAACACAAACCTTTAAGAAGTATGTAGCCCCTCTGAATGTGTCGTTTGCTTGAAAAAAACAAACTTGATGTTTATTTGGGGACAATGACATGCTGGTTACATAGTTGACATGCTGGTTACATAGTTTTACCATTTATTTTACTGTCAAATGATTATTGCTAAATGTCAGCTGTTATTGACTTTAAATATTGCTAGCCTACTATTAGCTTCCTGGCCAATAGCTAAGCTAAGTTGCCGCTACGACCATGTCTAGTTATTGGAGTAGTGAATATTTCCATTGCATTTTACCATATTTTGTCAGCTGTCTGCATTAATCCTTTTCCTTTATACAACATTAAGTGGACAGTAAACATTTGGAACTTCTTTATATAATGTATGCATAATAAATCACATTGGGATAACGAGACACAGGGCCATAACAATTGTACTTATATTTACCTGTCATAATGGACCATCCTGCAGGTCAGTTCTACCATGGGGTTGAGTATGAGGTGACAGAACTACGTCCAGGCGAAGTCCAAGAGAAACCAGATGCAACCATGTTTGTGAAGGGACAGCAGCTCAACGTGACCAGGTACTCCCTCAAATAAGAGTTTTTTCATATAACATATACCCTAACAGAATCTATTGCTGATGTCTCACTTGAAATATCCTTAGTGTACCTGACGTTTCTGTATCGGTCCACAGAGGCTGGCAGAGAGACTTCAGGAGGGATGTGAAGAAAGGAGACAACGTTCCCTGCTGGTTCATTCACAATAATGGAACAGGCCTCATCGATGGACAAGCCTCAGACTACACTGTGTCAGGCCTTTTTAAAACTGTTTAAAAATAGGTTACACATCAATATCTACCACACAAATCACAAGTGCTGTTACAGCAAGAGTAGAATTAACACTATCTGAAAGTAAGGAGAAATAATGGGAGCAACTCACCTGCATTCAAAAATATGTACCAGTGTTCCTAAACATGGACAGAAACTAGATGTACTCATAATTCAATGGATTATTTTCTTTTCAATATTTATGAAAATATAAAAGAGCAGGCTATCAAATTCATGTTTATTCTTCTTGCTTGACTTGATGAATGTCTAAGGTTTTTTTTATTTCAGGCTATCTTTAAGCCTTTTTCTTATGTCAGGAGCTTACAGGATAATAACCTGTTTCAAAGTCTTGAAAAAGTCTTTTACAGACTAGTCTAAGTCCACTGTAGGACTCATAACCTAAATGATACCAAATAAAAGTTGATGAGTGGGTACAAATTGGTGAAATGTTTCTTATTGGTCACACTCCAAACAGAAAAAATCATACCAAATATTTTTGGGATTAATACATGGCCAATATTTTATGATGATAACCTCCTTTCCATCAAACCTGTGGAGATATAATTGATGTTTTCTAGAAAGGGAAAATCCTTTAATTTATCTAACCTGGAAATATGCACTATAGCAAGTAAACACCACAAACACGCCTGAAATCAAGCACTTGCTGGGCCTTATTTAAGATGATGAAGTCTCCCATACATTCTTCAAACACATCCAGATCATAGAGATCCAGATGAATGAGAATACAATACACACATTGGGTTGTCCTCGGTCCTCGGCTGAACCGGTAGGTTTAATGGACCCTCAATGCTGAGTGGCGTTCAAAAGCTCTTAATGCAGCTCGGAGAACAGAGGAAAATGGATAGAGGAGGTTAATCGGAGGCTCGATGAGGGAGGATACACAAGCCTTCTATTTTCACTGGTAGATACACGCGTGTGGAATATCACTCACTGATTGGACGCTGCAGCGGCAAGGACTTCACATCACCGGAGTATAATCATAGACTGTAAATATAGGCACACGTGTTTAACAGCGAAAAGACGGACCTTAAAACAGTCACCAGGGGTAGCTTGAAACAGATCATATACAAATGTCGATTTCTTAACAGTCAGTATCTGAAATAATGAGTCATTTAGTCTTATAGCGTAGATAGATTAGAAATATTCTTGATCCGTTTATTCTGTTAATTATCCTGTTGATTCTCCTCTCTTCTTCTGCAAGACGAGAATTCAACTCTGAGAGAAGTATGTTAGCAATAGCACTCACTTTAGATCTAATAAGCAGTAAATATCCAGTGTTCCTGAGACATCAGAAAACTGGGTTATATAAATAAGACTTAGAGTTCTCGATCAGATAGGCGTACATACTGAATAATGCATATAATATACAATCAAAAATATACAATGACTAATTTCTAAAGTGATCCGTATTCTTGGCAGAACACAGGATAAACAAAGACTACGTTGTCCTCTCTTGAAGGTGTTTGTTAAACAGGGAAAACACAAACAGTTACAATTTAGATTTGATCAGAATTACAACGCACACATGTGAAGACACTAACAGCTGTTAAAGCTGCACGACAGCTGATCAGCTGACGCCGTCATCGCAAAAAGAAACTTGACATGACGCCCCAGAGGAAAGGACGCCTCATGTCTCTTAAAACAAACCTCCTCATTTCTTCTCTCCACCCGTTTCATTTCATTGCATCTTTGTGGGAAGGACTAAGACGCAAGGGAACGGCGCGAGTGAACCCCGCGAGGATGAAAGTTTGGAGCCTTGAGATGCAGCCCCTCTCGTAATTTCCTCACATCCATGTTTCTCTGGTGGGAGGGACGGAGACGCAATTGAACTACGCAGATGTGAGGATGGAACTTAACAGCTTTGAGATCCACCCATGAATCACAAAAACATAAACAGGGACAGGGGAATTGAGAGATCCTCCCCCTGCAGTGTGGATGGACTGAAAGTCTGTATCCGAATGCCCGGAATGTCCCACTTGTTTCCAGAAATGCTGCGCGGGAGTCTTTTCTGTTTCACAGACATGCCTGGAGTGTGGAGAGTCATGTTTTTGCTAATTTGTTTCTGCTCTTGGCTAACTGCCCAGAACCAAAAAGCCTTGGTTGTTTACCACAGAGATGCTCTGGCAGAGGTATGTACAAGAAAATAACAGTGAACTCATGTCACTGCGGTCAAGTGAGCCGTCTTTTGCAAAACCCTGGTCAAGCCAGCCGCCCCTCGAAAAATAATGCGCGACTACACAGGGAATTACGGTACGGCTGCTGCGAGCGACCAAAAAGGAGGAATGCAGCCGTGTAGTTCCAAAGTTTTGTTAGTGAATATGAAAATGAAATTTAAAAATTACAGAAAAAGTACTTGTTCTCTATGTTTTAAAATGATTGGAATTTTTGAGAAGATTAATTGTAAATTCTGCTCAAATTGCACTGCGACGCTTTGATATTTCACTCATTTTCCTTATTTTATTTTGAAAAATCTGGGAGAGGTGACAAAAATCTTTCAATGCATTATTGTTCCCCATGTCCCTGGCTGTCACCCTAAATATTTTCAGCAGATTTTACTGTATAGTTTTTGAGAAAAATAATGTTCAATTCTGCTCAAATTGCACTGAGACGCTTTGATATTTTACTAATTTTCCTTATTTTATTTTGAAAAATCTGGGAGAGGTGACAAAAATCTTTCAATGGATTATATTTCCCCATGTCCCTGGCTGTCACCCTAAAAATTTTCAGCAGATTTTACTCTATAGTTTTTGAGAAAAATAAAGTTCAATTCTGCTCCCAGATTTTTCGAAATAAAATAAGGAAAATGAGTGAAATATCAAAGCGTCGCAGTGCAATTTGAGAAGAATTTAAGTGCAATTTGACCAGAATTTAACATTATTTTTCTCAAAAACTATACAGTAAAATCTGCTGAAAATATTTAGGGTGACAGCCGGGGACATGGAGAACAATAATCCATTGAAAGATTTTTGTCACCTCTCCCAGATTTTTCAAAATAAAATAAGGAAAATGAGTAAAATATCAAAGCGTCGAAGTGCAATTTGAGAAGAATTTACAATTAATCTTCTCAAAAATTCTAATTATTTTAAAACATAGAGAACAAGTACTTTTTCTGTAATTTTTAAATTTCATTTATATATTCAATAACAAAACTTTGGAACTACACGGCTGCATTCCTCCTTTTGGTCGCTCGCAGCAGCTGTACCGTAATTCCCTGTGTAGTCGCGCATTATTTTTCGAGGGGCGGCTGGCTTGACCAGGGTTTTGCAAAAGACGGCTCACTTGGCCGCAGTCACATGTCGGTTCTTTTATTTTCTTTATACTGGCATCTTAGTCAAGACCATAAACCTGTTGACACAAGCCAGTTAATGTAAGCTGTATCTGCAGTTGAAAGATTGATCTTTCCCTAAAATTTTCCATGATGTTACTTTTGCTATTCGGTGCATTGTTGCAAATATGAAAATGGCAGTGACAGCCGACAACAATTCTCTGTATGCAGGGGCGGGTTCAGCCGCCCTATGTGCTTGGTCAGAAACACTTTGTGGCCATGCTGATTGTCTCCATTAAGCACAGCAAGATGCTTTTCATTGTTTTTTGTGCCAACATTCTTTGTAACCAGGGAGATAGTTAGTGATGTGTTTTCTTCCTCAATTTCATTCCCTCCAATGTTTGACACTGAAAAACAAACATGTCAGCTGGCATATTAACTGACTCTAAATATAAGTTGGACCAAAGTGTGCTAGCAGACCCACTATTAGATTCAAACTTTCTTGCACAAATTTAAAAGCCATGAAAGTTTGATCAAGTCCCCTGGGACTTTTTTTGGCAGAAACTCTGATAGAGGCAACAAAGATTTCTCTGTTAAGGAATAAAAGTTCATTAGATCATAAATACCAAGACTGTGCAGAAAAAAACAAGCTGGCAAGAAAAATGGATGGTGATAAAGGGCCCTCATTTATGGGATCAACAAAAGTCTGACTTCTGAAATGAAACATTCCCCAAACATGTCAAATTAGACTTCATGGTTAGAACATTTATAATAATACCGGATAAAGAGAGAGAATTAAAGAGTTGGAGAATTGGTCTGACAAAACAGGAACAGGAACTGCCCGTTGAATGCTGCTTGCAGCCCTTCTCACACATCAAAGTGCAACTATGCAGATGTTGAATTATGTCTGGTTGTAACCGGGGCAGTCTAAACCTTCGGATGACAATCAAAAGCAACGCAGGATCCAATTCTGAGATTTTGGTCCTAAATTTTGCAGCATGTCAAACATGATCAATCACAAGAGAGTCAGTGTCTCTCTTGTTTTCTTTTAGGTTATGTTTTTGTGCATTTTTGCCATTATTTGATAAGATAGCTGAAGAGAGACAGGAAATATGGGGAGCAGAGTGGGGGAGGACACGCAGCAAATGGTCAAGGCTGGAATCGAACCTGCAACCTCTGCAACAAGGACTATAGCCTCTGTATATGGGGCACACGCTTAGACCGTGCCCCATATACAAATGCTATAGTCATCGTCGCAGAGTAACTAAACCCTACACTGCTTTATTTAGGAGTGCTGCTAATCAGTTTGTGTCTCTAGAGTATAAAGAATTACTGCAATTATTATTTTTTTTTTTAGTGATAACATTTTTTTTTTTTCCTTCCATATAACTATTATAAAAAAATACAAAAAAAATAAGTATGGATAGACATATGGACATTACAAAAAATAGAGTACATCTTCAAATAACTATACAAAGGTTTATATAAAAATACCATGGATATACAGTTAAGATATAATAATAATGATAGTAGAAATCATAATTAATTAATATAATAAATAAAAATAAAAACACACGCACAAAACAAATTTAAAAAATGAAAGAATAAAACCCACCCATTCCCCGGATCCAGAACTACAAACCATAGATACACGTTACACCTGAAACCAACGGAGGCTCGTTAGAAGTGAATACCAAGCCTGTATAGCAGGGTCTTTTGCTCTGTGGACTCTGGCTATCGACAACTCCAAAGAAACAATGTCCAAATATGTCAGAACCCATGCTCGGAAAGAGAGTGAGTGTGGAGGTTTCCAACGTGTGGCGACTAGTTTTTTTCCAGCCGTAATTCCAGCCAACAATGCTCTTTTCTTGTCCAGGGTCCATTGAATTGTTTTATTGGCAGACTTGGCATTTGGTGATGTATTTGGTGTTCATGCTTTCGTCACCAAACACCCCATAAAACACATTTCACTTTGCTCAGTAAACTGTAGGGGGTCTAAGTGGACTCTGAGAATTACACGGACTGCTATTGAAAGGGACTTCAGTGATTTAGTTGTTGAATTATTCTGTTAGTATGGACTGTTTTACTGTGAATTTTAGACAATTAAGGAAGATGGTTTGCAGTTTCTGGTGGTAGTTTGTTTGTTTGATTTTTACAATTTAAGCAACTTTAGTTTTAGGTTAGCTTGAGCTTGTAGAGTATCTAGTATGGGTTCGGCACTGTTGCTTCCCTGGCTGCAATAGCACTTCCTCTCTGAGAAAGACACTGGGTGCTCTCTCCATCATAGACATATAGGAAATAATCTGTCGCTCTGAAAAAAAAAGCTTAGTGGTCATATAGCAGGCATGCTAACCGTGGCTAGCGTTATTGAGCGAATAGACAATCACTCAGTCACTCTCTGCTACAAGCACATTGACTAACCTGAAACTATTGTCTACACTACGTCACTAAACAACAACATCTCGCCACGGATTACCTCGTGACAGTGAGGACAGAACAATAGATCGTAATATTTCCTCATTAAAAAAACGTTCTCCATTGTTTAGTCTGTCAAGTCAGAGAGACTGAAGGGATTCACTCAGATGTGTGTGTGTGTGTGTGTGTGTGTGTGTGTGTGTGTGTGTGCGCGCGCGCGCGCGTGCATGCATGCGCGCGTGCATGCATGCGTGCGTGTGTGTTGTTTGCATAATTTACCATACTGCCTGTCCTTAAAGTCATATTTTTGTTGTGTTCCAGGACACCAAAGAATATATGGCTACCAGATCATTAAAGGTATTCAGCTTTAATTATTTAAATAATACACATAAATTAAAGCTTTTGTTCTTTGCTTTTTCTATTTGTTCTATTTCACACTCATCTTTTGTTTGACTCTGTTATAATAATAAAAAAGGAATAGTTTGATTGTTGATATAAACTACATGTTTTTCTCTGTATTTTTCATCCACAGAAAAGAAGCACAACTTCTGTAAGAAAATATTATGTTGATATCAAAATGTTTCAAAATAGAAGTAAGACTGTCTCCTCCAAACATGTACCATTTGAAAATGACTTTTGAAACCTGAAATTGACAATTAAGCAAACACGAGCCAGGGCAAAGAGGACTAGTAGCTAGCTTCTCTCACACGTCATTGGTCCATATGTTATTTATTCCTCTCTGAATTTGCCAATTCTAAATGTTTCATGTTTTTTAACAGAATAACAGCCTCTTGTCTATCTAATAGTTTCAGAACATTGACCAAAGTCTGAGAGCAGCCAGTTTCCTCTGACCTCATGCTCATAGGGAATAGGCTCAAATGCTGTTATAATGTCATACTGCTGCAGTACAGTTTTTCATGCATATTAAATGACAGGTATCTAACAAATCATGATTTTTTCTCTGCTATTCATCTCTCAGGCAACAGCTAACGTTAGTATCCAGGTAATATTACTGGTAGCTAGTAAGTGACTGAAAGCTGAGGGAAATTATAAGTTTTCAAAAAGATTGTTTGATGCTGTTTAAACCCTAATGAACAACAGCTTGCGCCGTGGACTCTCGTCAAGTATCAGTGCCCTTTATCTGGGATAAATCCAGTGTTGTCGGTCGGGTCAATCTACCTGTTCTGGTTGCTGTTCCATCGTTTCCTCCGAGCTGCTCTCTTGTACCCTGGAGCCTCGGTTGTACAACAATGTGGATCAACAGGCAGCTCACATGGATTGCATTCATCTGGATCATCATACCTATCATATTCCATCCTGTTACATTGATCGATTCCATTCCACTCGCACTGTCTTTACTTTGATATAACTCAACCATTTTGTTGGAAATACATCAATTGTGGGTTCCAAGGCAGCTACACATTTGATGACTCAAAAATGATTTAGACTGTTGAAGATAGCATGCAAACTTAGCTAGCCAGGTCAACTAACTGTCCCTCTGCATGTTTCCTTTGAGTGCATTGCCTAGCAGATTTATGGGTCAACCCCTGTTATTTTAGTGTTACACCCCTGCACAGCGTGCTGTAAGGGGAGAAATGTGAAAGAAAGACACACACGCTGTTGCTGGCTTTCATTCCACAATGTAATGATCTCAATGGATAATAAACATACATTCAAACATACATCTCTTTAACAATGCCCTGCATCATATAACTGACTTGCAAAAGTCCATCATAAATATAAACTCTTTATGCCAGCCGGCACTAAATGTTTCTACACCACGTTCCGACCATATACTGTAAATAAAAATGGACAGCGTTGCTCCGCCTCTTCCCGTTATACGGTTCTGAAGCCAAAAAGTCCCGCTCCTGGGCGCAGCTATTGTGCAGCCAGAGCCTGTGAAGCCACTGTAACGAGCTCCGCCCTACAGCGTAGCGTCACAAGACGCTGTGTGTCCTTTGAAGTTTCCTCTACGCCGGCTGTGAACCAAAGGAAACCCAGAAGTAAACCCCGTTTTTTAACCTCTAATAACTAACGCAAAAGAAACTTTTCAGAAAAAAGAGGCCTTGAACACAAAACAGTCAAATACTAACTACATATCACCACAGCATACGGATGTGCGAAACATTCCCACGACATGTATTTATTTTTTAAAGTTTGACTACTCGACACTCTGCTGCAAGCTTCACCACCAGCCGAGCGAGATGCACCCCTGGTTCTGACCATACAATTTAAGCTAGCAACTACTGGTAAAAACATTAGCATCTGTAGTAACTTCTCTACAAACTCTAAATAAACTTACTCAACCGACTCTACACAGAGCTATCTTTTCACAGACATATTTATATAAATTACGATAACACATGTGTACAGTTTTATATATGTTTTTGTGCACTTTTCTTACCTGTAAGGAGAGAAATGTGAAAGAAAGACACGCTGTTGCTGGCTTTCATTCCACAACGTAATGATCAGCCGCAAGCAACATGCTCCCCCTACTGGCTAAACCCGGAAGTGTCCAAAAATAAACCAAGTGCAACAAAACCAATCTATTACCTATATAAACTTAAATTTTAACCGTAACAAAATGAAATAACATTTTAACATTTAACATATTTCAAAGATGAATTTATACAGGTTTTAACATATATTCTTACTCTATTTATACTGTGTTTATAATGTTTTTAACATTGCTTTTAAACATTTTACTTTTATATCCATTACATTAGCAGCTGTCAATCAGCCACCTAAGATCAACACTGACTTTTTTAATGAGTGTTCTGTCCAAACCTTGTAAAACAAACTGGCCATGCTCCATCCCCTTACACCATCACCTTGCTCCTTTGAAGACTCGGACTGTACCCTTTTTTCATTCAGCGCCCTGGTTTACCCCCAAACTACGACACCTCAAAATTAACGGTTTGCCCTGAACCACTGTATGCAAAACCTAGCCTTACTGTTCATACAATGACCTATCTTGTGACCAAAAGATACTCTTGCACCTCATATATACTCCTCTGCTTACTGTAACAACTTCATGTCTTTCTTTAATGCCCAAAATTGACAAGATTTAACGGCAACTGACCACTAAGATCCAAATCTTCTTCCTGTCAGCTTGATCCCCTACCTACTAACCTGGTAAAAGCCTTTACCCTACCTCTTCTCTATTACTGATAACTCAGTTATCTATTACTGATAACTGATGTTATCTATTTCTCTCTCATCTCTCTTGTTCCTCCGTCCTTGAAAACAGCCTCTATTGCTTCTTTAATCGAGAAACATGGTACTGATCCTAACAATCTTGATTATTTCCATCTGCCGTTTCTTCATGTATTTATTGAGAAAAAGAAGGTGCAGCTCTGATCCACACTCAGCTTTCTGAAAATAATCTGTGTTAA
This sequence comes from Notolabrus celidotus, assembly GCF_009762535.1. NCBI lineage: Eukaryota > Metazoa > Chordata > Actinopteri > Labriformes > Labridae > Notolabrus > Notolabrus celidotus. The sequence continues at coordinate 27,006,105 of NC_048272.1, forward strand.
GCTCTCCAGTCTGGTTTTCGTCCTCCTTGACAGGTTAGCTTCCATTTTACTGGCCCTTCACCCTCCTGGTTAAAATCGTATCTCTCCAGCTGCACTCAGATTGTTGAATATAAAAGCTACTGATCAGAACCCTCCCCAGTAACTTCTGGTGTTCCCAGGGATCTGTCCTGGCCCCCCTTTTGTTCACTGTCTACCACTTATCTCAAGGTCTCATCTTCAGAAAATTTGGTATTCACTTTCATTGCTATGCTGATGACACCCAGCCTTATCTATCTTCCAAGCCATACTCCGTCCTTCCACCATCTTCCCTCACATAATGTCTATTTGAAATTAAATCCTGGTTGTCTTGGTACTTTCTCAAACTTAATAGCAATAAAACAGATATTCTTCTTGTTGGTTCCAAACCCACTCTAGCCAAAATGAACTGCTTCACTCTAACCATTGACAACTCTACAGTTCCTATCTCCCCCATATTTTCACCTGCCCAATATCAATCACTTCTGCCGGTCTCTCACACTAAACAGCACAACTATTCTTGTCAATGCCTTGGCCTGCCATATTGATAATTGTACCTCTCTGCACTCTGGTCTTCCCAACAAGCTTCTCCATAAACTTAAACCACCATATAAACAAACTGAATGTTCCTCACTGGAGCTTTAACGTAAGCTAAGCAGTAGTTCAATAAAAGCCTGACCTAACAGCAGATAACAAATATATTGTTGTTTTTTAACCTTAATATGAAGCCGAATATCCCTCTGCAAATTCAAATTTGTTTTTCCAGTTACTGATGAATTTGGCAGCCATGACGTGATCCTGATGTATCCTGCATGACACCCTTCATTTCTTCAGTCTGCATTCTAGAATGCAGTAGTACAACAACATAACAGTATTTGAACTTCCCACCCTGAGTTTGACTCCTGTGGAAATAGGGTGGCTTTGTGAATTTCATGAGCACCTTATAATACCTGAATCCCAAATCATTCTTGAGACAACAGCTGGCTGCCAGTACTCTTCACCACTTCTTTCTCAGTCTTGCTGGTTTGTTGTAAATATAATTCTGTTTGAGGATTTGTTATGACAAATGATGTTTATGACCTAAAGAAAACATTTAATTTCATAAGAATGCCAAACATCACACTCTGTCCGTACTTCAGGTGGTGGAGGTGTACAGTGTGATGGTGCATTGCACTGTGACGTCCCGTTTTGCTCACACTGTAATGACCTCTAAAGCTCTGAACAAAGCAAACACCTCACAGGAAATCTTCTTTGAAGTGGATATGCCAAAGACCGCCTTCATCACAAACTTTACCATGTAAGCCAAATCTCACCACTTCTGAAAATGAGCTTGAACCATGTCTTTCTCTACCTTTGACAACTGTCATGTGCTTGCAGGGAAATTGATGGTCAGGTGTATGTTGGGGAGGTGAAGGAGAAAGAGAAAGCCAAGGAACAGTACGAGAAGGCTGTTTCATCTGGGAAAACTGCTGGACTGGTCAAGTAAGTTTGTGAGAATGATTTGAAATCATAAGTTAATTGTTTGATCATCTAATACATCTCCATTATTGCAGGGCCTCTGGCCGAAAGATGGAGAAGTTTTCTGTGTCTGTCAACATTGCAAGCAAAAGCAACGCAACTTTCATTCTGACCCACGAGGAGCTCCTTAGGAGGAATCTAGGCCACTATGAGATTCTGACCCGAGTCAAACCTGAACAACCAGTGCAGGAGTTTCAGGTTAAACATACCCTGCTCTTTTATTTATTCATTTTAATGGTGATTTTCTAAAATGTGGGGAACCCTTGTCAGAGTTTTGTACCTTTTGCTAACATTGATTTTGCACTTGATCTATCTCAGTTATTCTGTGTGCATGCCTGTGTGTCTTTGTATACACAGATTGTGGCAGACATATTTGAGCCCCAGGGAATTTCTTTCGTTGAGGCCACTGCATCCTTCCTCACCAATGATCTGCTGTCACTTGTGGAGAAAACTGTGACAGACAAAAAGGCAAGTCAGATACCCCTCCCCTTGTTGAAAGGCTTCAATGATCATGAATGTTGTTCACTTATGTTTAATGATATGAATATCTTTTAGGCACACATCTCTTTCTCACCATCTATGGAGCAGCAGAGGAAATGTCTGGGATGTGAAGGCACCATAATTGATGGAGATTTTATCATCAAGTACGATGTGAATCGGGAGAAGAGCCTGGGGCAGGTTCAGGTCAGCTACCAACAAAGACCCCATATCTGAAGCAAATATATAACCTGCATATTACAGCACTATTTAAAAACACAACTAGAAGTGTTTTTAATGTGTATCTAAAGGTTTTCTGGTTCTGTATGTGCATATTTGTCTAAATCAATCTATATGTTTCCCTTCAGATTGTGAACGGATACTTTGTGCATTTTTTTGCTCCTCCTGACCTGCCCAGAGTCCCAAAGAACGTGGTGTTTGTGATTGACAGGAGTGGATCGATGGCTGGTAGAAAGATTGAACAGGTGACAGGCATTGTTTATATGTGCACTCCATTATGTGTAGTTCTGGTAGGTACATCCTCATTTGTGACTTTGGGAACTTTTGCAGACCCGGGATGCTTTGGTCGCCATTCTGAAAGACCTCTATGAGGAGGACCACTTTGCTCTTGTCCTTTTTGATGATGAAATTACCACCTGGAGGGACTCTCTTACCAAAGCATCAAAGGATCATGTGTCTAAAGCCATTACCTACATCCGGAAGCTAATGGACAATCGATGTAAGAGAAAAAAAACATGGCATTAACTACCAGGAAAAACTATTTAAGCACTTCCTTGGCTAAAAATTAAATTCATTTTAGTGTTCGATTTTTATTCTACATTTTCGGGCATTTTTGCCTTTATTGATGGGACCGCTAGAAAGAGACAAGAAATACTGAGAGTAGAGAGTGGTGGAAGACATGCAGCAAATAGTCGTGGCTGGGAGCTGAACCTGCAGCTGCTGGGTCAGATTCTATAGTCTCTGTATATGGGGCGTGGGCCTTATCCACACCCCATATACAACAACAGTTTACAACAATTTTTTGGCGTACATTAATTTATAAGATGCTAATGGGCAAGTTTCTTACTTTAGAACTGTCAATATTCATGCTAGCCAAGCTAACTTTTAACTGGCTGATGTGCAGAGTGGACAGAAATAAGAGTGAATATTATAGAAACATACTTGCCATACAGAAAATACTGGGGAGTCTCAACATCTAAACAGATGTTATTTTTTTCAACATGTGACTTCCTTTTAGCCACCAATATCAACGATGCTGTACTAAGAGCAGTCAGCATGCTGGTGAAAGAAAGACAGCAAAAGAACCTTCCAGAGAGGAGCACAGATATGATTATCTTACTCACCGATGGGATGCCAAACAGCGGTGAGCCTATTTTGTTTCAAAGATTCTAACATTTCTTTCTCAAAATAAAATAGTGAGGTTTTTGTATGTAGACCAAGTGCAACTTTAAACAAGTATTAAAATAAGCTAGCTTTGCTGTCTGTCTATGGTGCAGGACATTTTGAAAAATGTGAAAGGTGTGCAAGTCCTCTCAGTGGTATTGATTGATTAGTTTTTTTTTGGTCTGCATCAACAACCAACACGTCCCTCCACAACATAGGAGCCATGTGAAAATTACAAATTAAAGCAAAAAAACAAAACAATCACAGGGGGATTCATCAAGAAAATATGTATAGAGTCCAGCATATACATACACACATATCGATCTGTACATGCATACATACACATACACATGCATACATACACAAGTACATTCATGCATACATATAAACATGCATACACATCCACATATATTTAGCCAATCACACGCTGACCAAAAAAGGTGTAGGCTGAAGCCAAGGCTTATCCTGCCTACCCTTTAACATAACTTATACCTTATAGGCAACATTGTGCAAGTAATTAGACAGTGACAGTCAGTGACATCTTTTAAATCTCTTCTTAAAACCCATTTTTACAGACTAGCTTTTATGTGACTTTATCTTTCTAACCGCTTTTACTTCTATTTTATTATTAATTTTAGTTTTTATCCAACTACTTCACTGTCTTAATTTATTATTATTATTTTTCTTTTATTATTTTAATGTTCCTAATTCATTCTTTGCACTTTTTCTAATTTTCCCGATGTGATGTCGTCCTTTTACTCTGAAAACCTCTTTTATTGCCCTTTTAATGCTTTTATTTACTTCTCCATTTTAATTTATTTTAATTAATTAATTAATTTTTATCTGTTTACCCTGAAAAACCTCTCAACAATGATTTACTGGTCCATTGCCACACCACTCCATACTGTTTAATTGACGTATATTCCCTTTAACCTCCTGCGTTGCATTTTGCTTTGCATTGATCACATTTTCTCCTGCCTGTCTGTCAATTTGTTTACTCTGCTATTGAACTATGCTTTGTTTGTCAAAGCACTTTGTAAACATTTTTTTAAAGGTGCTATATAAATAAAGTTATTATTATTATTATTATTATTATTATTATTATTGTTTAGGGGTGAGCCCGACTAAGGATTTGCTTAGTCGAATCTAATTCATCAGATTTTGCCCATAGTCGACGAATAGTCGAATGTTTGTTGTTTTTCCTTATTGACCCAAAGTCTGCATGATGGTGACCGCATGACAATATTACACATAACCCTTTACAATTAAGGGACTCGTAGCTTAAAGTAAAAGGGACAACAGAATATTATAAGTATAAAACTTAGATTTTTTAAATCTATATTGCAAAAACAACGAAGTGATGAAGGAGAGAAAACTCAAATAAGGCCACCCTCCGTTAAACATGGAACAACGCTCCACTATAGAGTAAGGAATCAGGAGATATTTAAACAGTGTTCACACAGCGGAGAGCAGCACTGCGGAGGGTAGTTTGTCCAACTTAAGGCTAAACATTTGTATAATGTTCAAAATCAAACCTGAACCAGCTAAAGGGTTTTTAAATCTCTTTACAGTACCTTTTAAAACAGTCTTTCATCGCGTCTTTGTCCGCTTGAGTCTTTTCAAATTGTCAAAAGGAAAACCATCGTGTTTACGGGCAGAAGTGCGCTCCTTGCTTTGTTGACTGTAAATCCTGTCTTTGAGAATATCCTCTCTGATGGTGTGGCGGTGGATGGGATGCTGTGGATTGTTTTTGAGGCTTCGGACAGCTATTCATCACTATTTTTAGGATCATCTGAAGTTTTATTTCCTGACATTTTGAGCTACCATGAACGTAGAAAGATTTAAAGGCCAGCTGAGGTGCGTCTGCTCCACAGGTCCCGCTAAATGCTCCACCTTTAATTACCAGGGGAGATTTAATTACCACTTTAAGGAGATTTAACACTTCAAGAGCTGTTCTCAGAATTACATTAAATAAGTCTATATTTATATTAAAATAGGATATATGAGACACTATTTTTACAGGATACAGGAAAATAATGTAACATTAGACATTGAGCACCCCTATGGTTTGAATGGAATGATCCACATTTCATGTGCAAATATTCGACTATGAGATTGGCAGTCGACTAAGGCTCGTTAGAACGAATCGTCAAATATTCGACTATTTGGGGTCTCCCCTATTATTATTATTATTATGTTATTTTATAAAAAAGCAATCTTCAAACGTTTCATTCAGAAACAAACTTACAAACAGAAAACAAAAACATTTCAATCTCAACAAGCGGCAGTTCAGAAATCTTAGTGAAACCTAATTTAAATTAAAGTTTATACTTCCACCTTCAAAACACTCACCAAAACACTCCTATTTAGAACTGCTTTCAACGTATGATTGCTTTTAAATTTATTTCATTCATGTTTTTATAAATAAAATGTATTATTATTATTATTATTATTATTATTATTATTATTATTAATAATAATAATAATAATAATAATAATAATACATTTTATTTATAAAAGCGCTTTAAAAGATTCTCCAAGCGCTTTACAGGAAAATAAAATTAGACAATAAAAGCAAAGGAAAACAGTGCAAAAAAAAAAAAGAAGAGAAAAGCAAGGCAGCAAAATAAAACAAAACAAGAAAAAAATCAATCAATTATAGTTTAAAAGCCTTTGTAAATAGGTGTGTTTTGAGTCCGGATTTGAATTTGGTGAGTGAGGGAGAGAATCTGAGGTGTTGGGGGAGGGAGTTCCAGAGGGTGGGGGCAGCGACAGAGAAGGGCTTGTCTCCCCAGTTTCGGTGCTTGGGTTTGGTGAGAGGGGTGAGGAGGTTGGCGTTGGTGGAGCGGAGGTTGCGGGAGGGATTGTATGGCTGCAGAAGGTCGGTGAGGTAGGAGGGAGCTAGATTGTGGAGGGCTTTGTAGGTGATAAGTAGGATCTTGTACTGTATTCTTGAGGGGATGGGAAGCCAATGGAGGTTCTGGAGGACTGGGGTGATGTGGAGCGGGAGTGAGTGAGGAGGCGTGCAGCTGAGTTTTGTATGTATTGTAGTTTGTTGAGGAGGGTGTTGGGTGTACCGTAGAGGATACTATTGCAATAATTGAGTCTTGAGGTGATGAAGGCGTGGATGAGAGTTTCAGCTGCAGTGAAGGAAAGGGAGGGGCGGAGACGGGCGATGTTTTTGAGGTGGAAGAATGAGTTTTTTGAAATATTGTTAATGTGTTGTTGAAAGTTGAGTGATTGATCAAAAATGATACCAAGGTTACGGATGTGGGTGGATGCTGAAACAGTGGAATTATCAATAGTGAGTGAGAAGTCTGGGCAGGTGGAAGTGAGGGATTTTGGGCCTATGATAAGAATTTCGGATTTATTACAATTGAGTTTGAGGAAGTTTGTTTGCATCCAGGAGTTTATTTCAGTGAGGCAGTTTGTGAGGGTGGTGTGGAAAGCAGCGGTGATGGATGTGGTTGAAATGTAAAGCTGGATGTCGTCGGCATAACAGTGGAAATAGAGGCCATGGCAGCGTATGATGTGACCAAGGGGGAGCATGTAGATGATGAAGAGGAGGGGACCAAGCACTGAACCCTGGGGGACACCATGAGAGAGGGGGGCTGTGCGTGACTTGAGGTTGTAGATGCTGATAAACTGTTGGCGGTCAGAGAGGTAGGATTTGAACCAGGAGAGGGCGGTGCCAGTGATACCAAGGGAAGATTGAAGGCGGGTGAGGAGGATGGAGTGATTGAGGGTGTCGAAAGCTGCACTAATATCCAGGAGGAGGAGGATGCTGAGGGAGTTGTTATCAGATGAGAGGAGGAGGTCGTTGGTGATTTTAAGGAGGGGATGTTTCTGTGCTGTGATGAGTTCTGGAGATGGGGCGGAAATTGTTGGGGCTGCTCTGGTTGAGTCCTGTTTTTTTGAGGATGGGTGTGACAGAGGCGAGTTTGAGGGCGGGAGGGACAGAACCAGTGGACAGGGAGGAGTTGATTATGGAGAGGATAAGGGGTTGAAGGGCAGGGAGACAAGCTTTGGTCAGTGAGGAGGGGAGGGGGTCCAGGATGCAGGTTGATGTCTTAATGCCGGAGAGTGATTTATTGAGATCCAAGGGGGAGATTAGGCAAAACTGAGAGAGAGACTGGGTTGTTGGGGGGGGGGGGGGGGGGGGGGGGGGCTGATGGGTGTGTGGCTATGGGTGGGGAGGGCAGAAGTAAGCAGTTCGGTGTGGATGTTTTTGTTTTTTTCTTGAAAGAATGACAGGAAAGAGTTGCATTTGTCTGTCGTGAATGAGTTGGAGAGATTGTCCATGGGTTTGAGAAGCTTGTTTATTGTTGAGAACAGGTGCTTTGGGTTGGTAGAGCTGGAGTGGATGAGGTTGGAGTTGTAAGTGGACCGGGCGGTATGGAGGGCGTCTTTGTAGTGGTGGAGAAAGTCCTTGTATGCCAGGGTGTGTGTGGTGAGGGATGTTCGTCTGGCGAGGCGTTCGAGTTGGCGTTTCTTTGATTTCATCTGACGGAGTTCAGGGGTGTACCAGGGGGCAGAGTGGGTGAAGGAAACAGATCGGGTTCTGTTTGGGTTGAGCGATGGGGGTGGCTAGGTCTATGAGGATGGCTAGGTGGTCAGAGATGTTGAGGTCGGAGCTGGAGATGTGATTGATGGTGATGCCAGTGGAACAGACCAGATCCAAAGTGTGTCCATGGTTATGGGTGGGGAAGTTGATGTGTTGGGTGAAGTTAAAACATTGCAGAATGTCCAGAAATTCTCTTGCGGTTTTGCAGTGGGTGGAGTCAATGTGTAGGTTAAAGTCTCCAAGGAGGAGGATGGAGGGTGAGACGGCGCAGAGTTGGGTGAGGAATACAGAAATGTCAGAGAGAAAAGATGGGTTATGTTTGGGAGGGCGGTAGATTATTGCAATGATTAGGGGTTTTGGACCAGAGAGTTTGAATGACAGATGTTCAAATGATGGTGGAGAAAGGATAGTCGTGAGGGATGTTTTTGTTTGTTGGCGGAGGACAGCAGCTATTCCACCGCCACGGCTGTCAGGGCGTGGCTTGGCGAGATAACAGTATCCAGGGGAGTTGTTATTATTATTATTATTATTATTATTATTATTATTATTATTATATATGTATGTATCTGTTTGTTTTTAAGCATTTTTTTAAATACACAAAGGGAGTTACACATTTTTAATTCCTCATCCCAACTGTTCCCAAAGTTTACCCCTCTAGCCGATACATACCTCTGTTTTATATTTGTCCTTGTCTTTGTTTTTTTTTAAATCACCTGTTCCTCTTAAGTCATACCTGCTTTCTCTGATTTAAAACAACCTCTGAACACAGTTAGGAAGTGAACTATGTTTTGCTTTGTACATTACCTGAGCTATTTTGTGTTCCACTAAATCATTAAATTTAAGGGCCTTTAAACTAATAAATAACGCATATGCCACCAGTTTACCACTAATACACTTTTGTCTTCATTGAAAACATACTGTACATGCAATGTGATGTAGAGGAATCAATATTTTTATTGTATGTATCAATTATTTATCATTTTTTAATTGAATGTTTGCCTGCATGTATTCTGTGTTTGAAGGAGAATCAAACCTCCAGAGAATCCAGGAGAACGTGCGCTCTGCTATTGCGGGTAAAATGTCCCTGTTCTGTCTTGGATTTGGAAATGATGTGGATTACTCTTTCCTTGATGTGATGAGCAAACAAAACAAAGGAATGGCCCGCAGAATATTTGAGGGATCAGATGCATCACTTCAACTTCAGGTAAAACTAAATCAAGCTTATTTACCGCTAATTCAAAGGCCTTACACAATTGGTAAATTATATCTTTTCATACCTTTACAGATATTTAGGGAACATGATCTGAAGTGTGTCTTTATTTCAGGGTTTCTATGAGGAGGTGTCAAGCCCTCTGCTCTTGGATGTGAACCTGCATTATCCTGAAAAGGCAGTGGAATTCTTGACCAAAAACCAATATAGCCAGTTGTTTAATGGCTCAGAGATTGTAGTTACAGGTCGGGTGACTGACAATAACCTGGATAACTTCTTGGTGGAAGTGTTCGCAAAGGGGGTGAGAAACGGACAGCAATATACCAACTAAAGATGAATGAGAATACTAGGGATGCACTGATCCGATTCTGGTATCCGATATCGGCTAGATTGGACTCAAAAAGCTAGATCAGATATCGGTGACAAGGGGCCGATATATAGTGCCAATCCATATGGCAGATCTATTCATCTCAGTTCTATGCTTTTCTGTGTTTACAACATCTATTGGTTATGAAGATTAACTCACCAAACTGCTGGTACACATTTATAATCTCTTGAATAATGATACTTGTAAGGGCCATTTCAAGATGTGTGTGTGTGTGTGTGTGTTTGTGTGTGTGTGTGTGTGTGTGTGTGTGTGTGTGTGTGTGTGTGTGTGTGTGTGTGTGTGTGTGTGTGTGTGTGTGTGTGTAGGACACTAAGTTGTCCACTAGGGGTCTCCCGTGTTCGGTACACATGCATACTTAGGTAGGAACCTTTCATCAGGTATCAGGTGTTGCTAGACGGTGAGCACAAAAAGTTTTTGACCGCAACGTGCCGCAACGCCGGGACGCTGGCAAGGTGAAATGTTTGTGGAATAATTGCGTTTTATGGATTTTGATGGACACTATGTTGGATTCTTGCATGTTGACACGAGTGGAGAAAAGACGGTGAACAATAAAATCATCCGTAATTACAACCAAAAGACGTCAGGAACTTATTTTCACAAGACACAACGAACAGCAAGCGCGTCAATTATGTTAAGCCCGTCTAGGCAGCCCCTCAGTGGCTTTAAGTTTTAGGTTTAGCCGCTACAATACTGTCAGTTTAAAATTATTCATTTAATTGGTTTACAAAGTCAGAAAAGCCTGAAGTTGCCAAAACATGATTCTGTCCTCACATTAAGGAATAGAGTTTGTTAAATCAATACCGGGGTCGGATCGGCTAGTTTCGGTATCGGCAGAAACCAAAACCCAGGTATCAATATCGGTATCGGGACCTAAAAGTAGGATCGGTGCATCCCTAGAGAATACAATTGAGGTTTTGTATAGGGAATGATGTACTTATCTTTATATGAGACAGGTACAGATCTCCTGCCATTAACTGCTGCCATTTGATCTCTCTCTTTCTTTCCCCAGTCTGAGGAAGATTTTTCAGTGCAGGGAACTGCCATTGTTGTAAACTTTGACATGATCTACCCAGATCAGGACTACATTTTTGGGGATTTCTCTGAGCGTCTGTGGGCCTACCTCACCATCCAGCAGCTACTGGAGAACAGGTTTACTTGTGAATTGTCTGTCAAGCTGTACTTGTATGTTTAACAAGATGTACCGTGTCAAGATTCTTTGTGACTTGGGACATGTTGTTCAGAGAATCTAAAGCGATTTTATGGAGAAGGCCTTATCGCACGCCATGTGCATTGTATGTCAATATAATGCCACCTTTCTTTTCATCTTTTCAGTGACATTGGTACTCAGCAGGAGAAAGACAAAGCTCTATCTAAGGCTCTGGACATGGCCCTTAGATACAGCTTTGTCACCCCTCTCACATCCATGGTGGTCACCAAGCCAGAAACTGAAGACGGATCAGAGAGCCCGCTCATTGCAGACAAACTGACTGAGGGTAATACAACCTATCACAATTTATTAGTTAGCTGCTGATTACTGTTTGATTCATATTTGTCGGATCAGAAGAAGTCAGTGTGTGATGCACCAAACTAAGTATTCTTTCTTTTCAAATTTATTGCAAATTGTGATATCCTTCAACAACTGCTGAATCAGAAGAACATACAGAAGAAATGAAACAATGTTGTGTTGTGTTTTCTAACTGATGTTGTTTTACAGGTGAGCAACATAATCGAGAGGCGGCATTCGGTAGGGAAGTCTATTTAACTTTATAATTTAACATCCTTTTTCAATCTAAGGTTGGCTAATCAGCCCTAACAATCCCATGTTTCTATTTTTTGATGGCAGCTGTCCCCAAGAGTGGTCGATCAAGTGGTACAAAATCAGAGGTTTTCTTTACCTTTTACTTTGAACTTCTTCATCTTCTTTGTTTGTTTTAATCTGTAAATTATAAGTTTTTCTGACGCTGAATTTGAAAACAAAACAGCAAAAGAGTTATATCTTAAGGACACAGCTGAAAAAAGTAGTGTTTTTCTTTTCTTTCTTTTTTCTAACATGCAACTAAAACCTGATAAAAACACATCTAAATCAACCATGTAACACAATTGCTTAACAGTAAATAATTCCTTAAATATATCATTTGAATTATTTCTCAAAATATAATCCAAGTCTTTCAGCAAAGTAGTCCAGGCAGTTCTTTCTATAAAAGGAATACAATCACTGAAAGTTTACAATAATTGAATCTGTATTACAGCTTCAATTTCAAATCAGCAGGCAGATTGATGTGATCTAATCTATTGTCACTCAAGCACTCGGCTACATTATTTCTCATTAGGGCTGAATTCCTGTATAAGACTTATCTTGGTTATAAGTCACTTTGGTTTGTGGTATTGTCAACACATGAGCACAGGTCATGCTAGCAGTCAGTCATCAGTACCATTATTGCAAAATGTTCTATTTTTGTGTGCAGCCAGTAAAAAAAGTATAATAAGGAGATGGCTGACTAAGGAGCCCCCCACAAAGAAGGATTGGATCAGAATCATGGCGGAAATACATAACATGGAAAAGCTAACTTTCTCACTGAACCTACGTAAGGACAAGTTTGTTAATTACTGGAACAAATGGACGACTCACTTTAACGCATTGACTTATCAACAGAAAAACCTGTAAAAAAAAGGAAGAAAATGTCTGTTGTTGTGGTTGCATGGATGTGGGTGTGCATGTGCATGTGTGTATGTGTATATGTACATGTATGTATATGTGTATGTACACTCTGTTCATGTACACTGTACAGCCAATAAGGAAGAAATATTTACAAAAGGAAGGAAATTAATCCTGTGCTAGGCTCATCTCCTCTAGTTAGGTATGTAAACAATACCAACAAAATCTATTGACCCTGTTGTTGTTGTTGTTGAAAAGAACTGTAATTTTGTTTGTCTGTGCCTTGTTTTCAAATAATTGTAAAATTCAATAAAAATAAAGTTAAATAAAAAAATAAAAAAATCCAACATTGAAACCTTTGTGATGATACTCTGGCTTACATGAGCACAAATGTTTTTTTTTTTATTATTGTCACCGCAGAGATGACCAATGATTTGGTATGATGTGACCTTAACACTAAGTCAGCATGTAAAGCGTGGACTCTGAGGTGTCCTTCTTTGAGTCCCTGAGTGGCCACTGGGGTGCCTCTCCCTGTAAGTTGGAGAGTGTATATTCCTGCCCTTTTATGGCCTTCACCTGGGCCAATCCAAACTCCTGACTAGGTCTAGAGAATCCATAAACACGTGATGGTATCCATGCTTCCCATTCACCTGGGGGTGGCTGGCTGCTCCACTGAGTCTTGGAAAACACAACGGTCTTCAACCAATGGAGTCCTGGAGTGAGACATGCTGGGGGAGGGAGAGATATGCTTGCCCAGCAAGGCACACTCAAAGTGTTCACCCAAATAATTTGTTGGGTGAACATAATACAATTATGGAAAGAATTTCCACCTATTTACAATGCTTTCATTTAGGGAGACACACTTTTGTTGAACCAACTAATTGTAAACATTTTGAGTGAACTTAAAGTATTGACGTTACCATTACTTATTTACAATGTTTGGGTCCAACTTAATTTTGAATGGTACAATAACACTAATTAATCATGCTGACTGAACAAAACTAAAGTAAGTTCAATCTATCCGTTATCTAGACCGCTTATCCCATTCAGGCAGACAACTATTCACGCACACACACCTACGGGCAATTTTGAGAGTCCAATTAACCTGGAGAGCATGTTTTTGGACTGTGCATGGAAGCCGGAGTACCCGGAGAGAACCCACGCATGCACAAGGAGAACATGCAAACTCCACACAGAAAGGCACCTGACTCAAACCTGGAATCTACTAACTTTGAGGCAACAGCGCTACCCACTGCACCACTCTTCAGCCCGTATGTTCAATCATCAGAAATAATTTGAACTGTGAGACAAACTTTTTTATCATATGAAAATAAACTCTAAAATAGTAATTATTGAGAAAATAAGACATTTTTGACATATCAAGAATGTTTTCATTTAGCAGCTTAAACGTGCCAACTTAGTTTACCCCAGTTGGGGTCAAGTTTGGAAAAAGACCACAATACAGACTGGGTTTGTTGGAATAGAACTCTATTCCCCAGAGAAGACAAACAATGACAAACAAAAAATATGGATCTTGACTTGGTAGCCTTTAAAATAAGTGCTTACTGATTAAGACATTTCTCCACCATAGATGTTGCACGTTACTGCCACCTTCGGTTAATTGGTCTCACTAAATTGCCGGTAGGTGTGTGTGCTTGAATAGTTGTCTGCCTTCCGCCCGAAGTCAGCTCCCCGTAACCCCTAACAAGATAAGATAAGATAACAAGTCAAGATAATGGATGGACTGACCTTACTTTAGTTTTGTTCAGTCAGCATGAATAATTAGTGTTATTGTACCATTCAAAATTAAGTTGGACCCAAACATTGCAAATAAGAAATGGTGACGTCAATACTTTATGTTCACTCAACATATTTACAATTAGTTGATTCAACAAAGTTGTGTCTCGCTAAATTAAAGCGTTTTAATTAGGTAGAAAAATTAGGTAGAAATTCTTGCCATAATTGAATTACGTTCACCCAACAAATAATTTCTTTGAGTGTACAAGGGAGACACCGGAACAACTGGTGCAACCTCCAAGGTAGTTTCACCCAAACAGCATAACTAAAGTTTACCAAAACACAATACAGACAAAATATGCAAGAAAATAAGTATACACTGCGTGCACAATTATTAGGCACGTGAGTATTTTTGTGAATATGTTAAAAACTATGTTAACAGTAGTTTTCAAATTTGTCAAGAAATCAGATAGTGAATATATTTCTTCAACTGTGTTGTTAAAATGATGCTTTTCGAATTAAGTTGGCTTTATTTTTAAATAAATGTAGAATCTGCAAATATGAGCGTGCCAAATTATTATGCAAGTTGGTGATAAGAGCATATAACTTGTGAAAATTAAAAACTAGGCACCATTTTAAACGTTCTATTGATTGAAAATAATAATATTTACTACAACTGTTTTCAAACTTCAACAAAAACAACAGTTTTCTTGACATTTGTATACAAAATAAAACTGTTAATGTCTTTAAAACATTTCAAATCTAAAGTGTTTCTCAAATGTTAAATATAACCTCCTTTCTTTCAGTGAGGGTCAGAGGTCACTGGTAAACTGATTTAGTGAGGTTTCTGATGACTTCTCTGTTGACACTGTGTGCTGCACATTGTATGGCTTTCCAAAGAGGCTCTTTTGAGCTGTATTTCTTGCCATTACTCTAAATTATCTCCTTTATTATTGTCCACAAGTTCTCAGTCGGGTTGAAATCAGGTGAGCAGGCAGGCCAGTTCATGAGGCGATCCTCTTTAAAGCCCTGAGATGCTATCCTGTCCGGGGAATAAAGTGAGGCATGTGACGGTGCATTGTGCTCAGCATGAACACTAGCATCTATTTCACTTTAGCTGAATGTCTTTTCCTCCATGCAGGAAAATACAAAAGAGAATGGCCTCATAAATTGGCCTGCCTGCTCACCCGATCTCAACCCAATTGAGAACTTGTGGTCAATACTGAAGGAGATAATTTACAGTAATGGCAAGAAATACAGCTCAAAAGAGCCTCTTTGGAAAGCCATACAAGGTGCAGCTCACAGTGTCAGCAGAGAAGTCATCAGAAACCTCACTAAATCAGTTTACCAATGACCTCTGACCCTCACTGAAAGAAAAGGAGGCTATATTGGGCATTTGAGAAAAACTTTAGATTTGAAATGTTTTAAAGACCTTAACAGTTTTATTTTGTATACAAATGTAAAGAAAACTGTTGTTTTTGTTGAAGTTTGAATACAGTTGTAGTAAATATTATTATTTTCAATCAATAGAACGTTTAAAATGGTGCCTAGTTTTTAATTTTTACAAGTTATATGCTCTTATCACCAACTTGCATAATAATTTGGCACACTCATTTCTGCAGATTCTGCATTTATTTAAAAATACAGCCAACTTACTTTGAAAAGCATCATTTTAACCACACAGTTGAAGAAATATATTCACTATCTGACTTCTTGACAAATTTGAAAACGACTTAACATAGTTTTTAACATATTCACAAAAATACTCAGTGTATATATATATATATATATATATATATATATATATACAGTGTATTGGTGCATGACCCACCACTTATGCCTTCCTGTGGTCTGCTTCTTACACACCCATTCTCAGCAACCCCGGTACCTGTGAAGTAATTTTAAGAGAACGGGCAGAGCAATAACAATACAAACAGGAAATGTACAGTAAATGACATCGACTATTGGGAGGTCAAGACAAGGGCGCACGAGACATGGCATTTGCCATGACTTTTTTGGTCCCTTAAATGCGCTTTATGTCAAGATCTTAAGCCAACAAAAACAAAGACCATCCCCCAAGTCAGTGATTGGGTGACCTAAGTGATTGTAAAAATGTCAATGGGTTGTACCACCAGGGGCTCTCCTGGTCGGGGCATGCAGCTGCTAAAACAGGAGAGGAGCAGAAGCCCAGAAAAAACGACAAATTTAGCCTTGGCATTCAGGAGTTCACTCAATAGAGTATAAACGGTTTTGCAGAAACTCCCGTAGAAACCAAGGACATAACCAAAAACAAATAAATGCTGCACAAGGTCGCCATCACGCCACAACTTGCGCTTAGCCAAATCGAAAGAGTATCTGGTGTGACCACCATTTGCCTCATGCAGTGCAACACATCTCCTTCGCATAGAGTTGATCAGGTTGTTGATTGTGGCCTGTGGAGTGTTGGTCCACTCCTCTTCAATGGCTCACAGCAGGAATTGCATGAGGGGGAGCAGGCTTTATAGGTTACAGGTTTATAGGTTTGGCACACATGATGGGTTTTGATATAAGCAGAGGCATCTTTCTTTCATGCGGTGGAATCACTACAAAGTGACAGCCACTTTCTGAACAGCAAGCTATTCTGCAAAAAATAGCCAGTGGTTGCACTCCTGTAGTGTTTAAAGTCTGTAACATAAGTAGTGTGTATGGGCGTGTGTAAACATGGTGTAGTGAGAGGTGTTGAAGAGTGCACTAATACAAGTCTAACTAAAGAAATGGTGCATGCTGGTCTAGCGGGATGAGAGAGAGATAGAGAGATTTGTGATTGTATATATTGTTTGATGTGATTTTGTTCACGCTTTGGCAATATTGTTTTAACTTTCATGGCAATAAGGCATTTTGAATTTGAATTTGAATTGAGAGAGAGGGAGAGAGAGAGAGAGAGAGAGAGAGAGAGAGAGAGAGAGAGATAGAGAGAGAGAGAGAGAGAGAGAGAGAGAGACGGCCTGCTAGGTAGTATGTACAACTCAACGAAGCAAAGTTATGCTTTCTCTGTTAACAGGTTTATTAATCCTGTCACTTTTACTGACAGTTTCTTTGAAGAGTCTCTGTTGGCATATGCAACACCATGGTTGTAAAGTACCATTAATAAGTACCTGCTTTAACCTGTGCTGGCCTTTTATTGAAGAGAACATGATATAGTACTCACTAGACTGTCTTAAAAACAGAAAATACTGTGACAGGGCCTCTTCTCAGACCTTTCAGAACAAACTTGTCAAAAATCCTTCTTGGCTTCTCTTGTGAAGAGAGTTTATTTACAACTTGGCTGTGTGCTGTCTATTGTCAAAATTGTATGTGGAACCCCAGCGTAAGTTTAGCTTACATTGGAAGATGTAAATATGCACTTGTGCATGCAGTAACCGACCTTATTTAAGATGATGAAACCTCACATACATTCTTAAGCCCACAACTGCTCCAAACACATTCAGATTAATTGGAACACATGCACAATGACTCACACAAACATAAACATGGACAGAGGAGTAGAGAGACCCTCCTCCTGCAGAGTGTGGGCGGAGTAAAAGTCTTATGGGAAAACTTTATCCTGTATGCCCGGAATTTCCTCCCACTTGTTTTTAGCCATGCTGTGGAAGAGGCTCTTCTGTTTCTCAGGCATGCCTGGAGTGTGGAGAGCAATGCTGCTGTTGGTTTGTGTCTGCACCTGGCTAACAGCCCAGACCCAGGGATCCCTGGTTGTTTCTCACAGAGATGCACTGACAGAGGTATGTACAAGAAAATGACTGTAAACAAAGGTTTGTTCTGTTATTTTCTATGTTGAGCTGACTCCTTATTAGTCAACAGGCCATAGTCTGTTTACAAAAGCCAGTTTATGTAAGCTGTATCTGCAGTTTTACTATTTTCTTTCCCATATAATGTTCCATGATGTGACGTTCTTTGCATGTCTTGTAGCAGCAACACAGATTTCCCTGATAAGGAATAAAAGGAGATCTGTTCATAAATACAAAGACTGTGCAGAAAAAAGAAACTGGCAGGAAAGAAAGTTTAATGGATGCCCTGTGGCATCATTTTTGGGATCAACAAAACTCTGACAGCTGAAAGAAAACAGCTCACAAACATGTTAAACTGGACTTTATAGCTAGACCATTTATGGTCAACATGCTTTATTTTGACCATGGTACTGTCAGTGAGTCTTGGATATTAAATGTTCATCTTGTGTTTCCCTCTAAAAACACATTCTTTATGTATACCAGAGAAGGACTTCCAATGATATGCTGAAACTGTCAGTCAAAAAATGTTTCAAGAGAAGGGAAGACAGTATTTTCTCTCACCTCAGAGGACCAGTGTGTAGGACTAAGGACCCAAAAACTTGGTGTGTTACACAGATGGGGGTGAACTCACAGGATATAGCAGGACACATTTTGGCAAGCTCAATGCCACAGTTCAGCTGTCTCCTTCAACCACAAGTTTGCCGTGCACATCACCGATCCAAAATACAAAGCAACCTCAGCAGCTGCAACCCATCTCAAAATAAAACAAAAGAGTTCTTGGTTGATTTTTTTAAGAAACCAAAACTTCTTGGTTAATAAAAAGTAGCAAAAGTTATATTATGACACTTACACACATGCAGAACATGCCTAATCTACAACCTTTGTTGAAGTGGAGGGAAAACTTCCTTTTAAAATGCAGAAACCTCAAGCAGAAATAGAGAGCTATCTGTTGTAACTGGATAGACCGAGAAAGTGGGATAAAGAGAGAGACTGAAAGCGTGGGAGAGGCAGTAAGACAAAACAGAAACGAATGGGGCTGCAAGCAGCATTGAACAGGCCCTCATACCTTTCGAGTGCACATCTGGGTGTGGTGCAAGGGTTTTCCTTTCAAGTTAAGGTGCAGTGCATGGCTGCAGCTTCACTTTCTTAAAGAACTGTCATCATGGCTCTGATTGGCCCTGATCTGCATTTACCAGAAGTTTCTAGGTTTTAAGTTTTTCCTTAAAGTGAACATCAGGTAACTTGTTATTTGTCTTCTTGTCATCTTTGAGCATTATGTACTGTGATGCAACATTTGGCTTTGACAAATTGATGTAATAGGGACTGGTTTTCCTGCAAGTTAACACCTGTATTAGATGAGTGTGAGTAAAGGGGATAGCCTGAATTGACAAGGGAGGTTTAAGGTACTGTATCTGGATCATTTTGGTTGGGATGAACCCACTAGTGATGTCTTTGAATATTGCACTTATACTCAGAATGTGGAGTTACATTGCATTGTAATGTTTATGTCCATTCATTTTTAAGGATCTACAACGGCCCATTCTCCAGGATATAACTCACCACTTCTATAGTTACATCCCTGTCAGTCAGTCAGTCAATGAGGTTTTTAGTTTCTCCTTTCCATAACTGGCTCCCACCTGTTTTGCAGTCCAGCAAAAAGAAACTCTGCAGATGTATACGTATATCAGGGTGAACGCAGGACAGTTAAAACCCTCTGAACAGAATCAAAGACACATTTTTATTTTATTTTTTGCATTTAAAATATAAATGTACCTACCAACCACAACACATCCTAATGGGCCCAATCAAATTGCTATCTCTAAGGTTTAGGACTTAGATGGACCAATGAAAAATAGTCTAGTTTACTCCTCAAGAGTAGGTTCTTACGAAAGTCCCAGCTCTGACTATGCAGGGTGTTCAATCTTGGTTTAAAGGTGATATATTGTGCTCTTTTTCATCAATATATATTGGTCTAAGAGGTCCCCAAAAGATGTTTTTAATCGTTTATGCTCAAAAAAACACTTTGAAATCAGATTTTGGCATGCCTGTAAACCCCTCTTTTTCAGCCCTGCTCAGAACAGGCTGTTTTCTGTGTCTGTTCCTTTAAATGAGAATGAGCTCTCTGACCACGACCCCTCAGGAAGTGGATGTGGCCTCGGCTCTCCAGCACGTTGATCTAATGTTTACATGTTACATGCATAGACACGGCTGCTCACAGACCCGCGTTACTTCAACCCTCTGAATTTGATCCAGAATCTGATCCTGATGGAGAGGCGCCTGCAGCAGGACCTTTCTGAGCGATTGGTCCCAGATTTAGTGTTTCTTGTTTTATTTGTCAGTATGTCGACGTGTGTCTTGGCACACAGCTACGAACATGTAGCTATGCTAACTAGCGCTAGCACTTTTCCATGAAAAATAAAAATCATCCACTAGATCTTCAAATCTGCAGACATGGGGAGTAAAACCGTCCTTTGTGTTTATTAAGACAGCCTACAACTAGCATGCCTCCCTCCTAAGCTCCTTGTTAGCACACATGTGTGCTGGTAATGAAAAATGGAGGAGGGGTTGAGTTGTATTTCATACAGTCTATGCGCTGAAAAAGTTCCGAGCTCTGACTTCCGCTACAGACCGGATGTCGTTGTGACGTATGAAAAACACAGAAAACTGAAACGGCTCGTTTCAGCACACATTTACAGAAAGGTGGAGAATTGAGAACAGGGGCAAAACATTTTTTTTTCATTTTCGGGGGGTTTGTAGATATGCCAGGAACACATATTTCAGGTAGAGAACTGTTAAAAAGTCGATTTTGCATGATATGTCACCTTTACCACATTAGAGTTCATCTCCAGATTGGCTGTTCCACTGCAGGCCACATGTCCTGACAAGTCAAGCAGTGCCAGGAAGCAAATTGCAATTCAAGATTGCAGTCTTTCAGCTCTCAGAAAAAAAACCTAAAACAATGACTTTGCATGTTCTTTACAATCAAGCACTGAATGGATTTTGAGACTGTGAAACCGCATTTCAAACTTCATATTTTAGACATCTTTTTCCCTCAAGGTGTCAAAAATGATGCAGAATCCCATTCTGAGGTTTTGGCCCTAAATTTTGCAGCAAGTGAAACATGATCAAACACAAGAGAGTCAGTGTCTCTCTTCTTTTCTGCCCCCAAACTGACAGTTAACATGAGAAAGTTTGTATGGTCACCTGCTACTTAGTTTTAGACTTGCAGGTGCCATTCTTTGCCTCTCCCTTTTGCAGTTTGGGGCTTGTAGCTGCCTGCCTTGACTATCCACATGGATACATGACCCTCATAATTAAAGCCTAGTTCACCTGTCCAGTATGTCTACCAGCCTGCTGCTGCCTGTTTATTCCCGCCTGCTTGTTTGTTGTGTGACTTTTAAAACCAATCCTCTTTTCCTCTGCCTGCTCCAAGTGGTTTGTCTGGTTTTGGGGTCCACACCTTGTTTTACAGACATGTTGCTACAGTGCTGACACGACAGTCCCCAGTAACTTGCTCTAAGGGTTCATCTAAGAGGTGGCAACTTGGATACTTCAAATAATGTGTTTTGTTGGTTGCCAGGGTGTAAAACATGACAAAAAGGTCAATCTCAGGGTTAGTGATTGCAAACAGTTTGTTGTTTACATAATTTACCATACTGCCTGTCCTTTAGGTCATACTTTTGTTGTGTTCCAGGACACCAAAGAATCTATGGGCACCAGATCAATAAAGGTAATTAGCTTGAATTATTTAAGTATTACACATAAATTAAAGCTTTTGTTCTTTGCTTTTTCTATCTGTTCTATTTCACACTGGTCTTTTGTTTGATTCTGCTAGAATCATACAAAATGACCAGTTTGATTGTTGATATAAACTACATGTTTTTCTCTGTATTTTTCTTCCACAGAAAAGAAGCACAACTTCTGTAAGAAAATATTATGTTGATATCAAAATGTTTATATCAAAATAGAGGTATGACTGTCTCCTGCAAAATTGTACCATTTGAAAATGACTTATGAAACCTGAATTGACGATTAAGCAAACATGAGCCATGGTAAAGAGGACTGGTAGCTAGCTTCTCTCTCACACAGTTGGGGCATTGTTACTGTTTCCAAAATGAAGTCCACATTTTCTTTAAACCTCATTGCTTCCAGATGCCACTTCCTTTGCTTTTCTCTTCCCGGTGTCCCAAGGCATGAATTCATTTTCTCTTTTCTTTACCAGAGAGAATAGAACATGAAGTGAAAACTGGAAGTGAGTTGTCCATCTGTATTTTATTCCCCTCTACATTTGCCAATATGATGGTCACTAAATGTTTCATCTCCTAATTTCTTTTTAACAATTGCCTGTCGTCTATTCAATAGTTTCAGGACAAGAGTAAAGTCTGAGAGCAGTCAGTTTCCTCTGACATCATGTTCAGAGTGGAGAGCTGAAGTGCTGTTACAATAATGCTGCAGTGCATTTTGTTGTTCATCTTGAATGACAGATATCTGACTAATAATGAATATTTCACAGCTATTCAGCTCTTAGTCAACAGCTAGTGTTTGCATTAATGGAATATTAGTGGTAGTTCCGTGAAAAG
Organism: Notolabrus celidotus; assembly: GCF_009762535.1. Taxonomy (NCBI): domain Eukaryota; kingdom Metazoa; phylum Chordata; class Actinopteri; order Labriformes; family Labridae; genus Notolabrus; species Notolabrus celidotus. The sequence continues at coordinate 27,028,421 of NC_048272.1, forward strand.
CTACTATTATGTTTGGTGGTATTATAGAAAACAAAATGAATGTTTTTAGTTACTAGCTAACTTAAAGGTGACATATCACGCTTTTTTCATCAATATATATTGGTCTAAGAGGTCCCCAAAAGATGTCTTTAACGTTTATGCTCAAAAAAACACTTGAAATCAGATTTTGGATGCCTGAAAAGCCCTCTTCTTCAGCCCTCCTCAGAACAGTCTGTTTTCTCTCTGCCCACACCCCTTCAGGAAGTGGATGTGGCCTCGGCTCTCCAGCACGTTTCCAATGTTTACATGTTACTGAATATACACGGCTGCTCACAGACCGCACTACTTCAACCCTCTGAATCTGATCCAGAATCTGATCCTGACGGAGAGGCGCCTGCAGCAGGACCTTTCTGAAGGATTGGTCACAGATTTTGTGTTTCTTGTTGTTTTATTTATCAGTATGTCGACGTGTGTCTTGGTACCATAGACTGTAAATAAAAATGGACAGGGTTGCTCCGCCTCTTCCCGTTGTACTGTTCTGAAGCCAAAAATCCCCCTTCTGGGCGCAGCCATTGTGCAGCCAGAGCCTGTGAAGCCACTGTAATAAGCTCCGCCCTACAGCGTAACGTCACAAGACGCTGTGTGTCCTTTGAAGTTTCACTCCACGGCGGCTGTGAATCAAAAGAAACCCGGAAGTAAAACCCCATTTTTCAAAAACTCTAATAACTAACGAAAAAGAAACTTTTCATGAAAAAGAGGCCTCGAACACAAAACAGTCAAATACTAACTACATATCATCATATCATATAACAAAAATACAGAAGTCTGAAACGGCTCGTTTCACACACATTTACAGAAAGGTGTAGAAATCAAAACAGGGGCAGAATGGATTTTTTTCATTTTCGGGGGGATTGTAGACATGCCAGGGAAACATATCTCAGGTAGAAAACTGTTAAAAAGTCGATTTTGCATGATATGTCTCCTTTAAAACTACTTTGGAAATTATTTCCAAGACAACTTAAAGCTCCTGTGAGAAGTTTGAAACTGCTAATCAAACAGGCTGAAATTAACACTGAGGCTTCTTTTTGAGCTACAAAAGCAAACCAGACCATTAACAGTTAGATTGGCTGTTGCTATGTAGTTATTTTGGTGTCTGAGGTTCTTCACAGGAAGTTTAATGTAAGCTAAGAAGTAGTTTAATAACAACATTAGCTTACAGCAGATTGAGAAAATGTTGTTTCCTCTTCATGGGAGGCTGAATAACTCTCTGAATCCCTTACTGGTGAATTTGGCAGCAATGATGTGATCCTGATGTATCCTGCATGACACCCTTCATTTCTTCAGTCTGCATTCTAGAATGCAGTAGTACAACAACATAACAGTATTTGAACTTCCCACCCTGAGTTTGACTCCTGTGGAAATAGGGTGGCTTTGTGAATTTCATGAGCACCTTATAATACCTGAATCCCAAATCATTCTGGAGACAACAGCTGGCTGCCAGTACTCTTCACCACTTCTTTCTCAGTCTTGCTGGTTTGTTGTAAATATAATTCTGTTTGAGGATTTGTTATAATAAATGATGTTTATGACCTAAAGAAAACATTTAATTTCATAAGAATGCCAAACATCACACTCTGTCCGTACTTCAGGTGGTGGAGGTGTACAGTGTGATGGTGCATTGCACTGTGATGTCCCGTTTTGCTCACACTGTCATGACCTCTAAAGCTCTGAACAAAGCAAACACCTCACAGGAAATCTTCTTTGAAGTGGATCTGCCAAAGACCGCCTTCATCACAAACTTTACCATGTAAGCCAAATCTCACCACTTCTGAAAATGAGCTTGAACCATGTCTTTCTCTACCTTTGACAACTGTCTTGTGCTTGCAGGGAAATTGATGGTCAGGTGTATGTTGGGGAGGTGAAGGAGAAAGAGAAAGCCAAGGAACAGTACGAGAAGGCTGTTTCATCTGGGAAAACTGCTGGACTGGTCAAGTAAGTTTGTGAGAATGATTTGAAATCATAAGTTAATTGTTTGATCATCTAATACATCTCCATTATTGCAGGGCCTCTGGCCGAAAGATGGAGAAGTTTTCTGTGTCTGTCAACATTGCAAGCAAAAGCAGTGTGACTTTCATTCTGACCCACGAGGAGCTCCTTAGGAGGAATCTAGGCTACTATGAGATTCTGACCCGAGTCAAACCTGAACAACCAGTGCAGGAGTTTCAGGTTAAACATACCCTGCTCTTTTATTTATTCATTTTTAATGGTGATTTTCTAAAATGTGGGGAACCCTTGTCAGAGTTTTGTACCTTTTGCTAACATTGATTTTGCACTTGATCTATCTCAGTTATTCTGTGTGCATGCCTGTGTGTCTTTGTATACACAGATTGTGGCAGACATATTTGAGCCCCAGGGAATTTCTTTCGTTGAGGCCACTGCATCCTTCCTCACCAATGATCTGCTGTCACTTGTGGAGAAAACTGTGACAGACAAAAAGGTAAGTCAGATACCCCTCCTCTTGTTGAAAGGCTTCAATGATCATGAATGTTGTTCACTTATGTTTAATGATATGAATATCTTTTAGGCACACATCTCTTTTTCACCATCTATGGAGCAGCAGAGGAAATGTCTGGGATGTGAAGGCACCATAATTGATGGAGATTTTATCATCAAGTACGATGTGAATCGGGAGAAGAGCCTGGGGCAGGTTCAGGTCAGCTACCAACAAAGACCCCATATCTGAAGCAAATATATAACCTGCATATTACAGCACTATTTAAAAACTAGAAGTGTTTTTAATGTGTATCTAAAGGTGTTCTGGTTCTGTATGTGCATATTTGTCTAAATCAATCTATATATTTCCCTTCAGATTGTGAACGGATACTTTGTGCACTTTTTTGCTCCTCCTGACCTGCCCAGAGTCCCAAAGAACGTGGTGTTTGTGATTGACAGGAGTGGATCGATGGCTGGCAGAAAGATTGAACAGGTGACAGGCATTGTTTATATGTGCACTCCATTATGTGTAGTTCTGGTATAGGTACATCCTCATTTGTGACTTTGGGAACTTTTGCAGACCCGGGATGCTTTGGTCGCCATTCTGAAAGACCTCTATGAGGAGGACCACTTTGCTCTTGTCCTTTTTGATGATGAAATTACCACCTGGAGGGACTCTCTTACCAAAGCATCAAAGGAAAATGTGTCTAAAGCCATTGCCTACATCAGGAAGCTAATGAACCGTGCTAGTAAGAGAGAAAACATGGCATTAACTACCAGTGATTTTTTTATGCACCTCCTTACTCAGTGGCTGAAAATTTATATTAATTTTAGTGTGAGTTATTTAAAATAATTAAGAGTGAAAGATAATATAAATAGAGCTGCTATAGTTTTTAAGCATTTATAAAGCTCATCAATAGTTTGGACACACCTTCTCATTTAATGTTTTTTATTTATTTTAATTATTTGCAACATTGTAGATTAACACTAAAGACATCAACACTATGAAATAATATGGTTTTGCCATTATCTGGATTACAACAGTAGTCAAATAGGGCTATCCATTGTGTACTAACCCTACCTCTGAACAGCAAAACTGATGGTCTCAAACACATTAAGAAGGCTAGTAATTCTACAAATTAACCCTTGGCAAGGCTCATGTTAATTAGAAACCATTCCAAGAGACTTCCTCATGAAGCAGACTGAGAGAATACCAAGAGTGTGCAAAGCTGTCATCAAGGCAAAAGGGGGCTACTTTACAGAATCTAAAATATAAAAAATATTTTGGTTTAAGACTTTTTTGTTAATTAAATAATTCCACAAGTGTTCTTTCATAGGTTTGATGCCTTCCGTATTAATCTATCGTGTTTCAAATAATTAACATAAAAACCATTGAATGAGAAGGTGTGTCCAAACTTTTGACTGGTAGTGTATGTTTTTGAATGGACTGAAAATACGGGGCAATATTAATTTAGGAGATGCTACTGAACAGTTTTCTTCATTCAGAAAAATCAGTATAATACAAGCCAAGCTAACTCTTAACTGGCTGTAGCTTTGTGCGGAGTGGACAGAAGTAAGAGTGAGAATCATAGAAACAAATTTACCTTTCAGAAAATACTGAGGAGTTGTTACTTCATTTTTCTTTCTGATAATGTCTCCAAAAATGTTCATTCTTTTCCACATGTCACTGTCTTTTAGCCACCAATATCAACGATGCTGTACTAACAGCAGTCAGCATGCTGGTGAAAGAAAGAGAGCAAAAGAACCTTCCAGAGAGGAGCACAGATATGATTATCTTACTAACCGATGGGATGCCAAACCACGGTGAGACGATTTTGTTTCAAAATTATAACATTTATTTCTCATAAGCCAATAGTGAGGTTATTGTATGCAGACCAAGTGGGACTATAAATACATTTTACATGAAGCTAGCTGACTGTGTCTAATCATGATACATGATTTTGAAAATGATGTTGTCAAATGTTATTAAGACATATTTGACCTTTAGCTATTCTTTGTGGTTTATCAAAGGAGTAACTGCGAGACTGAAAAGTGGCCTACGGCATGCCACAAAGTGGGCATGGTATATACTGGTAGTTCAGCAGCAGATGCCTGTAGTTCTGCAGCATGTCGCTGGTTGAGTCCCAATGAACCAGTCCCCTCAGTGATAGGCCACCAGTTTGCCACCACATTTTTTTTTTTTTTCATCAGTAGCATAGATGCAACATAAGGATGTAAAAAAGGAATATATGTTTCTCTTGTATGTCTTGGGTATAGAAAGTATGGTTGTTTGGTTCCTCTGTGGTGGCATAAGTAATTTAGCCTTAGCAGGTGTTAGCCTAGCTACTGTGGCCAGTGAGAGTAATCACTAGCAGACAAACTGCAATCCCACATTACTTCATTATTTGCAGCTCAACATCTCTGACAATCATAAACAAGCCAGTGAAACTCGAGGTTGATTGAAAAATGTTATCCCTTTAAGGTATTTCTTCAAATTGAAGATTTCTATAATGTGGCATCACAGGTTGCAGGGGTGCTGGAGCCTATCCCAGCAGTCATAGGCAGGGCTCTTAAGTCTCACGCATTGGGCGTGAGACACACGCATTTCAACCTGTTCACACGCTCACACGCCACACTGTATTTCTCACGCTGAATAATTACTAGGACAATGCCAACCAAGTTGCGCCGTTTTTCCTTAAACTGTGGAACAGGTAGGAATCAAGTGGGTTTCCCGTATAGCTCAGAAGGAGAATCTAAAAGAAAGAAAGTAATAAAGCTACCCAACAGCCAATCAAAAAATAGCATCAATGTATCCGGGTAAGGATGCACATGCGCAATGTGGACTGACCTGCAGATTAGAAGACGCGATCTGTCTGCACCTGCCTAGGGTACACCCTGGACAGGTTACCAGTCCATCAAAGGGCTAACATGTCGAGACAACCAACCATTCACATTCATACTCACGCCTACAGGCTATGTACGTAGAGTGACTAATTAACCTGACAAGCATGTTTTTGGACTGTGGGAAGAAGCCAGAGTAACCGGAAGGAACCCACGCGTGCATTGGGAGAACATGCAAACTGTCCAGTTGGGGATTTAAATCCGGACCCTTCTTGCTGTGAGGCAGCAGTGCTAACCACTGCATCATTGTAAAACCATCTTTGTCAAATGTTGTCTCAAAGAGAAATGAGGAAAATCCTCAAAACTTTAACAATTTCATTCACAACACGATTCAAAGTTTTCAAAAGGTTGAAAAGCTCTTGAGAAAGATCTTAAAGTTGCCTATGTTTAGCAACTGTCATTTTAGATGTCCGAGGCTTTTACATATGATGTAAATATTTATACAAATGACTGCATGTGTTCTGTGTTTGAAGGAGAATCAAACCTCCAGAGAATCCAGGAGAACGTGCACTCTGCTATTGCGGGTAAAATGTCCCTGTTCTCTCTTGGATTTGGAAATGATGTGGATTACTCCTTCCTCGATGTGATGAGCAAACAAAACAAAGGACTGGCCCGCAGAATATTTGAGGGATCAGATGCATCACTTCAACTTCAGGTAAAACTAAATCAAGCTTATTTACCGCTAATTCAAAGGCCTTACACAATTGGTACATTATATCTTTTCATACCTTTACAGATATTTAGGGAACATGATCTGAAGTGTGCCTTTATTTCAGGGTTTCTATGAGGAGGTGTCCAGCCCTCTGCTCTTGGATGTGAACCTGCATTATCCTGAAAATGCAGTGGAATTCTTGACCAAAAACCAATATAGCCAGTTGTTTAATGGCTCAGAGATTGTAGTTACAGGTCGGGTGACTGACAATAACCTGGATAACTTCTTGGTGGAGGTGTTTGCAAAGGGGGTGAGAAATGGACAGCAATATACCAACTAAAGATGAATGAGAATACAATTGTGGTTTTGTATAGGAAATGATGTACTTATCTTTATATGAGACAGGTACAGATCTCCTGCCAGTAACTGCTGCCATTTGATCTCTCTCTTTCTTCTCCCAGTCTGAGGAAGATTATTCAGTTCAGGGAACGGCCAGTGTGGTAAACTTTGACATGATCTACCCAGATCAGGATTATATTTTTGGGGATTTCTCTGAGCGTCTGTGGGCCTACCTCACCATCCAGCAGCTACTGGAGAACAGGTTTACTTGTGAATTGTCTGTCAAGCTGTACTTGTATGTTTAACAAGATGTACCGTGTCAAGATTCTTTGTGACTTGGGACATGTTGTTCAGAGAATCTAAAGCGATTTTATGGAGAAGGCCTTATTGCACGCCATGTGCATTGTATGTCAATATAATGCCACCTTTCTTTTCATCTTTTCAGTGACATTGGTACTCAGCAGGAGAAAGGCAATGCCACAGCTAAGGCTCTGGACATGGCCCTTAGATACAGCTTTGTCACCCCTCTCACATCCATGGTGGTCACCAAGCCAGAAACTGAAGACGGATCAGAGAGCCCGCTCATTGCAGACAAACTGACTGAGGGTAATACAACCTATCACAATTTATTAGTTAGCTGCTGATTACTGTTTGATTCATATTTGTTGGACCAGAAGAAGTCAGTGTGTGATGCACCAAACTAAGTATTCTTTCTTTTCAAATGTATTGAAAATTGTAATATCCTTCAAGAACTGCTGAATCAGCAGAACATACAGAATAAATCTAACTTTGCGTTCTGCTGTCTAACTGATGTTGCTTCACAGACCAGCGACAGAAAGCTGAGAAGCAAGGAGGTAGGGCAATCTATTTTCCACTCATCATTTAACATCCTTTTTCAATCTTCTGTGTCAGCCAACCCTAGCTAACATACATTTCTGTTTTTGAATGATAGGTTCCTCGGCCCATGGAGGAAGTTCCAGGAGTCAATCAAGTGGTATACAGCAGAGTTCTATATTCTATTATTTATGTTTACTTTGAACTTCTATGTGACTAAAGAAATGGTGCTTGCTGGTCTGGTGTGGGGAGAGTGCAAGAGAGGCAGGAAGCTAGCTTTTATCAGATTTGGAGCACCAGGCCCAGGTGCAACAAATCTGAGATGGGGTGGCTAATCAGCAATCCTGGTACCTCGAGGAAATATGACCACCAGAACAGAAACAAACCAGCAGGGAGCAACACACTACTTTAAGCTTCTCTTCTTGGAAATGTAATGTTTTGTCTGTGCACAAAAAGACAAGAATAACAAAACAACTCAACAAAATTATGCTTTTTCTGTTAACAGGTCCGCCACCTCGTAGTACCAATTCCAGAAGTAAGGTTATATGGTTGCAGTTTAACTAATTGGCATTTCATCATATTAAAGCAATTATTGTTCCTGTAACTTGCCTGAATTTTTTTTTACTGCATAGAGGACTGGATTTATAAAATCTTTTGACAGAAATGCGTTTTCTTTTCTCTGCAGTTTCTGCAACCCACAGGCCCAGATCACGTAAGCTCTTCGTATAGCAGCAGTTAAACCATTTCATTTCTAAATTGTTCTGACTCTAACTTAAATACAGTTTTGAAAGGTTTTATGATGCAAAACAGGTTAGATTTGTTTTGAACATCTTGTATGCTCTTTTCCATTTGAATAACAGATTCCAAGAGTCGTGGTTCTAGTTCTCGTGGCCAATCAGATGGTACGATTTTCATTTAGCAGTAGTTGAACTGTAATTCTTCAAAGTCATGCTTTTTTACTGTATATGCTTTTTTATGCTTTTACTGACAGTTTCTTTGAAGAGTTTCTGTTGGCATATAAAGCACCATGGATGTAAAGTACCATTAATAAGTACCTGCTTTCATAAGTGCTGGCCTTTTAAAGAAGACAACATGATATAGTGCTGACTGGACTGTCTTAAAAACAGAACATTTTTAGTGGAGTAAACTTTTCAAAAATCCATCTAGGCCTCTCTCTTAGTGAAGAAAACTTTATTTACAACTAGTCTGTGTTCCGTCCATTGTCAAAATTGTATGCAGTACTCTCCAAGCTTAGCTTAAATTGGAGTAAATGTCTTCCATTGAAGAATTAATTCATAATTTGCAGGAATCTGTGACATTTCTATTTCTATCTTTATTGGATTTTATTTGTTTCTACAGTTTCTGTTTGATTCAGTGAATATGATTTAAGTATTTAATGTTAAAAGTCAGGGTAATCAATAGTTTATCAGTCACAAACATAATAATAACACACCTTTTTTACCTGACTTGGACTATAATAACAGAATTACTGTTTTTCTGATATGATACTGTAATGTTTATTGTCCAGTGGACGGGGATCCTCATTTCATGATAGAGGTCCCAGACAGAGAAGATGCTCTGTGCTTCAACATCAACGACAAACCAGGAACCATTTTCAACCTGGTTAGAGACCCAACATCAGGTCAGCCCTTAGTTGTACTCTCCTAGATGTTTTAAAAACAGAGCACAACAAACTGAAACTGTCTTTTTTCAGGTTTTGTTGTTAATGGACAAATCATTGGTAAGAAGAAATTTGCCCCAGATGGAAACATCAACACCTACTTCGGCCGTTTTGGTATCATCCACCAGAAGCTGGGAGTGAGGCTGGAGGTGAGCACTCAGGACATCTCGGTGTACCACGCTGGCCAGCAGGTCAGGCTGCTGTGGTCTGATACAGCAACTATCAAAGAAACTGAGTGAGTGACAATGCTTAGTAACATTACCTTTACTAACAAATGTTTAAAATTGAATAAAAATCTATTTTAATTAAAGTGTTTCTAAATATGTATACAAAGGTGTTTTCAAAATAAATTGTAATGTTTTGTCTTGATTACATAGCAATGTACCTGTAAAAGCTTAGAACACCTTAGAACTGTACCTGTAAAAATGATCAACCCCCCCCCCAAAAAATGTTGTCAATTGCAAAACAAATAATATTGTATACCAAATACAAAGCCTAATAATTAGTTAAGGCCACACCTCTGTAAAATTACACAGTAACAGAACTGTCACTTGCTGTTTGCTGTTGTTTACAACTTTTTGTCGTTCCCCTAGTATGGACCTCAGGTTGACTAAAAACTCCAGCCTGACTGTGATGCTGAGGCACTCAATCAAATTCATGGTAATAAGACACACAAAAGTTTGGAGGAGGCGCCACGACCAGCAAGACTACCTGGGTTTCTACACATTGGACAGCCACCACTTGTCTGCTTCAGTACATGGTCTGCTAGGTAGACAACTGAGAAGTTTCATATCATGATGCATTGATTGTGTTTTCTGTTTTATGGAGTACTCAAAAGATAACAAATTTCTCTCCAGGTCAGTTCTATCATGGGGTTGAGTTTGAGGTGACCGACATATATTCAAAGAAGCGTCAGGAAAACTCATATGCCTCCATGTATGTCAAAGGCCAAATACTCAACGTGACCAGGTGCGCATGACACTCATAAACAACAACAGTACAGACAAAGACAGAATGCATGAGAGGGAAAAGAGCATTACTCATTCTTGTTTGTTATGTCTCGCAGACACTGGCAGAAAGATTTCAGCAGGGATCTGAAGAATGGGAAGAGTGTTCCCTGCTGGTTTGTTGACAGAGATGGAACAGGCCTCATTGATGGAAAAGCCTCAGACTACACTGTGTCAGGGCTTTTTAAGACTACTTTTTAAAATGTGAAAAGTTAGTATCCAAGTAACATTGCACAGGGGCACCGTCATCAAGGTGTGACTGTTGTCTGGTGTGAGAGTGCAGGTTACAGAGTTACTGTGTGTCTTCGCTCAGAAATCATATGCAGAAAGAAGGCAACAGAAAAACAAGGATGATAACATTGCCATTAAATGGTTAAACAAGATACAGGATATTAAGCAGCATCAGCCAGTTTATTTAAAGGTGACATATTATGCTCTTTTTGATCAGAGTATATTGGTCTAAGAGGTCCCCAAAACATGTCTTTAAAGTTTATTGCTCAAAAAAACACTTTGAAATCAGATTTTGGCATGCCTGTAAATCCCTCTTTTTCAGCCCTGCTCAGAACAGGCTGTTTTCTGTGTCTGTTCCTTTAAATGAAAATGAGCTCTCTGACCACGCCCCCTTTGGAAGTGGATGTGGCCTCGGCTGTCCAGCACGTTGATCTAATGTTTACATGTTGCATGCATAGACATGGCTGCTCACAGACCCGCATTACTTCAACCCTCTGAATTTGATCCAGAATCTGATCCTGACGGAGAGGCGCCTGCAGCAGGACCTTTCTGAACGATAGGTCCCAGATTTAGTGTTTCTTGTTGTTTTATTTGTCAGTATGTCGACGTGTGTCTTGGTACAAAGCGACAAATATGTAACTATGTGGCTATGCTAACTAGTGCTAGCACTTATCCATGACAAATAAAAATCATCCACTAGATCTTCAAATCTGCAGACGTGGGGAGTAAAACCGTCCTTTGTGTTTATTAAGACAGCCTACAACTAGCATGCCTCCCTCCTAAGCTCCTTGTTAGCACACATGTGTGCAGGTAATGAAAAATGGAGGAGGGGTTGAGTTGTATTTCATACAGTCTATGGGCTGAACAAACTCCAAGCTCTGACTTCCGATACAGACCAGATGGCGTTGTGACGTATGAAAAACACAGAAAACTGAAACGGCTCGTTTCAGCACACATTTACAGAAAGGTGTAGAAATCAAAACAAGGGCAGAATGGATTTTTTTTTCATTTTCGGGGGGTTTGTAGACATGCCAGGGAAACATATTTCAGGTAGAGAACTGTTAAAAAGTCGATTTTGCATGATATGTCACCTTTAAAACTCATACGCTCATCGGTTTTTAAACCTGAAAATTTAACTGGCAATGTCTGCTGATTAACGAAAGCTACTATACATGGTAAAGAGTTTAATAGATGGTCCAAGCAAAATTGGTGAAAGCATAGCATCAACTTCATGGTAGGTTAAACTTTCTAATAGGTTATAAGAAAAAATTTGAGTCTAATGTGTCTCCTGGCAATTATATAAGGTGCAACATGCAAATCTCTGTCATTATTATTGTTACAACATTGTTCATGATAGATTATCATTTTATATCATTATAGGCTGTTGTGAAGTTAAGATGGAAGTATGTTTAATGCACTTCACATCTAACAAGCATCCAAAAGTCTGAATGATTTTGGATCTGTCACTAACACAATAAAGTGTAACAGCGTGTCTTGGGAATAACTTATCAGCTGTTTACAAACTATATTTTGTTTGCATTTGATAAAAAAATCACCACATACTGTCTGATATTCGTACTTTCACTTCATCATATCCTTATGTCACAATAAATCATTTGACATGTTTGTACTTGTGTATTATGTCTTTATATTTTGTACAGTGTTGGATGTCAATTCTTAACATGAGCAAAGTTTCAATTGATAAGTTAATGTGTGTTTGAGTAATCCCAGGATAAGACTGCAGACTGCTCTGAACAGCGTGTCATAATCCTAACCCTAATCATAACCCTAACTCTAACCCCAAAAAATTACTCTAACCCTAACCCTAACCCTAACCCTAATCATAACCCTAACCCTAACCCCAATCATAACCCTAACCCTAACCCTAATCATAACCCTAACCCTAACCCTAATCATAACCCTAACCCTAACCCTAACCCTAATCATAACCCTAACCCTAATCATAACTCTAACCTTAATAATTACCCTAACCCTAGGAAATATACTGTTTATAAAAATACACAATTAAGACCACAGTAAGACCATATATTCCTGTAAAATAAAGAGCTCCTCATCAAAGTGGCACCTTAAACTATGAAAAACAGAGAGAGAAGGGGAGAGAGAGAGAGAGAGAGAGAGAGAGAGGGCAGGGATCAGTGAAGGTATAGTTTAGATAATGTTTAGGTGAACAGAGAGATGACAGCTTATTTTGTACTTACATATGCTGAGACAGAAGGCTGCATGGACCTTGGTGCTCTGAGGGAGACAGAAAGCAGAGGTGAGGTCAGATATGCTAGATTAATCTGATACTGTCTCTTCTGTAATGAAAGTAAGAGCTATTTAGTAAACTCACAATGATGATGTATGTATATATATATATATATGTATATATATATATATATATATATATATATATATATATATATATATATATATATATATATATATATATATTTATATATATATATATATATATATATATATATATATATATATATATTTATATAATTATATTTGATTTATTTATTTAAAGCTGCTCTGAGGAACTTTTGTTTTGTATCGATTCTGGCGCCCCCTTGTGGACAAAGTGATACCTCTTATCTCTTGTCCTATACATGCAAAAGTAGTGTTTTCAACAAAAACCTCGTCCTGTTGTCTTTTAACAGTCAACTTTATCAGGCAATGTGATTATTTTTCATGAAACATTAAAATAAAGTCTGTCTCTGAAGCGAGATGTCCATCATCTGGTCTGGCACCTACCCCCTCAGGGCGGTTTCAGGCATTAAAAATGACAACAGAGACGGTGTCAGTGTTGTTGCTGATGGTCTTGTTTGCTATTGAAGGTCATAAAGAGGCATCGGTATCATTTTCAGACTGTTTCTCAGATGGTCCAAAACTCCTCACAGGGCCTTTAAGATCTTATAAATTTTAAATTGAATCAGAATTATAACCGATACTAGTGATGAATGCATGTTTTGGCAAGGATTTTAACCCTAACCGTAACCCAAATCATAACCCTAATCCTAACCCTAACCCTAATCACAACCCTAATCATAACCCTAACCCTAACCCTAATCATAACCCTTACCCTAACCCTAACCGTAACCCTAATCATAACCCTAACCCTAACCCTAACCCTAACCCTAACCCTAATCACAACCCTAACCCTAATCATAACCCTAACCCTAACCCTAACCCTAACCCTAATCACAACCCTAATCATAACCCTAACCCTAACCCTAACCCTAATCATAACCCTTACCCTAACCCTAACCCTAATCATAACCCTAACCCTAATCCTAACCCTAACCCTAATCACAACCCTAATCATAACTCTGTTCTGTGTACCTCCATCACTGTCTGGTTTGGCTCTGCAACCAAACTAGACAAACACAGACTGCAATGGACTATAAGGACTGCAGAAAAAATCATCGGTGTCGACCTGCTCCCAATCCAGGACTTGTACCGGTCCCGGGCCAGGAAACGGGCAGGTAGCATCACTGCTGACCCCTCACACCCTGGACACAAATTCTTCAAACTCCTCCCCTCCGGCAGGCGCTACAGATCACTGTGCGCCAAAACAACCCGCCTTAAGAACAGTTTCTTCCCCCAGGCTGTCACTCTGATGAACACTAAACCATAACAGTGTCATACCTGTCAGATAAATACTCTCTGTAAATATACATGTAGATACACAATGCAACAATTCTCAAAGCAGAATTCCATATTTCTATTTTTTGTACTATTTAACTTCTACTTTATAATGTAAAACTACCTCTGCAACTCACCACTGCACTTTATCATATTATTTTAGCCTGTACATATAAGTCAAGCCTATTTGTTGTTTCTTTGTATTTATAGCTAAGGTTATTGTTATTATATTTTTATTTTATTTTTTATTGTAGTTCTTATTCTTATTCCTATTCTTACGCCTTGTACAAAGAGAGCACAGTTTACTAAAGTCAAATTCCTTGTGTGTTCAAGCATACTTGGCGAATAAAGCTGATTCTGATTCTGATAAAGCTGATTCTGATGTGTTTTTTTTTTACCTATTCCATCAATTTATTCTCAGATATTTTTATCAATTATCAAAATGATATGCACATAATGTCTGAGCAGTCAAAATGACTGCTATGGTCATTCTATCTAGTAGTTGCAGAATTCTGGTAGACTGTACTGTACATCTCAGAGTTCATTTTTGGACCAGTTCAGTTTCCTCGCCACAGGGGGCAGCAGTGAGCTCCTCGCGGCTTACTGCGCCAAGTTAGACGCAAAGAAGATACCGCACCGAAAACAAGAGCTTCTGGTGTCCGAGGCGGTCTGAGGTAACATCTGTGCTTATTAGAGCTTCATCTCCGGGACGTTGTCAAATATACATTTGCTACGCTTCAACAAATTCAGTTAAGCATTTGCACTAACCAAATTGGATAGTTAATAAAAATAGAAAGTAACTTTTCCATGCTAGCTAACATTATGGAGCACTAGCTAGGTAACCTGTTCACTGTAGAACATAATAGATACATGAAGGTGTTTGTGCCTGGCTGTGGATGGTTCAGCGCCATGTGACCTCATATGTATCCAAACAGACATTGCTGTATCTGGATAACGTAATCGAGCAGCTTTATGTTTTGGTACACTATTTTAACAGCTTACCTGCTGCTGAGGAAAGAGGACCAGAGACAGCTGGGTGACATAAGGCAGCACAGCTTTAGGACGGACTTCTGCTGAATAAACATGAAAACGGAAGTATGTGAGTTTTCTATGTGCTCCTGTTCCCCAGAAGCTCCTTTAAAAAAAATATACTGTAGTAGAAATCCCACAGTGCGTGTGATGCAAAGCTACAATAATTTAAACTAAAATCCCTTCAATAGGAATCCTTATCTAGTGATGATGTAGACTTTTATAATAAGAATAAGAATAAGAATAAGAATTTGATGTCTTTATTTCGAACATGTAAAAGTAAAATAGAAAAAAAGATACAAGTAAAAATGAAGAAATAGTTGTACAAAAACCCCAAATCAATCAGTTCCATTAGCAAGCACTGAAACATTTTACTTTACATGTGCGAAAAGGAGTAGTAAGAAGTTCAAACTTATCTAATCCTATCCCTTTATTCACTATTTTCTTTCATTATACGAGAGCATTCCCACGAAAACAAATCTTCATCTCCTATGGTCATACTTACACCTACAATCAAAAGCAAACTCCTCATGATTCTCAACACTTGTCTTCCTCCTTGTACCTCATGAAAAGGATTTCTTTATACCTCCTTCCTGAACTGGATTATGTTCTGACATTGCTGTAGCTCCTTGTTGAGTCTGTTCCAAAGTTTTAAACCACAAATTGAAAAACAAAAGCTATAATAATAATAATAATAATAATAATAATAATATTGTTATTATTATTCTTCACGAATGTAACATGTGTTTATTAAATAAATACATGTATGCAATGCACAGCTTAATTCATGTAAAAAGGAGGAAGTCTTCTGTCTCCTAAAGCTACTTTTATTTTGATGGTGAGCTTATTAAAGAACCAAAAAGAATATATTACTTTTCCATAAAACATTAGAAGAAAAATTTCATACTTATCTTAAGCCGTTTTGTTGTTAATAGAAAGCAATACATCTGCATATTGATTTTGATATAGTGCAGTCATTGAAGTACCTGAACACCCATGGTACACTTACACAGGGGATTTTAATTGTATAGCTGATTACATGTCCCGTCTGGACTAGTGGACCTGCACCTATACTTACTGATAGACTTTCTTCTATTTTAACATAACAGAGAAGTCACAGGTGTTGGAAATAACACTAACAAGGGTTATTCCATTTAAGTATCAGAGTGCCATGCCAGTGAGCCAGTATCAAAATACCACAGCCATGAAACAGTATCAGCCTGAAGGAGCCCTGCTCTCATGAGACTTATTTAAACCAGTACTTTTCAAACTTGGTTGTGTCAAAATATTGTGTGTGAAAATCTCTATTCATATGTAATCTGGAAATCGACAATAGTTTCCATTAGCCGCACAATTGCAGTCTAATTTTGTCCTCATCTTGTCTTTATTTGCAATAATTGATTTTTTTAGAATGCATAAATAGAAGTTTGAGTATGTAGTGTTTTCTGTTTGTAGAGAAAAGCTTGTTAATTGTAGTTAGAGCACTATTGCAGTGGTCTAAAATTTATTTCTATTGTTTGCCTTAAGAAAAAAATGTAGAGAAAGTTTGGTTTCCATGATAGACGCTATGATTGAGTTGTAAAGATTGGTGAGCTATATATTTTATCTTTATACCATTTACTGCTTAGAACATACATTTCCTCTGTCACTGCTCCTCTCTCATATTGATGATTTAATTTAAATGTACATCTGTGATTTTGCATGAATAATTAGATAGGTGCCGAACCTGCTCCTGTGCAGAGTCTAAAATGTGTGTCTGTGTGTGTCTGTGTGTGAGAGAGAGAGAGAGAGAGAGAGAGAGAGAGAGAGAGAGAGAGAGAGAGAGAGAGAGAGAGAGAGAGGTTGTACTGTAACAACTCACCAGCTCTTATTACATGGCTGTGTGGTGTGTGCACTAATAGAACTAGGGCAAGTGTGTTGACCCCAGTCATGTCGGAAGTTCAGGAGTTGAGAAGGATTTTCTAAAGGGTGTCTTTGCAGATGTGTTTGTCCATGAGTGTCTGTTTCTTTGTATATGTGTGTATGTGTGTGTTTGTGTAAGCTTTGCTGATTAACACCAGATGTGCAGGGCCCAGGGTGTCGGCAACAGCTTGAGAGGGCCCCACTGCACTCCATTCGGCCCTGGTTGAAGAAATTGCTAAAGCGACTTCTTCACACATGGCTGACATTAATATCTTCTCCGTTCATCCCCCAAATCCCCCAAAGGTTAGAAACATCAGGTCAGACTGAGCTATAGGTGGGTTTAATAAGGTGGAGATGAAGCAAAAGCTGCTGGTAAGATGTAGATATGCTGCTGCACCACCAGAGGGCGTAAGAGAGCTGTGAAAAATCTGTGTACTCTCAAAGCTTGGGTCCCCAGATTTCACTACTCAGTGTTACTTATTTTGTGCAAGGATCTTTGTAGTTTTCCTGTTCATAGAAAGCAGAGATACATTTTGTTTTTTAGTTGAATTTCTCTCATAAATTTCCACAAATCATTTACCTTTACATATCTTAGCTAATGAATTTGGGTTGTGATAAGTTCCTGCAACTTACTGCTTTTTTTTAATCGATTAGACTCCACGTTTCTTTAAATAAGAGAACCAAAAAGCTTTTTTGAAAGTCATTCTTTTTTAACATTAATAAAAAATAGAAAAATAAATAGTTGCCAATCCTTGCGTATTAGGAGCTACATTTTTCCTTTTAATATGTTTCAAACAACTACTCAATTATTATTATTATTGTTCATGGAAAATCAACTTTACATTTGCTAGATAACTTAAGTTTAGTGCTAGTTAAATGTTAACAATAATTAATGAAATTAGATATTGATGTACAGGGACTATAAAATAAAGGCTGCATATTGCAATCGCAATTTTTCTTCTACAAAATATTTTGACGTTGGTCTAAGTTAAAAAGTAGAATCTCAAATTTAATGTTCAACTTTGGAACAGCTATCGCTCATTAACTTTACTTTTGTTGTATGCGAGCAAGAAAATACACAAGCACCCACTCTGAAAGCTGTGCAGAGAGACATGTGTCTGGATGCCAAAGTTTGTCACAATTTTATTTCATGTCAGTTTTTCCGTTTTAACCTCACTTTCATCCTCACCTCCCAGGTCTCCCCCCTCCCTCCCTGTCTCTCTACCTTTTGTCCCTGTGTGAATTTTTCACATTGCTGTTGCCGCTGGTGCGTGATGCTGGGGACTGAGCGCTCATTGTGTGTATGCAGTGTGGGTGCTGCGGTATGTGACTTCCCGGCGTGTGGTGTGTCGTGACAGGCGTGTGGCCGCTGACGCCAGCCGGCCGCCTGCCTGCCTCCTTGTCTGTCTGTCTGTCTGTCTGTTCAGTTACACCTGACCGGCACTGACACTGCCATAGCCACTCAGGCATGCAAAAACATGCACATGTGCACACATCCACAGATGTATACCATGATGCCGAAAAATCTAATTTAAGTCAGAGAAGCCCAGCCACTGGGGTTTGCATACATGGACGATTATAGTTTTGTGTTTTACCTTTCTATGTTTAATATGCATCAAGTATGCCTAACCCTATTGCAACATACATTTTGTTGTGACACTTTTTGAAGTTGAAAATACATTTTTGAATTTGTGGTTTTTAAGTATGCTGCATAGTCTGTTCTGAGATGCAGTGAAGGCCAGGCGATATTGCAGCGCACCGCAGTGTAATCCTTGGTATTTAGTGTGTTCTCTCAGGCTGCCGAGGTGAAAAGTTGAACCTGGTGTTGACCTTCTCTTGAGAGAGGGCTTAGCTCTGAAGTCAGGCACAGGCCAAACGCACAGGGAGGATATTCTCAAGTTCCTCTTTCGCTCCCTCACGTGCACCACTCCTCTGCACGGCCACCCTCCCCTCTCACACGGAAACAATTAGCATCTGTGATAAGATGTGCATATTTCCATCATTTTATCTCATCAGTGTGTTCTGTTTGTTTGTTTTTCCATCATGACTAAATACTTGTGTCCTCCTGTCATGGAGCTGTTAATCACAATTACATCTCATCTAGGTGCAAGGAGTTGGAGAGAGAAAGAAGGAGTAAGAGATGGAGGGGCCTAATGTTTATCACTGCAGGGAGTTGAATTCCAGATGGAGAGATAATGAAGCAAACAAGCAAGTAGATATGCAGAAATAGACAAAGTGGGAAAAAAGCAGACTGACAGACGACAGGAATGATGGTTGGGTAAAACTGTAAAAGTTTCATGTATCCCCAGGTGGACAGTTTTAGACTGGTTTGAGTACAGGTAAGACTAATACTTAAGAAAGGGATATCTCTAGTAACCATAAACCTTCACAGCCACAACAAATACTTGTGGGCAAATGTTTGTGCTTTTTTTCTAAATTCAACCCCTAATATTGAAGCCATTCAAAATATGGAGGTACATCTCGTTCCCTGCTTGTTACACAGAAAATGAGTTTGTTTGTAATTGTTATGTTTGTTATAGTTTTCTCTTGTACAATTATCTGTAGAGGTATCTACAGTATGTGATCACTAACTGAAAAGATGACATACATTCTTGTGTGTTAGCGTTGTTTAGATTTTTTAGTTTCTCTGTTATATTCATAGTAGTTGAGGACAGACAGTTTAACCACTGTTAGATTTACATCTTATCATGTGTTGAATCATGCACCTCAGACATGCTGATCCACACTCCATTTTGTTAAGGAAACATGACCCAGAATTTAAAACTAAATCTGACATTCTTCCAGTCCAGTGGAGCAGGAGAATACATGGCCTTAAGATATGAGTCCGACAGTAGATGTTGAATTTCGCTGCACTCTGTTCTCCATCTGTTT
This sequence comes from Notolabrus celidotus, assembly GCF_009762535.1. Classification (NCBI taxonomy): domain Eukaryota; kingdom Metazoa; phylum Chordata; class Actinopteri; order Labriformes; family Labridae; genus Notolabrus; species Notolabrus celidotus. Next base: position 27,048,012 of record NC_048272.1, read on the forward strand.
TAGTTTTGGAGTGGTTGTGATAACCTTTGCCTGACCCCTGATTGGGCTAATCTCACCCTCATCTTCTCTCACTGGTCAGCTGACAGAATGCTGCACTGCAGTTGGAGGGCGCACTACTGAGGAAGAGGAATTTGTTTAGCATTGTGTTGGGTTAACAGTTAGCCATTGAAAAGTTTAGTCTACTGTCTAAACCATAGCAAAGCTTCAAAACACAGAAACAAGAGGAATGTTTAGGATGAGAATTCAAAGGGCCAAACATGTTTGCTTTCCCAGGCACCGGCCTATTAAATACTGTTCCCTTGTGGTGTGTGTACAAGCACAACTGGATGTGTAGTAAAAATAAAGTCTTGTATGTTAGTAAGGCTGTTAAACATTATATTTTATATATTTAATTTTTTTAACATCCGTAAGTAAGTAGTTTGTAGTCTGTGTTCTCAAGCTGTAAAAGTTGCAGATGATCTCCAGCCCAAAGCAGACAAAATTGCCACAAACCGGCAATTTGTACCATACTTTAATGTAAGCAAGTTTTGTTTCATTACTTGTTACTCCGGGTGGAAAACCTTGTAAAATAATTGTAGTCAAAGTTCTTGGTAAATCTTTATATAATGGATGGGACAAGTTGTAGTCCAGTGCAGTAGCAGCTTCGGGCACTCTGTTTGGAGTGCTTTAGTCCTGCAAGATTAGATCAGAGGACCACTCTGTTTGTTTGTTTTGATATGGGAGGGGCAAGGCTCCTGAGGGACACCCGCCCCCCTTCCAAAACTACCTCTCTGCTATCCCTCCCCAGGATTCACCTTCAGGGCACAGTCGACTGGAGCCCCCCTGACCTCTCTGTCACCCCTTCCTAAGCCACGTTAGCCAAGGCATCCTGGGAACAAAAAAGAAAACGAAAGAAGTCTCTGCTGTGTCTTAGTGTCCTCTGAACCAAATCACAACCAGACTTGTTCATCAGGGGTGTAGGCAGTGCCACCCAGGCAGGCAGCCCCTCTTGTCCTGGTCATCCCCAGTAAAGGTTCACCTCAGCATGCTGACCTCTCTTTCATCTGGTTACGTGTCTGTGCTCTCTCTCACACCCGACGGTGCTGCAGGGGCAGCGTGTTAGCTAGACTGAAAGGTTGGCCAAAGGCTATGATGCAGTTCTTGAGTGTTGCTGTTAAAAATTACTTTTAATTTGAGTAGGTACGGGATAAAAAACAAATTAGGATTTATTTTCTTATAGTCAGACTTTCATTGGCTTTAAAAAAGAAGAAAAGTTGCAATTCACATGATTTTCTGCTTTCCTGTAGTCTGGATCTCAAAACTACTCCTTTCACCTTTTCCTGTGTCTTTCCATTGACACATTTTCCCCCATTTCTCTCCATTTCCGTGTGTCTGTTTGTCTGTCCAGGCTCATTGGCAAAGCTAGGGTGAAGACCGCTAGACAGACACACACATGCACGCACACACATGCATGCAAGCAGACATACATAAGCACACACACTACCACAGGCCTCTGCTGACCTCTTCTTCATCTCCCACAAGGCCTTGGGGTAAGGCAGCATGGCACCAGACAGTTATTCAAACCCTCGGGCAGCTTCACAACAGGTCAGAGAGAGAAACAGAGAGAGAGAGAGGTAGAGCGAGGGAGTGAGAAGGGTGTATGTGTGTGATCTAAGCTGATGATTTGGTTGATTAACCAGTGTCTTTTCACTTCAGATGAGGGATGTGGACTTCTTCTTTTGAATCGTCAGAACTGAGACTTTGTGAAGTCTTTTTAAATAATATTCAATGATTGTTGGACATTGCTGGAATTACATCAAAATTACTTTTAGAAATGTAATAAAATGTAAAGTCTAAGAAACTAATTAGCTTCTTTGACTTTAATTATTGCTTTGAAGATTCTCTCAGTCTTTAAACCCATTCCTTTAAAACAGGAAAATATGTTATTCGGCCATAAATTAATTTTGTTTTTTATTATGTTTCATTTATTTTAATCCCATGAAACAGGAAATAAAAGCAGGGGGATGCTGTGATTGGATTAAAAGTCTTCTGTGTAAACATTGTGACCCGTGTCTTTGACACACCTCCTTTCTCTTGAAGAAAGTCTCTTCATAGCAGGGACGCTGAGAGATGAAGGTCTCTTTTAAAAGAGGACACGGGACGGGGAGGCAGACTTTGGAGTCCTTCTAAGGCACGTGGGCCTGTGTCTTGTGTCCGTTTTGTTCTTCTAAATCCTCCGTGGTTTGTGTTTGTCTTGGAGCTCTGCTTTGAGCGATTAGGGATGAGGATTTGAGCAGCTCGGTTAAATGAAGACATTATTTCAGCTCTTTATTGTGGCTTTGAATAGTCTGCCTTTGTATCAATAATTGACACTGGTTTGAATATTAGCTTCATTGAAGGGTTGTTCTAAAGAAAAAATAATCCAAAGTGTTTGCAGAATTTCACTGTGGCAGAAACTTAGGGCTGGTTTGCTCTTTATGGGATGAGAGTTTATTGGACAAGTGATGTCAGTAAACCATGCCACCAGAGATGAGCCATATCACAAGAGGCATCACTAGAAATCTGAGTTGTGCCATTAGACAGAAAGGCAGTATCTTGAGAGAAAGAGAGAGAAAAAAGGGGGAGAGACACAGAATGGATTGTTCCTCAACAGACTGACGGACCTTTTAGCCTTATCTTCCCGAGCTACTCTTACAGAAAACCAAGGAGAGGAGGGAGAAGAATGCCCTACTCTTTCTCTCCCTCCCATTTCCCATTCTCTCATTTCTCCTGTCTGACTCTCCCTTACTTCTTCATTTCTTCTTCGCCCTTTGTCCATCAGTCAGTACTGCACGTTTCCTAAAAATCCTCTTAACCCTTGCACTCCTTCCATTGTCTCCCTTCTTCAATATCTTACCTTGATGTTTTAATATCTTGTTCCTTGCCTCACCCGTCACTATCTTATCCGTCTCCAGCTCTTTGGAACACTCTTAGAGCTCATTGCTCCTACAGCTTGTTAAAAGGTAGATTTGTAAGCCGCCAAGGCGTCTCAGCAGCAGTTGGCTGTTACACTTTGTTTCAAAGATCCAGCTCAACATCTCTGGATCCCACTCTAAGCATGGCAGCTTTTCAGGCGTGGGGATATCATACAAACTTGGGCCCAGTGGCCTTTGCAGGAACATCTTATTTGCATTTGTTTACATGTGCCATTCTCTGCACATTTGAATGTATTTCACGTCATCATGTTTTGGTTGATCTCCTTGCCCCGATCCTGATACACATAGACACACACGCAACAGTATTTGGTTGTGATGACACTATGAGTCGTCCCTCTCCTCCCTCTCTGACAGAATGAAACGGATGGATAATTAGATATCAAAGAGAGGCAGGCAGGGCGTGGCGAGGCGCTCGGGCCCCTACGATGGTAAAGCACTTATTAATGAGATAGGCCTTATCTGCTCTCCTCCCAGGAATTCTGCCTTTGATCGGCCTCGACTCCGGACTTAATACATTTTTGATTGATAGGCCAAGATGACAGAGAAAGGCGGCGTGGATGGGGTATGTGGGTGGAGGGGAATGTGTATATGCTTTTGGAAGGAGGGGGCTGAGATGCAACTGTAATGATGCCCTTCACATGATTAAATAACTTATGACAATAATGTTTTTCCTTATGAAATTTGATACGTTCAGATGAGCGTACACCATTTGTTTGTATGGTAAATAAATCTCTGTTACACAACATACACAAGACATTTTAAATACACACACATGCACCTTCAGATTCCTCTTGCCCACACAGACATAAATTTACAAAGACAACCTGAACAGACAGGCCCATTCAGTCACCTTAACCCCAACTATAACTCACACACTAGGGCACCAGAAAATCTTTTCCCTAAGACACAGCAGCGAGGGGCATGCCTGTGTGTGTGTGTGTGAGGGGGGGGGCTAAGATAAGGCCCTATCCTTGTCTGGAGATGAGTTATAGCCCACCCAGGAGGATGTGGCTAGCAACGACCCACCCGGACACGCTGCTGAGCTCGCTGGGATTGGTGGGGATGGCGTACTTCTGTTAGTGAGGCAGCGGGCAACCTCGTGGACAGATAACGGCCCCTCTCTCAATAACACCTTGACCAGAGGGAGGAGAGGCAACATGGAATCACTAAGCCTCTACACACACTTAATCTCAGGGCCACACAAACAAAATCCACACACATCATACACTTCTGCTCCCGCTCCCGTTCTCTGCCTGACAAAGAGGTGACTGAGCGTAACCATTACAGTGCCGTGTCACCTTGTTATGAGTCTTTGTCAGGGTGAGGTGTTGGCTAAATTAAAGAAGCCATAACTGCTGCTCCGTCAACCGCCTGTAATCCACCATTTATTACCATGCCAACAGGCGGCGGGATAAACCCCCCCAGTCAAGTGGACAGATCGATCAGTGTGACAGGCACATTTCAGGTCTCCAAATCAGTCACTAACAAAGGCAGGTGAAAAAGGAAGTGAGTGTTGAGGACTACTGCCTCTACATGAGTCAGGAGAAAAGGCCCAAATACAGCCTTAATTTTTCTGCACCAAAAATCCAAACTCCATTTTAAACACAATACTGTGAGCCAATGAACAGGTGTCTCTATAGTCTGGCTGGTACTATTGTTTCTCAGGTGATTTTTAAATAGGGTTAATTCATTGGGTATGGCTCTGTGATAGTGGTTGAGAACAACTATTTTTAGATTTTCAACTTACGTTAAAGTTTGTCATTTAAATACGGACTTGGCTTCAAGGCTGGACACAGCATGAGCGTGCGGTTCCATGAGAAACATGATGAAACGAAAGGCAGTGCTGAACAGAGAAGGGGTGGGAAGTGAGACAGCGCGAGGAGGGGGTTAGATGATAAGAGTGGGAAGAACTGATAGAGAGGAAGAAACCGTGTAGAGAAAGAAAATGATTAAAAACAGCAATCACCCGTCGGAGACTGATAAACCAACCAGTCGTTAATTGGAAGCGTGCAACTCGTGGGGATATGGTTGGATTAGGTTCACTTCTTCTCTTTGCTCTCAGTCTTTTCTTTCCCTCTCTCTTTCTTCTTTTTCCTCCTCAAACGTCTGGAAGACACATTTCATTATCAACAGTTAAAATTATTACAATTCCTGTCATATTTGTATTTTCACATTTGCAAACCCTTGGGGGTTGGGAAATGAATAATGGACACTTTAACAGAGTTCTTGCAGTACTACTGTACATCTGAAACAAACTTGGGAAGACAAAATACCATTTGTTAGGAGAGAAAATGAATGAGAAAAGGAGCCTGAGATGGAGAGACAAAGAGTGGTGAGGTAGTAGCTGTTTTTGAGTGATCTTGGATTCAGGGGTATATAGGAGATAGGAGATGGGTGGTGGTCCATAAACAAAGGGCTGACAGCTAACCCATCACCCCGGCAGGTCTGGCTTGTGCTGCCTAGATAAAGCAGAGCTGCTGCCTCCTGTATCAACACCATCCATCATCCATCTTTGCCTTCTCGCCTGTTCATCTGCCCTCAACCCTCTCACTCCTCTGACTCCCTACACCTGCCCCTTTGCCAGCAGAGTGTGTGTGTGTGTGTGTGTGTGTGTGTGTGTGTGTGTGTGTGTGTGTGTGTGTGTGTGTGTGTGTGTGTGTGTGTGTGTGTGTGTGTGTGTGTGTGTGTGGCTCTACCCATCAGAGCTTTACAAAACTTATAGCTACCACAACTGTCTTATTTTATGTTTTTTTATTTTCTTTCTTTATATGTCGACCCAGTGTGTAAAGTTTTCTAAGTGAATATCTACTTTGGCTTGCAACTATCCATCCAGGCTGTAGTTTTTTGGATTGTTACCTTATCAATATGTCCACTCTTTAAAGAGAATTAAGCATTTCAAACTCAACTTTGGAAGGATGAGCATTAATCAATAATATGTCAACTTCTTGTGTGCCTCATTTTTGCTTGCGGTGTGTTCAAGTACACTGAAAATCAAAATGAATGGCACTGTTTTTTTTTCAACTTTTTTTCTTGATTCAATGGGAACTTTTCAGGTTTGCTGTTCTTAGCTCATCAAATAAGACAAAGCAAGGGTCTGACTGAGGTTTGGCAAAAAAGCATTTCCTGAACTAGACTGACGAAATATTAAACCACAATTTAGGACATTTTAGCCCCCTCAAAGTGACCCTTCAGGCCCGCATTGTCTCCTCATCAATTTGGTTTTTGTATGAGCATCTTCTGCCTTTCTTTGTTGCTCATGGGGAATATAAATTATGCAAATGAAGATGGGCACTCTGAAGAAGAAATGTTGACATCTCCCATCCTTGCTGCCCCCTAAATACACACACATGGTGTACACACCATTCATCGAGCTCTCTTTTGGCCCAGTTTGGTGGGTCTGTCTCTTTTGGCTGTCTCTCAAGCATACTTTAACAATTGCAGTCATATTGCCTGTTCCCCAATCCATTCTGGCCTGTTTGAGTCAGACTGGACAGGTGCTGAGAGGGGAAGACAGAATGCTGTCAGCCATTGTAACAAACAATATAGTGTTATCTGACTTTGAAAGAGAACAGAAGAAGTAGAAGTTGTCTTGTGTTTGAAGAAAAACGTGCTTTGACTAGCTGCCACCATCAATGCCTCCTCTCCACTTGTTCACTTTTTGAATACAGGGAAGGCAGATTGAATGTTTCAGTTCAAAATGAAAGTGGATTTTTGCTTCAAAGACAGGGAAATTTAATGAAGGTTTGGGGCAGAGGAAACTTTGTAGATGTTTTTTTTTTGTATTTCTTCTGTGATTCATTCAGTTCCACCAATCAGAGGGGAATTACGAGATAGAGCAGAGACCTGGAGACTGAGCAGAGCAGGATGGCCGGGGAAATGGCTCGACTAGAGGATGAATTAAAAGAATAAAAGCCAAGAAATGGGAAAATGGGCTATCACTTGTGCAGCATAATGAACAAAGTGCAGATATCACTGTCTTTCAATGCCAGGGGGCTACAGGCTCTATGTTCTCACACTAGTTGAACAAATGAGAGCGAACGGAGCCAGAGAGCATAATGATTGTCCATTAGTCTGTCCCTAAATCCTGCTTCCTGTTGTGGCTTTAGGGAAGCACAACAGGATGTATTGGACCTCTGTACAACATTTAAATACCCCCAGCCTACCTTCATGTGCCCCAAGTCCCGCAGTATCTCCTGAGATTTGAGCTCTTATTCAGGGTTCAGTCAGAGGTTTTTGGACTCTTTGCAAGTGTGGAGGCAGAGAAAGGTCCAAAATGTGTAAAACTATAAGTAATGGAGAATCTATGAGTGTACGATTAATGTCAATAAATGTAAACAGTCACATGACTCTCATGTTGCACTTGATAGCCAGTCAGATGTCTATGTGAAGTGGTATAAAACAATCTAATGTGATTAATAAACATGATTGTATTTACATGGTATTATCAATGTATTGTAGTGTAATTGAATAAAAGAGGACAATTAAATTGAGAAAGGAGTTTGCAAACTAAACATATTACTTTTTAAAATTAAAAAGTACCTGAATATTTTAGCAGTAGTGGTACAAGGTAGCATAGTACCCTGCAACTTAATCATCTACATCACGTTGTTACTGGTATTATACATAATACAAGGGTTGAGCAAATTTGACTAGGGACTCGGGAGTACTGTAGGTTATTTGTCAGCAGATGTCTGTAGGGATCATGTCTGCAGAGAAACATGTTTTTTTGTGTGTCTGTCTTTTGAATGAAATCAGTATCACTTCTGTATGTCAGAATTGATATTTTTAGTTACATTGCTAAAATTATATTACTCACATTATGTGCCTGACAAAAACAGTTATTTTGCTCTTGCTTTATCTGAAGTTTATATCCTCAATGAATCAATGATTTTAAGAGACTTCTGGAAAAGTACATCTAAAACTCAAGGGTTAGGTAATCAGATTAAGATTTATCAGATTAAAGACAAAGTTAATCTTTGGAACTGTAGCTGAGAAAGTTTGTAATTTTGCTTAAATATGGACGGAAAAAATAAGTCACACATCAAAATTTTATCATTTTCGTTGATTTACTGATCAAATATGAATTTGACATGCTATCAAACCAGCTCTTGAATATATTTCTGCAGATTGTTGTATTTAATATCTGTAGATATAAGAGACATTCGCAGACAAACTTTGAGTTTTTCAATTTTAAAATTGAGGTTTTTTTTAGAACATTATCATTTTTGAAGTAGTTAATGTCAAGTTAACAGGTACATTTTTTATTTGCCCTTTGAACATTTTATCGGCAGAGTTCCTTAAAAGTAGTACATTTTTAATTGTATCTATCAATTTTAGAATACAAAATTGCACACGCCATGATAAGTCCACCCCCTCCTCCACTTGTCAATAATTACCTTTCTGTAGTGCGAGAAACTTAACTGTCCAAAAAGTATCCTCTACAAACACAGTGTGCGGCCTGATTCACAACTTCTGGACACTTGAATTGAGTGAATGAGTTATTCCCCCCATCGACATGACAAACGAGCATCATCATCTCTTAGTGATGAGCTCATCACTGCCTGCTCTCAGCTCTAATGATGATGATCTTCAGTCACGCGCGGCGCAAGGAAGAGTGCACTGCGTTTAAGACCCCTGCACTCGCCATCGTCTCCATTAACCCCCATGACTCAGCTGCTGACACTAACTCCAGCCCAGGCTAAGGATCAAACGGCAAATGATCAACTCCCCCAAGTCAATGTGGTTAGACTGGCATGATCGGATGTGACATAAACAGACTGTGAGAGGACTACAAGGGTGTGTGTGGGAGAGAGAGATAGAGAGAGAAAGGAAAGGGCTTCGTGATATTAGTGCTGAGGAATGTGATGTGTTGGAGGTCATGTGAAACATCACTGGCACTCTGAGTAACCTTCACGTAGGCAATCACGACATGACCCGGAAGTAGTCAGGTCATGTGTCAGGGCAAAAGGCTCGTCTCTGTTGACAGCACCCTTTCCAATCTATATACTACTCTCACTCCCCAACCTCCTGGGAATCATACTCCCTGACCGCTTAGCTTAGAAGGGCCTGTCCACACAGGAAGAGGCATGTTGACGTGACTGACCGAAGTATAGAGAGCCATTGTTGTTAGTTTGGATATCAAGGAGCCATTTTTAAGGCCGTGAGCTGAGAGGAAAACTTCCCCCAGGAAGTTCTGTGGTGGACTAATCAAAACCACATCTCGCTGGTCAAACCCCCAGTGGTGTATATTTTTAATCCCAGGGTGGGAAAGGTGTCCCTGGCTCAGGAAACGTGGAGTATTGATCAATAGGTAAGGGTGTAAGAAGACAGAGAGATGGAGAAGGGAGTTACGTGTGGGGAAAGAGTTGACGTAAAAGTCACAGAGTTCAAGTTGTGTGTTAAACTAACAGGACTGCCTTATGAGTGGCTGGAGTCTGAGGTTTACATTAGTTAAGTCGATTAGTGTAAATTTGCAGACGTAACCTAATTTTTAGAGAAAACAAATGGATACATTTTAATTGAGCACAATCCCTCGACAGAATGAGGAAAATGAACCGAGACGGAAGGAAATACTAATGGTTTTTGTAGGCGGCTGCCACAGCAATTATCGCTACCCTTTACTTTGTTAAAGAGGGCAGAGTAAACTCAATAAAATGGTCTTATGTGGATCACAAGGACGGGTGAGGCAACCTTGTGTTGCTTCACCGTGGATAAGAGTCTAAACGATGAGTCGGTGTACTGCAGGTCCTGAATGTGTGACGTCTGTATCCCCTCAAATACGTTAGATTAATGTGCAGAACTGATTATTACATATACTTTCATTTCAGTCAGTGATTCTTAAATTCTATAAAATGTATCAAATTATAAAGAATTTAAGCATTTTCAGCCCAAGCTGGGCCTTTTACTCACTTCCTGCTCGTACAGTTTGAAATAAGTTATACGTTTTCGTTTAATTTCATTTCATTTTTTTCAAATTGTTTGTTATCATGACTTCGAAGACGACTCCTTCAATACTGCCACACAATAAATCATGTGAAGGCAAATCAAGAGTCATTTGGATCATTCAGGCAGAGGAAACTTACTCAAGCCAAAATGCTAAATGTTCACTGGTTGCAGCCTCTTTGCTTTGTTGAATGTGAGGATTTGATGCTTCTCTCTGTTTTTCTTGAACTTCATTTGTTGTCTTTTCACATTATTTGTTGATTTTAGCATATGCACTGTAAGACATTTCAAGCTGGTTTAACTTGGAAATTTAAGTTCCCCTGCTGTCTTGAAAATGTAAGTTCATTCAACTTCAAAACTAGCTTTGTCTTAAATCCGAAATTAAAGTTCAAAAAGTTGATTTAACTATAATGTAATAGTTGTCACAGTATTGTAGTTTAAGTAATGTGTGTTAATTAACTTTCGTTTTTTTTTTTCATATGATACAAATGTTAAAGGAATCAAACCAAAAAGGTCATGGGCAGCATGGTGGACGAAGAAGAATAGACTTAACTAAAAGGCCTCCAACCTTTCCATTCACTAAACTATCAACAGAACGACATGCACCCTCCTACAGCAAAAGAAAATAAATTAATCTTAATAAATAGATATAAACGTATATCAACATCCTGATGTTGTATTTCCACAGAAAATCTCCTCCTCTTATTGTCCTCTCCACTGCTTCATGCTTCAAACTCCGTTGTCAGGTGCACAGACTTCCTCCGCCAGTGAAAGTAGTCCTCTGTTGTTTACTATTAACTGCCTCATTAAAGTTTGAAATAAAATACATGATATATATTCTGTGTGTAACTGGTAGTTTTCAGCCATGCTTAAACCTTGCCATGTATTAAAGAGGACACATTTTTTTAAATACTAGAAAACAGCCCCTATTCCCGCTTCTTTTGTTCTTATATTTTTCAAACTTAGAACCGGAAAAAGCTAGTTCATTGAACATGTTCAGATATAACAAAAATCTAAATCGTCCAAACAATTCATTCTTGCAATTTTAGTGTTAATGTGCAGTCTGTGTCATTTTTACATCTTTGAAGTACTTTACATTACATGTACACAATTACAGACTGGTCAAATGAGTGAAGGAATCAGTTAATTTGAATCCATGCAGATGAGAGCTTATATGTGTTATATTATAGAAATGTAGATAAGTGTACATACACGACCGGTTAAAAGTTTTAGAACACCCCAATTTTTCCACTTTTTTTTAATAGAAATCCAAGCAGTTCACGTCCATTGAATAGCTTGAAATGGTACAAAGGTAAGTGGTGAACTGCCAGAGGTAAAAAAAAAAAAAAGGTAAGATCACCCAAAACTGAAAAAATAATGTACATTTCAGAATTATACGAAAAGGCCTTTTTCAGGGAACAAGAAATGGGTCAAGCCTTGAAAGTTGGTGCTACAGGTGTCCCAACTTTCCTTGATTACTTACAACCCCCTCTATCTGCATGAAAGTAGTGTTGGAACACACTGTGGTACTATACTCTTGTGAGCATCATTTGAACAGTCTTGTGCTCCAGAAAGAAATGTGTTGCTTAATAAATGGCCAGAAAAAAGGTGCCAAAGGTGGCTACTTCAATGAGTCAAAAGTTTAGACTACATTTTGGTTTATGAATTGATTCCATGATTTATTTTTGAAATTCAATTGTTTATTTGTTCGATGTTTTCATTTCAGAGCACAATAAGACATTGAACTGCAATAATTTTCAATTAAAAATCTTGAAAAATGGGGGTGTTCTAAAACTTTTGACCGGTAGTGTTTATGTGTGTGTGTACGCGTGTGTTTTATGTCCTTCTTTGCCGTCCTCGATGATATAGAGGAGAAGCCTTATTTAAACAAATCCGCTGCACATCGGCTGCACAGCTTTTTAGCAAGGTCAGAACAGCTCAACTTGTCAGTACGTGCACAAGTGTGTATGTGTCCTTGCACTCTAATGTGTGTCTTAATGTTTTAACATATGCAACCCCTTATAAACAGTGTTTTATGCAAACAGTGGCAGGGCTCCCATCAGATAAGGCTCCAGAACAGGAGAAGGAGACTGCATGTGAGTGAGAGAGGGCTGGATGAGAGACAGAATGATTGAGGGGTGAAAGCAGAGGCAATGTGAGAAATGAGCACAAAACATTTTGGCCAAGAAAACGGCCCTTTGAACATTTTGAGACTGTTAAAAAGTAGAAACACATTTGTGTGAGTCAGGTAGGTGGCTTTTTATTTGACCTTTTAACATCTCAAAGTATCATTTCTGTGTCCTTGTTTCTGCTTTTTTACCTACAATAGATACAAGGTTCAGCAATAGTTTTTCAAAATACTGAAATAGTACAGATTACAGAAAACAGGGCATGAAAACACTTATACAGAAGTTAGAATTTTTGTAAAGTCAGACAAGTTTCCCCTCCATGTTGACTTGTGATATCAGCTGTCCACGGGGTCCAGAGTATATCTTGGTTTTAGGTGTTTCTAGTGTAATCTGCTGTGTTTGTGTGCGTGTGTGTGCGTGTGCATGTGTGTATCTGATGGTAAGACAAAGCTTGGCATTGGTCACTTTATCATTGCTAATGTAATCTCCTGCTCCCCTCTTCTTCCTCTCTACCAACACAACATAAAAGGCCGCTGCCTGAAAGAGAGAAATATAACACAACAACTTGGCCTAGCTGCTTGAGCCACCTATCTCCCTATCTTCTATCTATCCTCCTTCCTTTCGCTCTCTCTTTTTTCATCTTAACAGTGGAGAGAAACATGTCTCCAGTCCCCTCTGAGTTTTGATATATGTCTGCCTTTTCCATTCTAACTTTCTCAGCATTTCTTCTCTTTATTATGATTTTCTTCTGTTTTTGAAGATTTAGGAAGCACTATGGCGTTGACGGAACCACCGCTCTGCCCTAGATCAGCTAAATCTCCCATTTTGAACACCCCCCGCCAATTTCTGTCACTCCGGGAGACAAATGTGCATCTCGAGTTCATTCCCCCCTCTCCCTGTGCCCACTGGCTCCCTGAAACTCAGTTCCGTTTGCCTTTGAAGTTCTGCGTGCAGAATGGAGATTCTTTGCATGGTAAATTTGCCCAGTTGCCCGCAGCGTATCCATTACACAAGTTTAAAGAATGCATCGGAGTCGTTTTGGAAGGGCCCTTTTTTCTCACTTCATAACCAATTTCTCTGTGTTTTGAACTTCGGTAGTCATGAGCCATGTAATCTGTAAATTGGGCTCTTTCTTCCAAGCTTTCGCTCTGCCATCGAGCAGCGTTTGATGTGCAATTATTTTGCTCATTACAAGTTAATTTTATTGTTATAGTTTGCAAATGTTTCTTGGGGTCATGATGTTAAAAGTTTCTGAAGAAGTAAGAAAGAGGGAGAATTAGCGAGTTCAGTGTGCATCACGGCAGCGCGAAGAGCTCATTTGAGATGGCAGAGCTGGCTATCTCCAGGCTCACTTTCAAGCCTTTTAGAAACAACCTGCTGGGTGGTTTGAAGAGCTAAGGAGAAGTTGATCGGGGATTTAGTGTGGTAAAGGGATCCAAGGCCTTTATCTGCTGTAAAAGGTTGGGAAAATGGAGATTTGTCTTGTTTGTTATAATGGAACCATAATCTCTCCACAGAGAAATCTTAGCAGTATGGGAATCATACGTCTTATTTATTTTGCCTTTTGTCCCCTTTCTCTCCACACACACACACACACACACACACACACATCTTGCCAACCTGGTGTGATTATGCTTGTTTTGCACACTGTTTATATAGGAAGAAAGGGATGATGAAGAAGAAGAAAATCTGTCCTCTTTTTTTTGTTTTTTTTTGTAAATATTGGATTTGAGTGGCTTGCGAATTTCACATAGAAGAGGATAACCACATTAATGATGTCTGGCTTATGAACAAAGGGATTTTTTGAAGCTGCTAAATGTCATTGTTGGAGCTTGGCAATACATCTCTGCACATCATATTACCCAGCCGCTAAATTCATGTTACTGAATTATGTTGTTATGCCTATTAATTTCAATAGCAGCTTAATCCATTGATTCAAATGAGATTGGATTGGAACTGAAATGTCATATTTGTATTTTATTATGTTACAATTCCTCAAATCATTTCACAAAATGCAGTTATATTCCTTCCTCTTCTTGGTATTAACAATCACAGCTGGTGTAGTTTTATTGCTGTTTTGTGTTTTCCATTCAACCTTACTTGAATACATTTATAATAAGCCTTTAGCAGTGGGACAGAATAACCAACACACACGCCCGAATTGTTTGTAGACTCTCCTTTTCATCTGAGTAGGAGATAGCGCTCCGTGCTCTTTCTTTTACGTCTCTTTCATTTCTCCCCCCGTCTCATGGCAAAGGCAAATTCTGTTGGACTGTGTTCTTAATACCATCAACGCTAAATAAACTTTGTTGACAACAATAGCTTCTGGCAAGACGCCTTCACAAACAAAGGAGAGCCAAAAGGTTCAAAGGCAATGCATCACTCTGCCTCTGACTCGTCATTATTCATCCCTCTGTCTTTACCTCTCATCCACCCATTCTTTTCTGTGCCCGTAAGTGTGTGTGTGTGTGTGTGTGTGTGTGTGTGTGTGTGTGTGTGTGTGTGTGTGTGTGTGTGTGTGTGTGTGTGTGTGTGTGTGTTTTCTTTGTGGCTCTTTGTCTGTTAAACTGCTACATGGTCTGGATACAGAGGCTTATTAGCTGTTCAGTTTAATTAAAAAGGGCCATTCATATGAAAATGTGAGTCTGATAGCGATTGCTGTCCCCAGCAGCTTCCTCCTGTTACTTTTAATTAGACACCCTCTTGATTGACATCAAGACTACACGCTGGCTGAAGCCTGGAGTGTGTGTGTGAGTGCGTGTTTATGTGTATTAGTGTGTGAGAGAGTGTGAGCTCGTTTGATGTCTGTGCGTGTGCAGGCATTTTCTACACAAACATGTTCACAAGCGTGCACAAATACCAGCTCTAAGGTCATTAAAGCATTACAGCGGAGAGACTGTACATCAAAGTTCACTTTGTCGTCATGAGCTAATTATCCGCACAGTAGCACAGAGCCTGGCTGCCCACCTTGTCACTCATGTCCAGTGAGTCACATCCAACAATGAACAGTAACCTTGTGATTATGAACAGGGTCCGCAGTGTAACAGTCACACCAGCACCACCCACCATGCTGATGGAAAAGGTGATGAGCTGCTTTTCTCTTTATATTTGTCCTCTCTTTCCTCATTCATGCCCCCCCCCCGTCTCCGGAGAGAAGTGGCTCTCTTCATCTGTTTTCAGTGCACGCTCCGGCTCTTGCTACCTTATTATTATACTGTCAGCGGCACGTGCCTAGCTGAAAGATGTTCCTCTCAACTGTTTACTACAAGCAGATGATTTAACTAAGGCTCTCTGTTCAACTTGACCTCTCTTCTTTTCTTCTTTTAAAACAAGATGACTTCATCTGTTGTTTACGACGACTCCATTTTATGGGACTAGGCAGAAGAAAGCGCTGTACGCTATACGGTCACTGGTGGTGTTTCAAGATCACTGTGTTTGTGCATGTGCTTGAGTGGAGGACGAGTTCAAATGTAACAACTGCTTTGGATGTTTGGGTAACTTTGCATTAATACATTCGATGGCCCCAGTTCAATGTAGCCCAGAGTAGCAGCCTGTTTCATGTTAAGAGCTAAGTAAGGCCCACCTCTATGCAGACTGGAGTCTCCAGCAGAAAAAGGCCCATCAGAAGTCACTGCTCTGTAAAGTTGTGTTCTTTCCCCCGTGTTTTGTTTTGATTTGGCAGACGTTTGGGATTGATTTGGGAGAAGGGCCTGATGGCGGCAGGGATACCAGAGCAGGACGTGCATGTTGAACCTGAAATGTTGTTCCAATTACTGCTTTCATTATTGGTTTGTCATCCGCTGTTTGGACACACAGCGGCCCGCATTTCATGCTGTGGCAGGAGAGGCTGCTTGTTGTTTTTTTCATGTGTTCAGATTTTAGCTGGAGGCAAGTAAAGCAGAGTAAGGAAAAAAGAGTAAGACTGTGTATGGAGAAAATAAAGGGTTCAAGTTGTCATTCAGGTTCAGTAAATTTTAGGTCAGTCCAGTTTTTTGAAATCATAATGCTTAAAGCTAAATTTACTATTCATTACATAAGCCTTTGATTTGTCTTTGAACTAATAATAATTTAATGTTGTTTCCTTTTTTTCTCACTAGAGTTCCATTTAAAGATCCACAGGACCCTCTGTGTTGTTACTCTGTTACACAGTGTTCTCTCCCTCCTCTCAGACAGATTAAATCACTTGTGTTACTCGGAAATGCTCCAAGCAATAAGGCAGGATGGAGCCTGTACAAAAGAGCCAAACATGGTTTGAAAGAGCCAGAAAGAGAGGGAGATGGAGGGCAGTGCGTTGATGTAACATATCATTGTGGCGACTCTCCTGAGTTAACACCATTAGCCAACCAATGTGAGAGTCCAGCTGTCTCTGTCAGCCGCCGAGGTGAGTTACCTGGGCTGACTTACCTGTCCTCCCAGTGCCCCCCAGGATACAGTGTTTCAGCCAGGCCCCCATGTCCTCCCTCTCCACAGCACTTAGCAGTGATTAACCCCGGATTCTGCCGGCCCACCTGCCATCTGACTACCATTACAGCCCTGCTTATCAGGCTCTCCATCTCCCTACAATAGGGCCGGGGCCTGGGCTAGGCTTGGGGGATCGAGCTGGGGAAGGCAGCCTGCTCTGTTTAATAATAAATCATTAGCTAAATACTTTTGTCCATTTGTGTCATGTTACATGTACTTCAATTTTCTGCTCTGTCTCTGTCCATCACCCCCCTCCTGCGATTTTCCTTCCCTTTCTCGTCACCAGCGCCGTCTGCTGCCACGATCCACATTGCCTGTCAGTGTCTGTCCACCAGACTAATATTTCCTGTTGTTTTTTCTCTCCCTGTGTCTAAGAGTCACGACTGACTATACGTCTAACTGATTCATGTCAAAGCAACGGTTTATAATCTTTCTTTGCATCAGCAGCCACATAACTCTACGACTTAGTGAAAAGTTCGAAAAAAACATTTCCACCTTGGATTGATCATTTCGTTATATTGAGCATCGTCCATTGAATGCCCTGCTTCGTGTTTGGTGTCTGTTTCTCAGAATAGCGTCATTCTGAATGGCACCATCTAAATTGGCCTGTTTTGGCTGCCACCGTGTCAAACTATCCATTCATGACATATAGACAACACTTGCATTTATGCTTCACTCTACACTTTCTTTTTTTCTGGGTCTTATTCAACCGTAAAAGGACACCAAAAAGGTACAACCACTGTAGGGGATTTGTGTCAGATAGGTTTCACAACATGCTCACACACACACACACACACACACACACACACACACACACACACACACACACACACACACACACACACACACACACACACACACACACACAAACACGTCTGACACCAGCGCCGGGCAATCTGGACAGCGAGGAGGAGATAAGTCCATTGGTTCATCTAACTTGTATAAAGTGATTATAGACATTCTGAGCCCTCCATATTTAGACTTCTTGACGCCCCCTCCTCAGGTCCTCCCCTCTGGTCTGACTGTTGTAATCTAATTTTCCGCTGACAGAGACCGTGGAGATCCTTGGGTCACGGTGCAAACCCTCCAGCCCCCCTACCACCCGCACCCCCTACCCTGCACCCTCACGCTCTAACTAAGAAGTCGCCATGCAGCAGACAGCACACATTAGATCTGTCTACTGCTTCGCTGGCTAACACAACCGATCCATAACCCTGGACTGCCTCTGTAATCAGAGAGAGAGATTAGGGAAAAAAGGTGGCAGAAGGAATTTGCATTTATCCTCGTATCCTCTTTTTGTTGTTCCTATCATTGCTCAGCACCTTACAATACCTGTCAGAGTCCCTGTCTAGGTGAACAATGTTCAGTACCTGCATATAAATTTGAACCTATGAAAGATTACTCGGGTGGATAGAAATGGGGATGAAGAAAGTGTTGAAGGGTGGCTGCTGCATTGCAGCTGCTGAAAGAGAAGGCCACACCTGGAGAGGTCAAGCTCCTTGTTGACCTTTAGCGTGTCCCCGACCCCACTCACCCTCAGTCTCACTTCACATCACTCTGCCTGTCAACACTTGCATATGGTCCACACTGCTACTGTTATATGCAAGAGAGAACAGTAAGGCTCACTCACTTGAGTCACCCGTTGAGGGATTTATCTCAGTTGCTTAACTGTTGCATTAAAATGTGGATGTCACTATCTTACATAAGCTCAAAATATTTTTTTGTTTCCTGTGAGTTGCCTTTACCTCTTACAACTTCACATATTCAGTCTGTGGATTTTTTTTTCTTAACATGAGCAATGATCCAGTTTTAGATATCTATGTTAATGCTGATTACAATTTCATTCAGCATCTTGTGTTGTAGTCCCTCTCTCTCTCTCTCTCTCTCTCTCTCTCTTCCCCTCACTCTATCCCTCTCTATCCCTCCCTCTCTCCTGCAGGCCGTAGCATAGCCAGAAGCTGATAGGCATCTCCTCTGGAGTCTGCTGTAGTCTGCCCCAGCTTCAGACAAAGTGCCTCCACCAGACCAGTGAGGCACCCTGGGAACCTAGCAGCAGACCCCCTGGCCCCACCAGCAGTCTGTAGTGCGTGTGTGTATTTGTGTGTCTGTGTGTGTGGATGAATGACGGGGGTTCAGACTGGAACCTTTGTGTTCTCAACCCGGTGTTGTAAATGGGTTTTGTAAACTGGGAGATATGGAGATGTGCAGCATCAATGATATGTGGGCAACAGAATGAATGCCTGGTTTATTCCAAGCATTCATCTTGAAGCAGCGCGCTATGCTATACTGACTATTCATTCTATATGTTTGTATTCATGCAGTTGTGTTGTAGCTCATGTGATGAAGTCGTATCAAGATTAACTGTTTCTCAAAGCCATGAGACGCTGAAGCACACACACAAACATACAACACACACACACTTCATAAGTCATGCTCCCGCTTCAAATCTACACTTGGCATCAGGGAACACTTGGCTTTTTGACTTTCATCATAACTAGAAAGAGAGACCAAGTGGACAAAAAGTGAAAAAAGGAGGAAATCAGAAGAAGTGCTTTTATCAGGAGCCCAGTGTTCAGGGCCTGACACACACACACACACACACACACACACACACACACACACACACACACACACACACACACACACACACACAGGCGCACTCTTTCTGGACCTGACCCCCATATAACCCCATAACTTTCCAACATTTAAAAATGCAGTCAAGACGGCTTTTCTCCCAGTGGAGTTTATTTGTGTGTGTGAGGGTGAGTGTGTGTGTGCATGTGTGTGTGTGTGGGTGCGTGCTTGCATTCCTCTTAAGCTATCGCCACCATCACTTGACAAGAATTATATAATTGCAGCCTGTGATCTCATTTTCCTCAAAGAGTATTTTGAAGTTTCCTTTCCTCTTCTGCTCTTTTTGTTTCCTGTGTGTCCCACTTGTTTTAATGTTAAAATGACTCACATTAAATCACCCGTCTCTCCCCTGTTCCGTTATACCCCTCTGAATGTATTAGCTCTCTGCTCGCTGTTTGTGGCAACTTTTATAGGTTAGGAGTGTATGTTTAGTTGCGTATATTTATTTTGTCAACGGGGCTGTACAGAGAGAGACGAGGAAACACTTTTTAATGAAGCTGCAGGAGTTACGATAAAAAGGGAGTCATAGAAATATTTATACGGTTATTTCTGCAAGTAAAACAAGTAATGGCTGATAGATCACATCGTAATTGCCCCCAAGTATTTTTTGTTGATACATAAAATCTTTACTATTATGGTCATAATAAATGTAAAGTTTATAATGGGATGAGTGGACTGTGTCATGCAGTCCACTAAATTTCTGTTTTACCATAATTGTTATTTATGTCAGATTTTATTTTTGAAGTGAATCTTGCAGAAATAATTCATAATTGAATAGCTGGTTTCCTTCGACCTGCTCTCAAGGCTCATTTGTGTAGATGTCAGAATTTTATCAAACACTAAATAACCTAAATCAAATATAAAAACTGTACATTGTAAATATAAAAGTAACCAATGTTAAACACAATAGTTGTAAACCCTCAGTGCTCAAAGACAGGATTTTTTTTAACCAATCTTATTTTATATTGACCCCATTTCCCATTTCCCCGTACTAATTAAGCAGCTAATGATGCTGTACTCTGACTCTCTGGATACTATATGCAAAACCGAGCTAAATCAAAAATGTATCTATGCATCTATTCCAACCCCCAGACTCCACATCTCTGCAGCTGCAGTCCATCTCTTAGTCAATAGAGGGCAGAAGTGAACTGCAGAGGCTTGACTTTATAAAAGCAGACAGAGACATAGAGAGGCTGTTTGTAGTGTACAGGTGAAAGTGTGTGCTTAACCAGGCCAGTGTTGGTGTGTTCTCATCGGCCTGTGTTTGTGGTTTTTTTGTTAGCTTGTGAATTCCATTGATGAAACGAAGCATATCAGTGGTCTGACTGCAGAGGATGGATCCCTTAAAGATTGCTTAAAAATATATATATAAGCAGAAAAAGAGCAAACTAAAAAAAGGGCTGGATTTATGGCTCTGCTAAAAAAAAAACCTTTTTAAACTAACTATTAAAAATGTGTGTGTTTCAGAGGGTTTATTCTGACAGTATGGCCGTGAACGTAATTTTTTAACTCTTGTAACATATTTTATTTAAGCGGTTTAACCTTGATTTTCGTTTAGTCTTTGAAGGCATCTTTTTCCTCTGACATGTTGTATTCGGAAACTAAATGAAACACCTCTATCTAACATACTGACCATCCACCTTGTTTCTTTCTTTCCTCTAACACTTGCATGAAAAGAGATTTGGCTGTCTTTTCTCTGCTTCCATAAATCAAATATCTTTAAATGTATGGAAGAGTGAAGGAGCAGTGCTGCCCCCCCTCCCTTTGGTTAGGTGGCTGTATGGTCACACAGGCCTTATCTCCAATTGACACCTCTGGAAATGTCCCAGGAGAGGGACAGATTTGCTGCAGGATTAAACTAATTTACCAGATGATTGAATGTGAGTCCAAAGCCACTCTTTTGGAAAAAAATGCAAAAGGGGCTCACGGCCTGCCCTCCAGTAGCCATGATACATGACTGACTTGGCAATCATGCTTACTGTGTGTATTTGTGAGTGTTGTATTCAAATGTGCAGCATGTTTGCAAGAACAACTGTTACGAGGATGGTCTTCTTTCTAGGCAACATTGATGGTGTATCCCAGCAAATTGTGTTTCTGCAGTGTCAGGCACATGATTTTAATAATACTTCAAAATGTTGTTGCACTTTTAAGGTTTCTGAGTTGTTCATTTAAAAGCAGACAGCCTGACACCAAAGCCAGCCACCATCTCTGGATTTGCAGTATTAGCAGCAGACATGAATCATCGCCGCGATATAGAGCAGATGGAGACAGGGAAATAAGGCTTTGGGTCTGACAGTTAGGGAGAAGGGTGCTTCTCTGTAATACTCAACAAACCAAAGCAAGCATCTTAAAACTCTGCAGTTTGTTCACATTCTTCATGGTCTCCCAAATATGTGGAGAAAAAAAAGATGGGAACATTTTCAGTGTGTCCAAACCAATTTGTGCCTGCGGGATGTTTCTTAATTGGAACACATTCAAGAGAACACTTACACGCTCCCGAGTGGTGTACAAAATATTACATTAATTAACATGCAAAACAGTTCTGCTCAGCTCACGCACACACACAATCACAATGCAGGCACGCAAAGAGATTGCAGCGACAGCACAAAACAGACATAGGCCAAGAGGAAATAAGGGCAAAGAATAGGAAGGAAATTTGCTCGAAAATTTAGCTGTAAGCCTGCTGAAGATCTTATTACATAGGCTGAAGATAGAGATCTCAGCTGGAATAATACTTAGCACATGCTGCCCTTTTAATTAAGCAGTAATATCTGCAGAGAGGGGTGGAGAGCAAAATCTCGCTGTTTCTGTCTTCATCTCCCTCGCTCTCTCTCTTCCATATCACAGTTCCCCATCTTTACCCTCTGCTCCTCTCTCTCTCCCAATAATCTCCAATGAAAGGGACGGGTGAGGTGTGGGATGGGGGAGGAACAGGGGAAACACTCCTCTGTGAAGTGAGTGTCTTCTTGAAGGCCGTACACATGTTTCTGTGTTTTGGCTCCTCCAAGGTTGCCCGAGCTCCCTGCCGAAGGCCCTCAGGCTCTCACTTTGAGGTGTGTTTAGCATGTATGTGTTTAAGTAAGAGCTGACATGCATGTTTCCGCTTTTTATGCACACACGTTCTGCTCCTGCGTGTCAGTGAGGACCACCTCTTAAGTCAGTGGGTGGTACACGGGCACCTTTCTACCAGGATATCAGCTTAGGCCATGTAGCCTGAGGGCACATTGGGGCCGTCGTCCTGTGGCCGTGATGCCTCGTGAGAGAAGGATAGGAACCAGTTGTCTAAACAGGGTCGGCCAGTCTGGTGGGGTCTGAAAATCAGGATCTCTCGACATGGGGCAGCTTTCAGGCGTCAGGATCCCCAACCTCATTAGTTGTAGTCACCAAAGTGTTTTGATTTGAAACTCAACATCAATATTTAGGTGTTCTTTGTTTAACCTACCAAGGTCACAATAACTGAAGTAATATAGAGTGGTCATGTTTTTCCAAATGTGTAAAGAAAGTTTTTATATCCTGAGAGTGTGTATTTTTTTTCTGAAGTGATACCATACTATAAAAGCATTTGTACTTTGTGGAAGTGAATACAGTAGGTGAGCTGAATGCCCTGTTGTTATACAGCATTACTGTTCTTAGGTAGAAAGCCTTTAATCCTCTGAGTATGCTATTTAATCTAGTGGCTGAGTGACGCTTCTATGCACTTCCAATTGTACGACATGTAGCACATAAAGCCTTTATTCAGATGTGTTAACCATTGCTCTGTGCTCCATACAAGTGCAAATCGAGTTAACACTCTCTGTCTGCCTGTGTCCACACACCCTGCGCCTGTGTCATTTCTCTGCACACTGGCAACAGGGCTCACTATGTTATTCTACACACACACACACACACACACACACGCACAAACACACACACACGCACAAACACAGTGCAACGCACACTCTGCATACACACTCTGCACACACGGGAGCTCCAAAAGGCCACATGTTAATCAGCTGTGAGTTAAACTTGCAGCAGAGAAAAGACAACAGATCAGCTCAATTAACACAAAAAAGAAAGTGCTCTCTGCACACACACTCTCTCACACACACATACGACCTTAGCCATTGCACCTGCAGCTGAAGGGGCATTGTTCCAGCAGCCCCCCTCCTCTTTCTCTCTCTGTCTCTCACTCCCTGTGTCTCTCTGGAGGAAAGCTGTTTTGTGGCCGCTCTTTTCTCTCTCACTCTGGGCCTTGGCCTCTTCACAGAGCACCCCTCCTTTCTCCCATGTCCCTGGGTCGCTCCTCTCTTACGGAGGCGCAGGGTGCCCCTCGCCTGCCTCACTGCAAACACAGCTGACAGAGGGCTGCTCACGTGCCGCTCCACAGGGCCCCAAAATCCCTTTGAGTGTGTGTACAAGAGCGAGTGTTGAAGGGAAAGTGGGGGGTTTGTGTGTTTGAGGAGGATCTTTACTATTCATCCGATTTGTCTTGATGCTGCGCATGTCTGTCCGTTTTCAATTGTTTGGTAGCTTATTCTATGAAGAACTTTCAAAGATATCATGAAACATAATCTTTTTTCTGTTCAGTGAAACTTTTGATCTAAAATCAAGAGTTAAAGCTGGACTTTTCTGTGACTTTTTATTTTACTGCACTGATTGTTCAACTTAATTACACCGTAGACTTGAAATAATTCTGTTACACGGTCACACAGCAGAACCACAGCACCTGTGTTGCTGAGTGTGTTTCTGTTTTCCTGTCAGACAATCTCATGAATGAATGAACTGAAATGAAAAAATGTGACATAGAATAAATGACCAAATGACTGATATCAGGAGGTTTTTATTGACCTGCTCATTTATAGAAAGTATGTTTTCGTTTCCACTCCTTTTGGAAAATCATTCCGTCCTTGGCCCTTGTACCGTTTTGCATTGCTCTCCTCTTTGGCTCCCTGTCCCATTTGTCACCGCATCCCATATTGCTCATTCTCACTGATCATCCTATCACAGTGCTATTTTTCATATTTCTCATATCCGCTTTCCTTATCTCTCCTCCAGCGCCTGGGCCAGACACGCAAAGCTAATACAGGCTCCCAATACGTGCGCTGAATTCAGGGCCCAAAGATCACAGCGGTGTGAAATACATATAGATTTCATACGTTACTCAGTGTTTGCTTGTAATAGGATCGGGCTTATCCCATTTCCAATAACTCAGGAGATAACATGAGAGTACACATTGTTGATCAATGAGAAAGTGGATTTCTTACAGGCCCTCAGATATGAATTTACTCAGCCCTCACAAATTAGGACAGTGGCGGAAATGGGAACCATTATAATTATTTGCTATATAAGTTATTCAGTGAACACTTGACAATCAATTTGTGCAGCTGCTTAGTAAACCGCCAGAAATACAGACAAACATGCAGACTTGTGTGTTTGAGAGCACATGCACATATGCAAGTGTGTTGGTGTCGAAGCTGTGATGGATGAGCCTCTGTAACTGTTGGCTGTGTGGTGTTTGTGGTATTCTAACCATGCTGCTTGTATGTTTTACTGCCCTGCTGGGGCGCTCTTTTATAAAGACCCTGCCTGGCTGCATCTATCTCCCCAGGTTAAAACAAACACAGACGCCCACCACCACTATTCAGCCTCCCACCCTGGCCTGCTTGGCCTGCCCTCCTCCTTCCCTGGCTCCAGCAGCTCCGTCCAGGGGGCAATAAACTCGTTATCTCCCCCTCTCAGATCCTAATCTGACGGCCCGCCGCCCTGCACGCTGCCAGGTGACCTGGGGTGGGGTTGGGTGGAGGGGGGTGATTCTCCCTCTTCAGCTCTTACTGCCTCCACTCCAGCTCCCCTCTACTCGCCTTTTAAATCCCTTCAGCTTCCCTGCCTGTCAGCACCATCTTAACCCCCACCTTCTGAAACCCTCCCCTGCCTTAGGCTCTGACGACCTCCTCCCTCCTTCTCCTCACTCTCCTTCTCCTCCCCCCCTCCCTTTCAGCAATTAATCCAGCTATTGATCACAGTGAAACTCTAAAGGCTGGTAGGCTGCAGGCAGACTGGTTAAGGTCTATTCAAGCTGATGGCTGCACAAGGCAACAATGTAGATACAATTCAAACATTGGGCCCTCACCGTATTACAGTACATGTCCATTACTTCATATTCTACTGAAACTTTTGATTTTAAAGACTTCCTTAAAAATATAAACTAATGAAATAAAGCAGATCTTGACAAAATGTCAAGATTTTATTTTTTAACTCAAGGCAGAAGTAGCAAGTCGTGGCTCCATATGCTGTAAAGTACATGTCAGTCAGTCAGGTTGGGTCTGATGTAATTGGGTTCAGTTTGTCTAAGTGTCAGTGAGGGGATTTTGGCTGAATTCCAGTCACTCTTGATCTTTTTTGAGGTGCTTTAAGACACTGTCCCACAATGTGCTTATTGTTCTTAGCATGCAGAGTCAGAATCAGCCATCCAACATTTTACAGTGAAGTACAGACAGATACACAAAGACATGTCATACTGTCACACTCGTCTGGCCTACTATGGTTTAAATTAGACAACGACTGATGTCATAACCTTACCACATTTAGTGTGGCTCAGACAACATCCAGGGACTAGTTCATAATCCAGACCACCACCGTTTCAAATAACTGCTGGAGAACAATGCTAATGCATGCAACGTCTGACTGCCCAAGGTCTAGCAAACGGAAAATTCCCCAAGATCCACACACTTCCTTAATGACTCATTGTGCAGGTCACCAGCTGTTCAGACTACTGGTCCACCAATATCGTCTATTTTCCGTGGCTGATGCTGATAATTAGAGAGCAGGTATTTGTATATATATATATATATATATATATATATATATATATATATATATATAGAGAGAGAGAGAGAGAGAGAGAGAGAGAGAGAGAGAGAGAGAGAGAGAGAGAGAGAGAGAGCAGGTTGATATATAATACCAATATCATTATAATTGTTTTGCATTTAATAAAAAGATGGATTGAATGATAAAATCCCTTTACATTAAAATCTAATTTACATGGTTATCTCGAGCAGCAACCTCCGGTCTAAAAATATGAGTCCAATGCGGAAGTGCTAAAAACTGCAGTTCATCTAGGATCCGCTTGAGGCTGGCTCTGGAAGTACTGGAAACCACATACACACCAATTCAAAAAAGACGATCTTCACAGCAGAGATAAATATATTTACAGCCTGGTACAAAAGACGAGTGTAGTCTGGGTAGCTCATGTCTCGATCGGCACACACTGTACGGGGTTTAATTTTTTTTTCTAACACAGCAATTTTGAAGATATTAAGATTAAGAGACTTCCAATGAGAGGCACAGCTGACTTGATTGACAGGTGGGAACACTGTAGCTGTTGGCTAGGAGGCTCAAAGCCCGCCTCTTTACGTCACAATCGCTCAACAGCAGCAATATGGCTGCCGCCGCCGATTGGCCTCAAAACAGCTCTTCAGAAACAGATGGGTGACGTCACGGATACTATGTCCATATTTTATACAGTCTATGGGTTATCTTAGCCAGCAACATGTTTTATTCATAAAATGAAAAAAAAAATGTGGTTCTGATACAGATTTCAGAACATGACAGAAGAAATATTGAACTGAATTGTTCTGTTCATCACAACAGAATCTATGTTCAACACAAGCCAATAACTGTTTTAGATTTGATAAGCTGTCATTTAGGATGGAAAAATGTCTTCATTTTAAAAAGACGATGGTTGCTGAGGAAAATTACAGCAGAATTCAGAATGTAAAATGCAGAATAGCAAAACGGGCATAAGGGGAAGAGGTAATATTGATTGGCAGCAACTACACTGACAAGGCGGCCTGCAGCGTCTGCAGACAGTATTTGTTACGTTTTTTAATTGGCCTTGTGAGTGCAGGCATGGACTGATGCTTATTATTCCAAAATGCAATTAATCTGCTCGATTTATTGGACTATCTGTAGTTCAGACCCTGCTTAATAAAGCCCTGTGTGATGACAGTGGGTGTGGGCATTTGTCTTTCAGTATGGGAATGCTATAAGATCCCTTTCACGGAAACAAGTACGAGTTAAAGTCTTTGAACCCTAGGGAGCTCATTGCATGTCAAATGTGATTGTAAAAATTCTCAGGGGGTTTTCCACTATGATTACAACTAAGTTGTGCCTTTCCCCAGCCGATGACACAGTCGCCCTCTGTGCTGCGCAGGGCTGATGCTGGGACTGCAGTCCAGCTCCAAGTCTTTGATGTAAGGAGCAAGGCGGGCTGTTTGGGTGTTTGGGCAGGAGCTGGGACAGACGGGGGCAGAGTGTGATGGAGTGATTACTCTCCTCGCTGCTCTCCTGTCTGCCCTGGCATGAATGCCCCTCTTCATCTACCCTAAAAGGCACATTATTGGCCCAAGGAGAGTGGGATATCCTGGCCACTGACCCCAGAGTAGGGGTCAAGGGGAACAGGGGGGCAGATGAAAGAGAAGCATAATTATGGACAAAAGACAAAAAGAAACCTTGTCTCCAAACAACTATTTTGGTGGGAAGTGAGTAGAGGGTCTGGTCTAAGGGGGGTGCAATTGAGATCAAGAAGTTTTCCCTAGTATGTTATGTCCTTATCGCATCCCCTGCTTTGTCATGTGAAGCTGAGGCCTGCTCTGATTGGCAGAGTTCTGGGGCTTATCTGATGATGATTGGCTGAGGCCTGCGGGCACAGGAAGTGACAGAATGGTTCCCACAGTCCCACCCACGGGAGAAAGAGACTCAGGGTAGTGCTGACATGTGTGAGCTTTATGTGTGTTTGATAGGTATCCATGTCTCCTTGTATAAATCGTATCCCCATGGTACTGAACTGTCCTGCTTTGCCGGGTTTCCTGCACCATTCAGTGATTGGCCTCTGACACTGTGGCAGCCTCAGGGTCGTTGTTTGTCTGACCTGACATGCTCTGCCTGGTTAAATGACCATCTGACTCCTCGTTTTCCATGCTTAAACTCAAGGGACCCAGTTTGAACTGACGGCACATCACACCAGGCACTGAGTTGATTTTTTAGTGGTTATAATGGGATGGGTTGTGGGTCAAGTCTCTGTCAAACCTGATGTTTGGAGCTTCTGCTACAGTAATTGACATTGTCTTTAAATTTAAAAATTCAAGAACTGTTTTCTTGGTACAAGTAAAGATGGGGCACACTGTTGGGTAGTGTTTTCTCTGGTGGTCTCATTCAGATCACATCACTGCTGGCATCCCTGTTTGTTAAAGTGATGTATTTTAGTTGGGGAGGTCAGGTGCCATTGAGATTTAATCTGGTTTAATGTTACTTTTTATCATTTCATTTGTGAATGTGCTTTCTTGTTGAACTATTTATAATTTTTATGAGCATCCATCAGGAGACGAGCTGAAAAAGCTTCATGAAGAAATGTGAAAAATTCGGCAGGATCTTGTCAGTGGCCTTGTCCGACATCTACCCAAGGGCGGTGATTATAGGCATTTAAAAGCATTACTTAGAAAATATTAATTTTCTCGCAGTTAGTTTTTTTTTTGCTTTTGCTGAGAACTCCTTCACATGAGCCCTTCTAGTGAAGTGTCCTCTTTATCTTTTGTAAGTGTGCATTACAGCGTTTGGGAACAATTAAAAAAACAGGATCAGGAGTACCTGCTGAATTTCAGCTCAAACATCCTCTGCATCTCTCAAGCTCACAATGTAGCTTTCCTCCTTCACCTACTTTTTGTTTCTGATGCCAGACAAGTGGTTCAAAATGACTTCTATTTTCAGGAGCACAGCGACCAAAATGTGTCCTCCCAGCTTATTTGCTTATTTGACAGTTCTGGATGTGAATGGTGATGAAATTCAAACCAAAATTAAAGGACGAAACTGAAATAAACAGAGTCTGTCTCATTCATGGTTTCGAAGACAAACTGCGGTTTGAATGAGCTACTGTAAAAGCCAAATTTTAGCCCCTAATACTGATTAGCAGAGTTATGAAAACTATTAAAAACAGATCAACAACGCTTGGGGCTTAATAAACTCAAGTTTGGACAGAACACTGGGAAGATTAGTTTGTTGAATTATGCTGATGCTTGCTGTGACACTGATCTCATTTCTAAAGCTCAGAGTTAGTTTAGCACCAGTCTGACTGCACTTTATTTAAATTACACAACCAAATGATTTTTTGTGAATTGTTTCAATCCCCGTAGACCCACCTGTTGGCTCGCACCCTGAACCTCTGACCAGCTAGATACTGAACACAGAGGCATGCCTTGACACCTGGAGCAACAAATCAGAGCTCTTGTAAATGTGTGTGTTGTGCTTGTTTTATGACATAATCCACATGCTTTTCTTGTGACCTTTCTCCAGTTTCCCTTAATAAAGGCAACACGCTGTCTTGCTTTTTATAAATAGGGAATAAAAAGGGGATTTGTAAGTGCTAAGGCAGGAGTTGAATAGCCAACCACTTGACAGCATTATCCAGCAGTTGACGGATTAGTTGGTTGTGGGCTGTTGGTGCATGTTTTGACACCTGTGGGCCTCTGACGGTTTAGATGCTGCTTGAGGGTGTGTTTTAATTCTGTGTGTGTGTGTGTGTGTGTGTGTGTGTGTGTGTGTGTGTGTGTGTGTGTGTGTGTGTGTGTGTGTGTGTGTGTGTGTGTGTGTGTGTGTGTGTGTGTGTGTGTGAAGCCAAGTGATGCATTGGCAGATGCACTGAGGATCTACTCAGTGAGCAGAGGCGAGTACTCCCTCCTGGCTGATGGATGGAGGTCAGGGAGGTGTGGGGCTCTCCTGCCCACCCAGGGATGACTTTATTGGGGATAGGAGGAGTGCTGCCACAGGCTGCTTTACCAGCATAGCACTCAGATTCCTGGCCAAGATTCATGATTGCCCTTTGCAGGAATGTGGTCAGGCTGAGGGAATGATGTGAGTGTGTGTGTGTGTGTGCAAAAAGTTGTAACTGTTTAGTTAGTATGTGTCAGGCTTATGTGTACGCCTTTTGCATACAAATGAATGTTTATGGTGTGTTGCTGCTCCCCAGGATGTTTTTGTGCTAGACCATGGATCTCGGAGTTCTCTTAAACCTGGATTGAGAGCTGACAGTTGAAGATGACTTAGTGGGAGCAATGAAAGGCAGTCAGGGCTTGTCTTGTAAAAAGTACAAATTTGTGATGAGGGAGAGACGAACCAGCTTTAGGAAGGAACATTGGCCTGAGCAGCTTTATTACTACCCGAGATTTACGCTCTACTTTATTCCCGACTGTCACTCGTAAAAGTAAAGGAGAGGAGAGGAGAAGTGAGGGAGGGGATGATATACTAGAGCAGCCCTATATGATAATCAAACCCAAACAGGAAATCAGTCGAAGGACTTCGCAGAAAGGAGGATGTCATCATGCAGCTGGATGCTCTGATGGCAAACCATATTTCTGTTATTTCTCATTTCACCTTCAGTCACTCCACCCCTGAGTCTTCTCTTCTGCAACCTCTCTTTCTTTATAGCCTTTTACAGAGGAAAAAGCAATAAAAAATCATCATAATGATGTTATTGACTGCATCACTGGCTGCATTATACCCCTCACTAATTACCATTTCATTATCCTTTCCAATATAAACATCCTCTGTCATACACAAACACATGGCAGTGTCATTTTCAGTGGGACTATCCTTGGGTGATCTCACTTAAAATAAAATGCTTTGACGACTGAAGCAGGAATTTGAAGAACTGTCCCGAGGAGTGTTTCTGAGAAAACTAGATAAGATAAACCGATGGAGGAGTTCAATGAGGCATTTAGAGAGATCACCCCCTCTGATAAAGTAAAGATAGTGAGAGGACAGGGGGGAGAGATAGTGCAGGTATGTGTGAGGTAGTCAGATTCAGGAGATGCAGTTGGCAGGTTTTGTGTACAACATTGTTGTTAGATTATGGTATCTTATTTGAACAAGCTAGATAAGTGGGAGAAGTCACTTTGGAGCAGTGCTTGAGCTTGTGAAAGGGGCAATGTGCTGTTGTTTTGCCAGGCTTGGGTATATGGTCCCCTCTCTCGGACTGCATTGTAAAATCACATTGATCTGGCCTGACAAGGCGTTGAGTCTTATCCCCGCAGCGCAAGCTTAGGGGTTGACGCTACCGGCTGAGGAGGATAGTAGCGGCGGATAAGATGAGGGAGAGGCGAAGATCCTCTGCCTCATCGGCCGCATTAAGAGATGGGAGGAATCTAAAGTGTAAAATCGGCCTCTTTGCGATCAGTTGGGATTTAGCGCTGGTTTGTGGCAGTCGGCGCCGGCGCTGAGTTCTCCCTCCTGACAGGGTAATCGCCCAGGGGCTTAGCGCCACAGGAAGAACAATACCTCCCACTTCCTCTCATCTCATCTCACGGATGATCTGGACAAAGTACACGTCCACATCGACCATATCTGCCGGAGCGAAGCAGCCGGGGAGAGACAGGAGGATGACAGAGCGAGGCCTGAGAGAACGCTTAGAAGTCCAACGTGCTGTCAGTGAGGGGCAGGCATGAAGGAATATTTGTGTTTGTCATTAGTGTGTGTGTGTGTTGTTGTGTGTTTCCATCTCTATGTGTCTTAATTTGCTGTTTGTGAGTTGGTGATGTTTTCTGGATGCTGTGTGCATATGCCGTTATTAGATAGTACGTGCTGGTGTATGCCTCACTCATGAATGTGTGTGTGTGTGTGTGTGTGTGTGTGTGTGTGTGTGTTTACAGCATCATTAGCGTGTACCTGCACACACAGATGATATGCTCATAAATGTATGTGATGGAACAGCATGTGAGATCCAGGGGGGTCAGTGCTAATCTGCCTCAGGTTTTAGTATCTAGAATCCCTCCTGTTCCCATTAATAAGCACCCTAAATAAAGCTATATCTCTGACACATGCAAATGAGCCAACGCAGCAGTAAAAAAGATCAAAAGATGAAAAAGGCTGCTATTACAGTAATCTACCTCGGCGGAGATGAGAGGCTTTTATCTGGCCTAAATTAACAGGCTGATCCGCAGTCCATCATCAGCAATGGGATCAGAAGGCGTCAGGTAGTGCAGCGCTGCATAAATGTGTTTCCAACATAAAACACTGAAAACAGCCGGTGGTCTGCTTTTATCAGCTTACTGAGTTATAAACTAATTTTAAATCTTTCCATCTTCATCTGTTTTATTTTCCTGCTCTGTGGCAGTTGTTTCATAAAGCTGCAAAAGTGATTAATTTAATGAAACTGTGGAACTGCTGAAATGAGTGATTATAAAAGTACCATAGAAATTATCTGAATCATAAATATAGCCGTTCATCTGCCTTTCTACTTGAAGTTGACCTGTTGCCCATACCTGACATGTCAAGGTCTCCTCTGTATCCCTGATTTAGGCCGTCCAACTACAGTACACTGTAACCTGAGATAGAACTCCCCTCCCCTCTTTCTCTCTGTCCAGGTGCTGAGCTTCACTGAGCGTCTAAATCTGTTAAGTACAGTCTCACTCCTCTCTGTCTCGCCCTGTGATAAGGAGCAGAGTTTCCAGTCTCTACCCCACACATGCATTCTCATATAACCTGGCCATTACTTTGCATCATTGAGGTTTGTTTTACCTGATAAGCACACTGAGGGACCATTCTCTTTGCTGTAAGTCCTGAGGTTGAGCGGCTGCCCTAAAAGAGTTTTTTAGCTATCTGAGGTATGGCAGCCATTTTTATGGTACTGCCTGTTGCACTTAGCAGCTTGTTGCCAGGTTTTCATGTCAGGCACGTGCACAGCGGAAAAGTACCCTATTGTGTATACAAAAACAATCTTGGGTAATTATGTGATCATAAAAAGCTGGTCCTCAAAGCAGGGGAGCCATTAGGGAGAGACAGCGAGCGAGCAAGCGAGAGAGAGTCGTTTTAACATGCGTTAAATCACCCACACACACATTCAAGTATCCGTACATCTGTACCAGCACCCACACAGACACATAACATAGCCCTGGGGTGTGACCTTTGCCCTGAAGGAGCTGCTAATACGCCCAAATGACTGCCCAACAACTTGAAAACATCAAGTGGCTGACTGCTCAACAATAATGACATCTGCCACAGACCATCCAATTAGCACCACAAATGGCCACAAGAGGTCCTGCCTGTATGTGTCACCGTGTACGTGTGTGTGATCCCCATTCATTTTCAGACCTTTCCCTTGTGTGAAAGCTGAAGTTTAAATCTGTGATAGTTTTTGAGATTTATATTAAGAAGAGGTAAACATAGTCTGTGCTGTGTTTGTGTGTGTTACCTGCCTCTTCTGGCTGGAAAATGTCACTGTCTCTGTCTAATCGGATTGGGAGGACACCAGCGGCTAATGCAGCCTGCTGCCATCAAGTTGTCCATTTAAAGCAGCACTGATCTGATTGCTGGAGTTTATTGGAAAATGGAGCAGGCAGGGCCCAGCTTCCCCCGCACCCCCTTCACTGTGTCTCTTCCTACTGACCGAACACTGGAAAGTGCCTCAGCCTTTACCTAGTTAGCACCCTTATCAGTCTCAGCGAGTTTGGGGTCACTTTGAACAAGGACCTAGAGGGAGATGTTTAATGTAATTTCATTGACAGGAAATGGGACTTTGAATGCGATTAGGTACTTGCGGGACAGGTAGGGGAGAAGAGAAGTGCTGTTTGGAGTTTGTATAAAAGCCATTTGATTGAGCAGCTTGTTTCCCTCCTATCACTCGTGGAATCAGCCTCACTGGAGAGAAGGCAATGCGTTAGCTGGGAATTCAAAGTCATATAGGTCACTTAACATCGACTTCTCTGTAAGACTGAGAGACCTGTCTGTATGGAGAAATATGTTGTGCAATACCAGATTGACAGACTTTGTATAAATGTGTCATTTATTGATTTAAATCACCTTCTTCATATTAAAATAAAGATGTAAAATTTCTTAGGTAAAGTGTAATCAGAAAAAAAATATTTTTAAACATTAAGCAGATCGACCAAACAGAAGAAAAAACATATTCCAGAAAGACAAACATTCATGAGTTAATTTAATGAAAAATGTGTGAATATCTTACATTGAACACTTCCCACCGACATGAATTCTGCTTGTACTTTTGAATGAAATGACCTCTAATTTGCTTGTTCTTTTATCTTACGATCAGAGAGTTAGCACTAACTTCCCTTCAGTCTAAACTAAATTCTACTTTTGTTATTTGTGTCATTCGTAGATAGCATGTGATCTCCTGGTGACATCATCATCTGTTGAAATAATCTGCAATAAGTAACATGCATTAGTTCTTAGATTGTGTTAACTGTCTTTATTTCTGTGTGTTAATGGGCCTGCCTGCTTAGTAAGCCACACACTCACCACCCCACCATTGTGCTATAAAAAAATGACATACTTACTGTTGGAGATGGTAAGAAATGAGCGTAACAAACCGCGTCTTCTATGACACTGTCTATGCCAAAGGCTCATCCACTCGCTGGCTAAATAGTTATAGAGCTAAATGAGCTGGTAGAAAGAAACACAGTCTCCTTTCTTTCTCACAATAACCATGTGTGTTCAGCAGTGGTGTAGCAAACTAACTAGACTAGTGTTATATTAATGAAGTGGTCCTCTCACGCAAAGCGACCAAAAATGAATCCACATATGACAAACACTGTTATCCAGCTGTAGCACAGAATTCTCAGAATGTCTTTAACTACAACAAATGCCAAAGTAAGCCTTCAAGTTTTCACAATGTTTGCATGAAAAACTCTCCAGGAGTCAACAACAGCACAAACACAACACACCAAACACACACACAGTGATTTCAGTAAACAATAAATGGACTATGTTCATGGAGCACTTTCTTTAGTCTTCTGACCACTCAAAGCACTTTTACATTACATTTCACATTAATACCACTCTCATACACTAATGTAAAGAGCCCGTCAGTAATAACTAATCATATTCACACACCAAACGCCCAGCTGGAGCAGTTTGGGATTTGTCTTGTTCAAGGACACTTGTGGAATCGAACCCCTTTACCTTCCGAATTGAGAGATGACCGACTCTACCACTGAGCCACAGGCACCCTTCTCTCAGTTCAGTGAATGTCTGGCTAAATTAACTGAGGTAGAGCCAAACAGACAGCCAAGGGCACCCATTATGCGCGACTCTAAGCCCAAATATTATCTAAAGGATGCATTACATAGCATGCACCACTTTTCATTGGTTCAAAACAAAACTGTTTGTTGTAGCATTCTGTTTACATGTTTATTTATGCTGTAAACTGAATATTAAAACATTTGGCTCCATGGGATTTGACTCCCTTTTTGAACCAAAGTGGCCAGTTGACGAACTGCTCGTTGTCACTTCAGTGTTGGCTGTTTTTCATATCTTTATTTGGCGGCTTATTTGGAGCAGCCTGCCGATCAGGAGTTACCAAGTTCTAAAATTGTCAGTAGGTTACCTACTGTAAGGCCATTACCATCTCCTCCCTCCCCTTAAGTCAGGCCGACCATTTGTCAGAGGTCAAGCAGGAAATAATCAAATATAATCGAGACTGAAAAGTGGAGATAAATGAAGTACAAAGAGAGGGGTTGAGCAGAAAAGGTCATGGGGAAAAAAAGAGTAAAGCATGAGGCTGATGATAGAAAATGGTTTTAGATGAAGGTTGGTATTTGAATAAAAATCACCATAACTGTCAGTGGTGCCAGCCGGAGCCACACACTAAACTGCTTGTTGTTAAAGCGGTGATACATGAAGTCTAGCATCTGCATAGCTATAGGCGATACCTGCATGTATCTAGGTGATGTTTGTAGAAATACATGTCGTAACAGATGTTGTAAAACAACTTGGGTTTGAGGGTATGGCAATTATGCACTGACTTTTTTTTAGACTGCTTTTAATTTTTTACTGGATAAAGATGAATGTGTTCCTTCTTTTTTGTGCTTCACGGTTCTCAAGTGTTTCCCCAGTCAGACCTGAGTTTTATTTCTCTATCTGTGCACTGCGAATCATTTATCTAGTAACTCTTCTGCTCAGTTAGATTACTTGTTATGGTTTAGTTATAAATAACAAACTAAGTAACCTTACACATACTTAAGTAACACTGATATACACAGAACAAATTGACATACACCTAGAATAAAGAAAACACCAAAGAGTATTAAAATGATCCATAGAAAGACTGCAAAGTCTTACTTTGTGATGTTGACATGTCTAAGGATACAATCAGTTGCCCTGCAATATTTGTACATAATTTAATATTTGTGTGGCCTGGCAGGAAGCTGAAAAAATGGAAATCTGGATTGATCGATGCCTTTCGTTTTATTGTTTAGAGTTTATAAAAATAATTCTGTATTTGTGGAAGATGTTTATATATATTGTTTTATAAATTTACAGATCAACTGTCAATCTGTTCTCTCAAATAGTACAGGGACAATTGTATGTTCATGGCTCCACTACCTTCCTGTGTTTTTTATTTCAACACTGTAAAAAGGAAGGAGTCAAAGGTGCTCGGTTGTCACTCACTTCACAAAAATGTTCGTGACACATTCTCATTCAGAAAATTAACAGAGAGCATCATTGTTTGGTTCTGAGTGACTGTAAACCGAGGCCTTTTTTACATGCTGCTGTGCTTTTATAGGAACAGAAAGACAAAGATTACACAGGCTGAAAATGGAAATGTTTGGGGAAAAACAGCACTCCCCAGTGAATTGCATTAAATTGTGTGAACGTGTGTGCAAACCCCTCACCACTGCCCACCTCCCCCCTTTTCTATGACTTCCTTTGCTTGCGGCCACCACTCTCCCAGTTTCTGTCGCCCCGCGATCTTATCACACCTCTTCTGATTTCATTTGACCGCCGCCAGCTAATCAGAGGCCAACATCTGGATGGTTCCCATGGCAACCGACAGGACCAAATATTCTGGGCCCTAAAAGGTGGGTCTAGGTCTGGGGGGGCAATGAGAAATGCCTTGAGATTGACAGCTTTGATGGACAGAGCAGAACAGAGGCCTGAATAGTGCTACACTGCCACTGTGTTTTCTATGTGTGTGTGTGTGTTTGTGTGGGTGTGTGTGTAAGTGTTACCTCATTTCCCCTGAGACCATTGCCCATCCCATGTACCCAGTGGGAAAGGGTGGAGTGTAGGGTTGTGTGTTTGTGATTCTGTGTGTAAAATAGTTCAGGGCTATAGATGTTTTCTTTTCTAATTGAACCAACAGGGTCTGAATAGCTTCGACAGTGATTTTATAAAAACACACACACACACACACACACACACACACACACACACACACACACACACACACACACACACACACACACAAAACAGTTTTTACAATAATGGAAGAGAGGAAGTGTACCAAGGAGTGTATAGACCTCTGCAGCCTCCATATTTAGTCACTAAGAGCTATGCACAGCCTTTTTTTCACTTATTTAATAACCAGAGCTGCTGATACACATCAGTAAAATATTTGTTCCTTGTTCTTCAGAGGAAGCTCAGCCATTGATTATCTCAAAGACAGATTCACATTGAGCTGATCAGAGGTCTGACTGATCACTTTACCTGTTAGTTACCGTCACTGTCCTTCCTTCTCTTCTGATTCAAGCAGCCTTCCCCACACTAGTCCTCCTCTCTTCTCCATGTATTTATTTACCGGGCTCCATTAAAGTTGGTTTCCCCAGGGCAAATAAAAACCTCATTTAGCACAGCCTGCTTAGCCAGACGGGAAACGCCAGACCCCCTCAGCCCTAAATGGATTAGGAGCCAGCCAACGGATGGGCCGCGGGACAGAACCAACCACTTAAGACCACAACACACCAAAACAGAGAAGTGGGATGTCCAGGGACCGGCAGGAAGTATTTGTAGGGAATGGTTGCAAACTTCTGTAAAAGTAAGTGAATTAGGGCAAATGCAGCTGGGCGATGTAGATGAAAAATCACATTTTGATATTTTTTCAGATAAACAGAAAATAAAAAGAACTGTGATTTCAGCAGCAGTGGTTGTAGACTGTTTGATAACTCCCCATTTAGCCTACACAGAAAGTTGAGTCACTGCAACTTGGTAGCTGGTACCTTGGGTCAAAGGCTATTAACAGCTATATAAAGTCATCCTGTTCCACAGTTGCCTCCGGGGCCATGTGTGTAGCAAAATGGTAAGCCACTACCTTGGTAATATCACCTAACTTTTTAAGGAACAGCAAGAGTTAATGAAGCTTACAACATGGATTATTATTGTGAAGGTTTCATGTTCTGGGTTGCAGTGTGCAGTTTGCACGCTCTTCATATTGTACTTTGTGGCGCTGTTGTAAAAGGTGGAAGGGATTGGTCGTGCTCAAACTTTTTGTTGCATCCTGATTTCAGCATCCTCTACAG
This sequence comes from Notolabrus celidotus, assembly GCF_009762535.1. Taxonomy (NCBI): domain Eukaryota; kingdom Metazoa; phylum Chordata; class Actinopteri; order Labriformes; family Labridae; genus Notolabrus; species Notolabrus celidotus. Next base: position 27,086,412 of record NC_048272.1, read on the forward strand.
AGAAACATTATTCAGCTACTCATCAGAAATTTTAAACCCATACCATCTCCAAGCTATCGAGCCAGTCATTTCCTTTCTGCCAAACAGCTCCTCTTCAGAGGCTTTATGCATCTCCATGTTGTCGATGACACAGTACTTCTTCTTGCGAGCATGCAGGGGGAGTTTTTTTTTGTTTTTGTTATTCTCTGGTTGGTTATGAGAGGGAGAAAGAGGAACAGGCAGTGACAAGAGATATAGGTGAACTAGTGGCTGTACAAAAGAAACATACAATGTCATTTTAAGGAAAGATAAAACTCAATATATCGCACGCTCCTAACTATAAATACCCGCTAACTCATACACTCCATTCTGGAGTTCATGGAAATAACTGGTTTATGTTTTCAAATTTGTCTTCTTTTATAATTTTCTATTAGTTCCATCTCTTTGTGAATAGCAAGGTTTGCAGAGACAGCTTGTGAATGATAATTAATTCTAAATAAAGAAGGGAAACCATTAAAAATGAGCCTAAGTTCACAACCATACAGAAAAGATTAGATTAAGAGCGATAAATTCCTCGGTTATAAACTAATTTATCTGCTTCATCAGGAATGTGTGCATGTGGTTGATCAAATGTTACTGTTTGTGGCCTGCTAACAAAGGTTCCCCACAAACTGTATCACATTCTGATTCAGATGTTGCTGAGGCCTGATTGGTGCACCAGAGGTCACATCATTCACATTCAGTCCTGCCCACTTATAACTAGTGTGAAGAGTACGCAGAAAACATTGACGCAGATATTTAATTTAGAATAAGCAGATCAAATGTATTCATCTATTTATTCATATTTTATTTATTATTTTAAATCTTTTTTTACTTTGCTTTAAGTACATTTGATTTAGTCATTTACTGTTTAAAAAGATTCAAAGTAGTGCCACCTACAGTGGCTGTGGGCCTTGTCATGGCAATCGCTGGTTCGGCTCCCAGCCTCAACAGTTTTCTTCCCCTCTCTGCTCCTTGCGTTTCCTGTCCGTCTTCAGTTGTCTCTTCCAGTAAAGGCAAAAATGCCTAAAAATATAACTTCAAAAAACAACTAAAAACTGTGAACACACAATGAACAGAGAAGGACTTTTAGTTATTCCAAAGGCTTTATTATTCAGTGCCTACATACATTTGAAATATTATACAAGGTGGGTGTTGTACAGGAGTAAAGCCATTTCAGGGTGTCAGGTTAAGTGTTTGAAAAATCACTGTCATAAACAGACTGGTATGTAAGCTCTCTTCTAGTTGTCCCAGCTTTCCCTCCCTCCCTCTCTTATCTCTCTCTCTCGTGTCACATTTAAGACTATTGTCTGATGATTTACACGTCTTTTCTAAACAGGCAGACAAAGATCACAGACCTCCCCAGCACAGCCCCTAACACCATTATCTCCCTGTTTATATTAGTCACATGGGACATTAAAGTGTTTTATTATATGGAAAGAAATTTGGTTTGTTTCCATCCACATGATTCATTTGTCTAAGTCATAGCAACTTGTGCTGTTGGGTTCATAAGGAGAACCCACTTAAGCTATTAGACTTATGAGTGTACCTGGTGTTGTTCTTTAGTAGAGTCTGCGTATCAGTGAAAGCATTACAGTGCTCATGTGGTTTGGCTTTTTGAGGGGAAGATGGGATAAGATTTACTACAAGGTCAAGGAAGTACATGTTTGCAAGAGTGTCTGTTCTTTAGAACAAGGTTTGGGGAGGTAAAGGTCGGGTTGAGAGATTGAGACAGACACAGGGTGGGACGTTCCTCAGAGATCATAGCATACCAAGAGAGAGGAAGAGAGAGATAGAGGGAGGGGACAGGAAGACATGTTAAGTCCTACACTAACAAAAATGTTATTTCATCCGTCAGAGGCAGTAATTCCAACAATACAATTAAACACAGTGTTCCCCCTTTTAAGTTTTCCATTATTTTCATGCCTTTATCTAGCTCCCACTCAGCCCTGCTTAGCTCTGAGCTCTTCGCGCTGTTGGAGGTGAACAGCCACAGAATTTATGGAATGTATAAATAAAAGGTCCTCAATGTCTTTTCAATTTATTTTGTATAATTGATATTATGTTACTGGTTAAAACATATTTAAATAACAGTTTAAAATAAAAATACCAAGACAGAATGTGTGATGTGCATGGGAAACTGGGGCCTGCAAACATGGAGCCTCAGATAACGGCTGTGGGTGTGTCTGAACTGTTTCTATGCACCATTGGTCAATTTAAATCAATTTGAAAGAACACACCAAAACACATCAGCCATGCCAACACCAGACTGGCCATACTAACGTTTCCGTTAGAGACAATACCCCAGGGATCCCAGAGGACAGAGTGGTTAAGGGGGGGGGGGGGAGTAAATGAGAAATTGGGGGAGAAATAGGGAGAGAATGGGTGACAAAAAGGAGAGCCCAGAAAGAGTCATTGAGTATCGTGGGAGTTGTATGGATCTGTTGCGGTGTAGCTGTAATTAAGAGGGACAAACAGAGTATAAATGCATTAGGCCCCCTAACCACAGCCTGCTGGGATCAATAGGTTCACATCAGGCAGGACAGGAGCTGTCCAGCTCTCTGAGTGCTGAGCATCACTTTCTGCATCCTTAAGTCTGACTCAGGCTGGAACAGCAGGGAGTTGGTAAAATTATGTAAATAATAGGAAGTGCTACTATTCACACACATGAAAGACTGTGCATGCAGCTCCCTGGAGGAATTTCATGTCTAGCACCTGTTGCAGGGAGGCAGCAAGGAGTAGATTAGCAAAGGAAAAGACAGAAGAACCAGCAGGGAAAGATGATAAGAGTGATCAGACAAGAGTTAAGGAAAAAAGGGAGCCCACTTTGAGGAGATGATGACAGGCAGAGGGAGGAGAACTGATAACCTTGCTGGCTTAAAAGCTTCCTCCAGAGCCTAATCAGGCATCCCAATTACAAAGACGAGCTCCCAACGCCCTCCAACCCCCACCCTGATAAACGGCATTATTAATTAAAAGGCTTCATTTAAATCTGATGGACAAGCCTCAAGACGATTGGCTCCAAGACCTGACAGAGCTTATTTCAGTATGATGGATTCTGTTGATATAGGGACAGAGACAATGTCATGCACACCGAGAGGTGGACAGAAACTGCCACAGTACTTACTTAAATACTAATGCTTCATGTGATACCTGAAATATAGGTTAAATAAATAAATAAATAAAATATCACATATATCATCAATACATTACAAGAAAACTGCTTACACCAAAATGGGGATAAATATGTAATAAATCAGTTGTCACCAGAGATCAGAGCCTGTTACATAATCACACTGATGTATTTATGGCAAGTTTAGCCATTATTAAAAACTGATGACAGTGAAAAAAACAATGTAAACACCAGGAAAAATATGATGTTTTTAAACTTCTAGGTCTGAAACACGCAGGGGAATGGTTTCTACTGCAAGGCCTCAGGTATATCCAAAGTTAAGTATGTCAGATTCTATTTGTCACAAGTATCCGTACTTGCTACAAAGGCAATTTTTTTATGTGCAGCTGTTCGTCAAGATAAACTTCAATGTAAGTCCAAATTAATGCACAATATACACAAATACAGCATATCCAAAACATATAAGAAACACTTTAATGTGCACAATATATAACAAACTTACTGAAGGACATCAAGGTTACTTTCAAAAGGTCAAGCACAACTGCTCAGTAGACTCTGGGAGGGTGCGGGGTATTCTTCTCAAAATCTGATCAGATAATGTCTAATTAATGAGGCTTAATCATACCAGAAAATCCCAAACATTTCACAAAACACTAAAAACTGCAACTGAACTTTCACAGTGACAAATTTCTGCCACCTAATTATTGTATAACTACAAAAGAGAAGTCAAGTCAGGATTGCAACTAAATACCACTCTCTGTCCAACTCCTTATATTTTTTACAGTTTTTCTTCCCCCTGACAGCATAGTTTAAAAGTCTTACCATTTCCCCATACAGCTGCTGTTCTTCAGGCCTTTCCTAACTATTTACTACTTCTTATCAAATAAAGACAGTTTCGAAGCTTGTACTTACCAATCATCCACCCTGGATCGTTTTAAAGGCTCATTTCATCTAAATATTATTTTTTCTTTATAATTTTCTAAATGCAGCCTCCTCTTCTAAAGAAATATAGCAATAAAGGACATGTATGCTGTCCAATCACACCCAAGAACTGTTCTAAACTGAAATGTTGTGTTTTAAATTCTGAATTTTGCCAATTTATTTTCAGCACAAAATCACAACTAAAGTGAGGCATAAAGAGCAGATGAGGACTACACCCTTTATAATATTATTTAGAAAGATGTAATGTTAGCCACCTTTATGCAATCCACAGCAACAGTGGCTTATAAAAAGGGTCGAAAGGAGATAAAGGAAGAGATTAGACAGACAGGAAGGCAGATGTACAAACAGCAACAAAAGTAAGAACACTTAACAGGGACTAAAGTAGCAATGCCTTTAGAAATAGAAAAATATACTTATACCAGTTATGATCATTTTAATATTTTAATCCCATCTGGTACCAGAATTACAGTCCCAGCTAGTGGTGGGCTGCTGCACTACAGCTCAGACATTACATGTTGGCCAACATTTTGGGCTTATAATAAAATAAATTGTGTCTGTTTATCTTATTAGCAATTTTGGTGCTGACTAGACAGGGTGAAAACATTGAATCGGTTAGTTGATTTAACATACACATCCTTACAGGTAGAGCATGATGTGTCAGGAAGTTGTTTGCTCTTACCTGGAGAGCAAAAGTGGGTAGTAGTGATGAAAAGACTAGTTACATTGAGTTAGCTGGATCAAGTGTACTACGTTCCACAGGCTCTCTTAGCTTCTTTAGAGTGATAAATAAAGAACTGTGCTTAGCCCCCATCACAAAGGGAATCTCACCTTGAAGGAAACACATGGCAGCTAGCTCTAGTGTTGACTGTTCAGCTTTAATAACTTTGCATTGATTGTCCCTTCGCTCCACCCAAGCCCTGTCCTGAGACAGATGATCTTTAGAATTTTTATCATAATTCTAAACAGGAGCAAAATCATGGTTTTGATATATTTTTTAACGGAGGAACAGCCCTGGTTATTGGTAGCTTGGACACAACATTTTACTTTATTTGGGACCCAAACTGAAATATCAACAACTAGTTTTACTGACACCTGGCAGGTGTGACAAAATTTCCTCATATGTACCCTAAATGTAGTTAAGGACTCAATAAAGCACAACATTTAGGTACTTGACTTATAACTTTAATTTACTACTCTGTGCTCGTATACTACTAATCAAAAGAGAAACCATTTGTACTCAGCTTCCCCTTCTTTGAAGGTCGTAGTAAGATGTAGTTTATATTTCACACACAAAACATTTGGTCTTATAATCTTATTAATGTGACAATTACATTTATTTACAGATACACATCAGTGGTATTGATCTCATGATAGGATGACAATGTGCAGTTTTTTGCCTAAAAATAGCTTTTATTGACATTTGAGGCCAATTTTTCTGAAAACATGTTGTATTCTTTGTTGGATTTTAAGAGGAGGATTTTTATTACTGGAACTTTTTTTTATTGCACTTATTTTGAGAATGTCATCATTGCCCTCTATGATTTAATCTAGTTGAAATTGGGTTGATCATGTTTTTTATGGTTAATAGTATGGCGAATGGCTAATACATTTTTGATTTCACTCAACTTCTTCTTGTGCCCTCTTGGAACATATTGTTGGGCTTTTAACCTTTTTTAACATCTTCACTTTATACCATTCATTTAAAGGTTTTCACCAGGAGGTCCATCTCTGAAGGTGAAAGTTTTGTGGAAGCTGTTTATGGGGGGCTATGTAGACATGGCTTGGCTTGGCTTGGCTAGGACTCCCCAACTCTACCCTTTCATTCCCCCAAGGGAGCCTTGGAGGATCAGATAAGACTGGGTTCCCAGATCAGGGTCAGATTGACAGTTGAGGGCCTGAGGAAGAGTGATGGGTTTGGGATTGAGATTTGGAGGAGGTTCCCTTATACCAAAGGGCCCTTAAGGGACATAAGGAGCTTCCTAGAGAAAATATGGTGACCATAATGATACAGATTAGTTATCAGTGGAGGATCACTCTCATATGAATTCAATACTCTGATTATGTTAGCATTTTATTTAGTGTTGGCGTGAGTCTAGATTACTTTGTAAAGCTGGAAAATTGTTTCACTTCTGCTAATTAGTATGATTGTATCCAGTCGGCCCAAGCTTGTGAATGTGAGTAAGATATCCAGCTGATGAGATTGGAGCTTGACAAGAAAACTGATTGTAATGAAACTCTCTTGGGAGCCATCATCTCTGCCTCCTGTTCCATGATAGAACAAGATAGTCCGATAATGAGAGCTTTTTCTCACATATTTATCAACAATGGATTCACCAACATCTACTGAAAGTGTCAAAGGGTAGATGCCTCGATTTTATAGTGGGACAATCATCAAAGAATCGTTCCCAGGAAAAAAAAATGGCCTAATTATGGTTGAGAGGGGAGCACAAATAGAAGATTTAATCAGGAACAAATGGACAGTTTTAGCACTTTCTCCTATGTCTTGAGTAAACTTTTGATTTCCCTGGTTGCTAGTTGTGGCTTTATGATTAACAGTTTGTGTTGGGTAATTTGCTCTTGGTTAAAGATACTTGTTTTAGATTGTAATCAAAAATACAGTTTAGTTTTATTCAGCCTGTTAAAAGGAAATGTTGTCTAATCTCCGAGGAGACTGTGTTCTGTGTTATATTTAAAATTTCCAAAAAGAAAAGAAAAAGGATATTTAGGGTTGCTGGAAAAAGGCGAACAAGGACTCCCTCCAGGGCTTTTGACTTAGCAGAGAAATGATGTTGCAGAGGACACAGACTGTTTTATTGTTCTTAGCCTGCAGACAACCTTTCACATTTTCTCTCTTTTGGTTAATGCAGCTTTTAGACGCCATGTCTCTGCTAGAGACACACACACAAACACACACACGTACACATTGGATTATATACCCATACTCATGCCCCTTATAACCGTGAACTGACCTATTAACCCAATACACAGTACCATATACATTCAGTCACACACACTCATGTATGATTACACACACAGATATTGCACAATGTACACAGACAGAGTTATGGACGGGACATAGTGTTTCTGTCTGCAGCACACACAAGCAGAAAAGCACACAGTGTCAGTCAGTCAGACTAACTGGCTCTCGAGCTAATTGAGTAGAGTGTGTGGCCCCGTGTGGCCCCGGTCTGACCCCTCTGTAGCCGAGGACACCACTGAGCCTCTGCTTTGATACATTTGATACGGTTTAAGTTAGGAATGAAGACCTAAGCCTGTTTACATTTGAACTGGATTAGTATTGGGGTGACAGTGCAGTTACTAGAGAGAGAGAGGGAGAGTGAGAGTCAGGGAAAGCTGAGGTATTGGGGGCCATGAAAAGAGGAATCAGTTGGCTTTAATGTAAATCTCACAGGTGGTGTTCTGTTTGTTTTTGTTTCATTTACGTTTTATTTAACCATGTTGTGTTCATAGAGCGGGAATTGGTTACGCATGTTGTTTCGATACAGAGCATACACATGCAGGGAAGTCTACCCCCAGGGAGTGTGTCAGTGCAGAAACCCTGCTCAGTATTGTGTTTATTACAGGCATCATTCCACTATGTGTTAGTGAAATGGGTCCTTAGACATCATTTTAATGGAGTAATGGAGAACAGGAGAAATCTGATATGTCTGTTTCTTTCTGTGTGTGTTTGGTCCTTTCTGTTATTCTTCTCTCTCTTTCAACATTGCTTCCCCTCCCCCAAGCATCACTCTCTCTTTTCCTCAAGTAATGATTTGATGTTGCTAATGGCTTCCTAAATTTTGTAGAAAGGGCAGAACCAGCACTGTCTAGAGTTTCACCGGTTGGAGGTCTGCCAGACAAGGAGGAAAGTAAAGGGGTGTGTGTGTGGGGGTATGGTTGGGGTTGGTGTGATCAGAGTGGATACTGTAGGTAAGGAGCTGGAGTTATGAGAATGGGGATCAACAGGTTGTCATCTTTATAATAGCTTTCTTTCAAGATAATAATATTTCCTGTTGTTCCAAGGTCCATACGTCACAAAAACTGAGAATTTCCCCCAGTAAATCAAAGTGCTTGAAGCTAAAACTGTCTTCTTCTCAGAAATATTAATGGCGATGGAGTCGTCAAAGGACAAACCATATAAATACTTTGGAAATCCTCTGATTCATGATCAGTGTAAATTCACTTGTCAATTGCAGCAACAAATCTTAGATTCGCAAGGATTTAAGTAACTACAGTAACTTAGTGATAGCACTTTGCCTTGAGGTGTGTCTGACCACTAGTGGGACTAACACACATGGACACACTGCCTTGATGCTGCCAGTAGAAAGGATCTTTTTGTTGGAGCTGCTCTGCTTATTCAACTGAGCCCACATGAAAGAAGTCAATGGAAGGGAGAATGACGAATGAATGTGTTGCTGCTTGTAGTTTACATGCTTGTACAACTGCTGTTGTGTGTGCGTGCGTGCTTGTGCGCACACACTGGGCAGCATGTTTGTGTGTGTTTGCTTGTTTGTCACATGATGTCCTGTGGCAATCCCTAACTAACCGTACAGGCGCCAGTGGAAGGTGGGGTGGGGGTGGGGGTGAGAGACGGGCATGAGAAGATGCAGAGGAGCTATGGAGCCGTGGAGGGGGGCACACTGGCTGACTGCTGTCACATGATGGGCATATAATGAAGCCAAACTACATTCAAACTGTTGAATAACTGAGCAAATGACTCATGACCTGACTTAGCACTGTGTAAACATGGGGCTTCAGCTCAGGCTTCTGAATAAACCAACATATCAGAGGATTCACTTCTGTCACTTTTGAGAGCAGAATCAATTAATGAGAGCAGAACATCAAGAAGTGACAGCACGCTGAGAGACCTGGACACTGATTTTGGATGTGCTAATGTTCTTGCTGTCCTTTGATACTTATTGTGTGTGTGTGCGTGTGTGTGTGCGTGTGTCCTCAAAACTTGGATCTGCTGCAAGTTTTCAGTATAGAGCCTGTAAAGTATAATGACGGTATTAAAAGTACTTTACCCAGCCACAGCATTTCATCACCATCAAATTAAAAGTGAAACACTAGACCAAGGTGGTATTTCTGAGCAGAATGCCTATGTGGCTTGACAAGGGTCCAGATTCAGTCAACAAAGGATGGACAGAGCTTTTGCTGAAAGGAAACACAGTGTCTGTTTGTGGCTCTTAATCACAGAGGCTTAGTAATGCTGTCATAACTGATGCTCACACTCCATTCATCACACAGCCTGCATGTGTGACTGGGTCCGCGTGTTTGATGCCACTTGAGGAGTGTGTGAGAGTCAATGTAGCCGAGGTGGTTGTGTTTACCCAGTGCATAAGCAGTGGTTGGCCGCAGGCCTGGTACGCCTGCCCATGATAGGCCACTGTGAAATGTGGCTGACAGAGGCGGCCTGTTGCCCTCCCCACTCTAATACACTTGTGTGTGGTGTGTGTGTGTGTGTGTGTGTGTGTGTGTGTGTGTGTGTGTGTGTGTGTGTGTGTGTGTGTGTGTGTGTGTGTGTGTGTGTGTGTGTATGTGTGTGTGCTCAGTCTGCTTTGTCTGTGAGGCATATCGTCTTGTTTGAATGTGTGTAAATGAGTTGTAGGACTCAGCGACTTTACTGTGTAGTTGGCCTGAACAGATCTTTATGTGTCAGTATGCAGCTCAACACCTATCAACATTTGATACTTCACCATTCAGAAAGATTGTGTTTGTGCTGGAAGGAGCAGTGTCCATGACGCTGATGTTTGTAGTTAGAGAAAAAAGAGGGAGAGAGAGAGACGGAGAATGGTAATAGTGTGGGAAAGGGGAAATGAATCAATGGAAGGCCCTGCTATCCTGGCTTATTCAGCAGGCCTCTCTCCCCTTGTGTGTCTGTCGTCTATTTTTCCCCCCTCTTTTCGTTCTTGAGCTCTTGATCACTTCTCTTTCCCCTCTCCGCTGCATTCCGCACAGTTTTGTCATTCTGCCAAGGAAACGAATCAGAGAGCCCTCTCTCAGCCACCACACTTTCCTTTGTCTCACTCTGCCTCTCTCTGCCTCTGTCCGCTTGTAGTTCAGCCGGCACCCTACAGTTTCAGCACACTTCACTTTGACGCCCCACTGCCCCACCCCACGGCCTGTGATGTCACACTAAGAGCTGGAGCTGTTGGAGAATGACCCGAGTTTGTAGTGTCGGGAGCAAGCGGCAACCTCCGGTCTAAAACTATGAGTCCAATGCGGAAGTGTTAAAAGCCGCAGTTCATCGAGGATCCGCTTGAAGCTGGCTGCAGAAACACCAGAAACCACATAGACATGAAAGGGAAAAAGACGATCTTTGCAGCATTAATGAACATGTTTACAGCCTGGTTCAAAAAACAGCTTGGCTCTACGAAGCTAATCTCTCTAATGGCACACACTGTACGGGGGGGGATTTTTTTTTCAAATGTGACGGTTCAGAAGATTTTAAGATTCTGAGTTTTTGCCCAAATAAGGACATGACTGACGTGACTCCCGGTCGGGAACATATAGCTATCGGCTAAGAGGCTCACACTACGTCACACTCTGCCTGGTTGAGTTCCGCATTTCCAATATGGCAGCCGCCGTCGATTGGCTTCAAAACAGCTCTCAGGAACAGATGACTGACGTCACGAATACTACGTCCATATTTTATACAGTCTATGGTCGGGAGTCGTATACGGCTCCCTGTCCGGCCCCTTTAATCAGTTTGAGTCCCTATTTTCCTTCTCAGCTAATGTGATGTGTGTGTACTGTTGGTTATCATGCTACAGAGCTTCTTATTTGCACCAATAATTGGATGGAACCGTTTACATCACTGACTTTTAATTAATTTGCCGTGTGTTGTTTTCTCTTTTTCAAGATGATCTCCAGTGAACCGTGGCAGGGGCGAAATGTTTCAATCAGACGGGTAAATGGAATACTTCTATCAGTCAGTTTGGTCTTGTCTTTATTTGTACATGGGTGATTAACCATGTTACCAGTTGTTCAACCGGCAGGGTGGATTAGCTGGATTAGATGCTCTGAATTTGTGTGTTTGTGTGTGATGCTAATTAATGATGGTTGGCGTACTAAAAGTCAATCAGAGGCGTAATTGTTGCACAGAGAAAGCCTTGACTTAACCGGAGCAAGAGAACAGAGATTATGCCAACATGACCTTTGACCCATTTAAAGCCTAACCTGCTCGCAGGGAGAGATGGGATGTCTAAGAAAACTTGAACCTTTTTTTTTGCTGTTTCACTCAATGCTTACTATTGTTTTTACAAGGATCAGTGTTCATGTATGGAGAAACTGTCTCTGACACTTGAACCCTCTCACTGTGGGCTCTGTACTCCAGTCAGCTCCTTTAGTGCTGTGAGCAGCTTGCAGCTGAACGTGTGCCTCTGCTGTCTCTTCTCTAGCTTTTATCAGGCCAGATAGCCCTCAGATAGATACTCACACCCGCACAGTCAGAGGCTCAGCTCGCCACAGCAGCTGATGGGGCTGATGCGAGGCTGCTATGACGACAACAGGACATGGCCTTATCAGTCGTCATGGTAATGGCCATGATGGAATGATGACAATCTGCTCTTTGCGAGGTATTTACTTACAGGACAGCATGACGAGTCAGAAAGTGCACCAGTGCAGGCATCTGAAAAATCAGATGTACTGCAATGTCCACATGCAAGACAACTGCTATTACTGTTTCAGAGTGAGTGTGTTGTGTATGTCCGTTTGACACGGTCCTATAAACGAAGGACTGGAAACATACAAGTAAATGATCATGGTCATGAAGAAACCGCAGGGAGCAGAGCTTGTGTCATTGGCCCGTTTTTTTGACTCATCATGCACTTACCGCGGTGTCTTTTCTTTCCGACAAATATGACAGATGCATATCAAGCTGTGCAGTCTGCTCAGGGGAGATAAGGACCAGTTAGGTGCTGGGGTTGCAACATCCAACTGAGCCAATGAGTGAGCACAACGCTTTTTTCATACCGATCACCAGCAGATAGGCATACAGTGCGTGTGTGAGAGTACGCATGTGTGATGCACCCGATAATTTCTGTCTCCACTGAATTCTGGCATATACTGCATAATGGTCACAGGTCTGCACATGTCTGCTGTCCTGAAACTGGTTTGAAGAACAACCAGAAGTTAGGTAAGGACAGACAGATGAATAGGTTGTCTTTGAAAACAATAATTTATGAGGTCATGGAGGTTATACATGCAACAGAAATAAACAGGCTTCCACAGAGTTTTGGACAATATAAAAACATTGATACAGTCATATGAAAAGCTCTCTTTCTTCCTTTTTTATCTGCTGTTCAGATCTAAAAGGGCTCTTCAGATCCACAATTTGGTCCAAAGAAATCTTAATTTCATCTTTCTTTTCTCTCCAGGAGGTTGACATGATCTTTAGATGTTTTAAATGTGTTATGTCTTTTTCTCTTTTTAATGCAGCACATTATGTTTTATTGATTTTAGCGTCCTTTTTAAATGGCTTTAGAAATGTGTCCCTGTGTTTGTGTCAGCCTTCTTAAGCTAATCCTGAGGAGTACTTGCTAAACAAAGCTATAGACACAACAAAGTCCTGAACTGAAAACAAACACTAAGGAAAGTTGTGAAGAATGCCCTCATCTCATGCATGAGGGACCAGATGAGCAGGACTGAAACGAGGCCCTGCCGACTGGCATCATCTGACTGTTTTATCCGTCATCTCTCAGTTATACTTCTGCATACATGTCCTTTTAAAAGCACAAGTTTATTTTGCGAGCTGGTATCACCTGAGTACTTGGATACTTTGAGAGAGGCTATGCTTTGTTGTGAGGAGAACTTGGTCCATGAGAATGAAGTAGGCTTTAAAGGGAATTCAGGGCAGCTACAGAGCAGCTCTGTCACATAATCCACCACACAAGCATCCATCCTTCATCCACAATAGCTCACTGAACAGCTTGAGATTCTGAGCAGGTCTCTGTGGGCTCCTACTGTCCCCTACAGTCCTCCCGCTCTCTGTCTGGTCATCATTCCCTGTGGGAGAGTCCAGAGGATTCATCTAGAGGAAGGCACCTGGGTCCCATCCTCTCAGCCCTGGCCACAAGCCAAGGTGCCCTGGACTCACCCACTCATACCTTTCTCCAGTTACCTGCTAGTGAAAGCAAGTGGAGCGAGGTGGGGGCTGAGAATGGCCAGGGACATTATACAGGCACGGAAGAGGATGGCAGGTCCAGACGCCCTCTCCCCTGAGCCCTCCCAGGCATTAGTACTGTACTTGCCCCCCGGTTTGTCAATGGGAGCCTCCAGATGAATGGGCTCATTTGTCCTCAGACAGTGGGGATGAATTTGTCTGTCGAAGCAGGTGAGCAGGAGGGCCTCAGCTTGGCAGAACAAGGCATGAATGAGAGCTGAACACTACCTGTCCCAGGTGAACATCCTGAATGCTTTCTGTCCCTGGTGAGAGGAGGCTGACCTCCTTTTGAGGGCTGAGTTGAGGGAGGGATGCTCTGCATGTCCACACCCTGCTCCTGACAGCTACTTCTTTTTCAGCAGATTACACCCTCGACGCCTGTAGAGAAGAATGTGTAAACTGACCAGACTGACTGTACAGAAATCAGACAGCTTACAACAGTTTGCACTGGTCTTAGTCTGGATTGTTAAAGCTTGTTTTATTTTGTAAGCTTGATGGTGTGAGGGTTTTGTTTGCAGAGAGAAGAATCCAGACACATGAGTATGGCAGTAACTTCACTGTTTGCAGATAGAGGCAGGTTGATACTCTGTATGAGAGGTGATCATCATTTTGGAGTTCAACCTTTCAGCCTTTAAGAGCCCTAACTCTATGCACTCATTAACCACTTTTATTATTACAACACTCTCCTCAGACACCTTTGTTTAACAAGAGACTGTAGCACTAATGTTGACCTTGAGCAATAGATCATTGATACTAAACACTTTTCCTGTTTCTATTCTCCCGCTTTCACTTCTCTACTTTCATATAAACAACCAATCCTATTTATGCTCATGACATTTTCATACCACATTCTGGCGGTAAATACTCATTTCTTTTCTCTAGAAAGTAGCTCAAGAATTCAATATCTTGTAAAAGTTTGACTTTAGGATTGTAAAAATGGATATTAGATAATTTTGAAGCAATACTCATAACCAAAAATAAATAAAACAATTCATTTTTTTTTTACATGTTTCTATTTAAAAATGGTTTTATGCACACCTGAGGGGAAAAAAGGTTAAGATGGATTTATTTTAATATTCTATACTAACAGTTCAGACTGTTCATTTGTCATTTATTTTCTCACTGCTGACCAGAGCACAACTTTGCATGCTGTGATGTCTTTTTCATGTTTCAGTCTTCATCCAGCAACTGGCCGGTCTAACCACTCCCTGGACTTACATCAGAAGTACAAGGTAAAACTATGTCACTGACACTGAAAAGAAGCATCAATTCAGGATACTGTTCCAAATACAACACACTGCTGTCTTCTACCTTAGAAAAGGTCAGTCATGAAGTGATGTACATTTAGTGGCTCTGTCTTTATTGCTTTAGCTTTGGGTTGTTTCTGGTAAACTTTCTGCAGTTCTCAAATTAGCTCTGCAGCATCCCGCTATTTTACAAATGCTAATGCTAACTACAGCTGCTGATGCTTTGTTTATTGTGGTAACAACTTTTGACACCTACTGTGACAGGATTTTTAGGCTTGTTAATAATTACATAAAGCAACATTTATTGGTCAATTTTAGAGGATGAAATTGTATTATTGAAATAACAAGTAATAAACATTACCTTTATCAATATACATCACGCTTTTAAGATGAGTATAGGCTAAAAATGGGTGTTAGCATTCATTTCCTGTAAACAGTGAGTGGATGCTTAGTTGGTTTTGTGATCTACATGAAGAAGAATGTTCAGTTTCCAAAGTTCCAAACTAAATGATATTGAACCTGTCAGTGCTTTAAGCAGTAGATGCTCCGTACACATAAACTCCATAAACAATCACATGTACAAACTTTGCAACTATGGTATCTCTGGCTATCATTGTCTTTGTGCAGTCCATGTCACATCTCTACGGTCTTAATTGGTCCTATTAACATAAATATTTCCTGTTTGAACCCCTCGCTTCCTGTTTTCCATGTTTTTCACAGCATTTAAAAGCTGTGTCCTCAGTGAAGCTCGATATGCAGCAGTAACTACTGTGTTATAGCAGTGTTTTAGTGTTTGGCCTGAGGTGGGAAAACATCATGAGGGACCGTCTGGGTCATGGGAGAGACAAAAATGATGCAAGATCGGAAAGCTTTTGGCTTATTCTGACTAATTTCTGACATTTGTAGAGATCATCAGTGCGATTTGACATTCTGGCAGTTCAGGATGCGGTTGTTTCCTGTCAACAGAGGTCATCAGTGATTACCAGCTATCAGCTCAGCTCTTCCTGAGTGACAGTTTTTACAGCTTTGACAATCTCACCACCGCTACTTTTTTTGGTTGATCAATTTTAGAAGTGTTAAGAGTTGTTCAAGTGTTACAAGTTTTACCCGCAGTGGTTTCTATGAAAAGTGATCACCAGGTGTTTTACTGTATGTACCCACCTTTTTCCTGTCTGAGGGGTATTTCTATGAATTTCTCTTGATCCATGAAAAGAGGAAGTTCACAGACAGATCACAGCACACTCACTATGACTCGGTAGACCTTAAAATTAAAACGGTGAAGATATTGCTCAAGGGCCACAAACAAGCAACTTAACTGAGTGACTGGACTTAATGGCACATAAAGGCAGTAATATATGTTCTGTGTTTTTATTATCTAAATACTGTTCTGTCTCACAGCCTTAATATCCTTCTAGGGGTCTGAGGAAGGAGGGATGCTTTTGTAGTAAGTCTCAGGCAAAGGTCAACCCCCCCCCCCCCCCCCCCCCCCCCCCCCACACACCCCCATGCAACACACACACACACAAAGAGACCTGCATCTGAACCGTGTTCTACTTCCTTTCATCTTCTGCCTCTCTCTCTCTCTCCCTAATTCAACTTTGTGAGGGGATGGTCGGGATACCTTTTGATTCCACTAATTCAATTTGATGGAAAAACAAATACACTGGGGGAGTGGGAGACAAGAAAAGAGTGGGAGTAGTAGGGGGATGGAGAGGGGGGAAAATGAAGAGTTACATGGAGCTCAGAGAGGGAATGAGCGTCAGCAGAGTGGGGGGATAAACGGAAGAGTGGAGAGAAAAAAGGAGGTAGGGAGTCCAGATGAGTTGAAACATCCAGTTCCAGGTTGAAGTCGTAAACCTCTCGGTGCTCTGATCTAGGTGGCCACCATGTTCACCCCGCCGACACAGCCAAGATCTCTCCTCTTCATCACTACCATGGAACTCCGCTTTGATTGTGAAGATAAGTAACATCCTATTTTATGGCTCTTTTGGTGTCACACAACTCATGATGTGAGTTAGGAGGGGATGTCTTAGTCAATGGAGCTGAAGGCCTAGTGAGGCTTGGCGGGTAAGAAGTATACAAAACCCACCCATTACAGAGTCAGTATGAATTTAATGGGGTTGCAAATGGAGCATTCATGGCACATGCTGGCTACCATCACACTTTGCCAAGCATTTATTTCAAGAGCAAGCCACATGTCATGTGCCCGCTACCGTAAGTCTTTTAGGCTGCTCTGCTCACCACAAACACCAACACTGCCTCCATGCAGACATGAGGTTTGTCACACACCATCCTTGTATGTATGTACTGCACATGTGTTTGTTTCTGCGTGTGTGTGTTCAGGCGAGTGTAGCTCTGGGAGTCGCTGGCCTGGCAGACTGCTGTATTATTTTTGGGACGGCAGCCCCCTCCCTCTGGAGGGCCTCTCTGAAGAGTGCTGGCTCTCTCCGTCTCCTCTCAGGCTCCGGGAGTCCGGCCAAGCCCGGCCAAGCAGGCTCACTGGCTGCAGCAGCACTCAAACCGCTGGAGCCGTGGCCTGTACACGGCCCAGCACCCAGAGCACTACGCTACACACAGATGTCTGGACTGCTTATTGGCAGCCGAGCGTTACATTTTCGCTGGTGTTTAGCAAGTGGATCAGGGGGATCCCACCCCCTTTCTGAAAACACACACTCTGATGCAGCTCTCCAGCCTAGTGTTGTGACTGCTGTGAGGTGGCTCTAGCTCACTACACAGTGCAGCATTCACACTCGATAACAACACAGCACGTACCTGAATTCCTGGATGAATATTATTTCCTAATTGAGGTGATCAAGTCTCTGGGAAACCCCAGCAGATCAGCCTCCACAGCAGTCCAGCAGATGTGAGCAGGGTGGAGGGTTCACGGAGGGGTAGTGGTCCACTTTTAGCTGGGACTGTTTAATCGGATGGTCTGTGCTGTGGGTGTGTGAGGCTATGCTGAACTCAGTGATGATGACCTCAAATTGGCCCTAACTGAGCAGACTCATTAGCAGCTGGCTCTGTTCAAAGTTTTTTCAGCCCACTTTTTTTTTCAACTATAATCATTTAAATGGGAGGGAGAGACAGGATGACCGACATAAAGAGAGAGAGAGTGAATGAAGGAGGGCAAAAGACAAACAGAATAAGAGAGAGAACCGAAAGAGGGAAATGAAAAAAAAGTAAACAAAGCAAAGAGAAAGAGGACAAGAAGAGGGAGCAACAGAGTCTAAGCCTGTTTCCTGGTAGCCTCAGCTGCGTGCACATCTGTGTGCAAAGGGTCTGAGCAGACCCCCACGTGTTTGCTCAGGTCGCCTGATTGCCTTTCCTTCCTCCTCTCTCTCCCACTAAAGACCCGCTGTCCTTCCTCTCACTCCAATCACCACAACCAAGAGAGAGGGCCGCTGTGACACACACTAACAGTGAGAAAGGCTCATGACTTGGTATTCGCCAAGTTCAGATTTATATAAAAATTTAGTTCTGAGATATTTTGACAAGAGACTATTGATGGGCTGTTTGTTAAAATTAGGTTGGGAACAAATGTTCAGGTTCCTTTTTTTCCCAAGTGTTAGAGCACGAGCATGTGCACATGTAGGACTGTGTGTGACTCCTGAATCCTTCGCTGGAGACTGCTGTCTGGGTACAATGGTCCAGCCTGGGGCCTCAGCTCCACAAAGGGGCCTTCTCTTAACAAGGCACCATCACAGATAGAGGAGGAGCCTGACCAAAGCATTATCACGCTTAAGGGATCACAGAGCTTCCCTTGATACATCTGATATCACTTATGATTTTAATAATCCAGCACTCTTCATTAAAAGAAAAGTTTAGTCTAATGCTTAATGTTTGTGTGAGAAATGTAGGAGTGATAATAAGAGACAGACTTAACTTACAAGGCGGTGACAGATTTGACTTTAGTATTAAACTTTATTTCCTTTACTTTTGTGAGATGGAAAAATGATAAAAACATACAGCTCAGGGACTTTTCATCTAAGATAGGTCAGTGTTTTCTTTACGTAATAACCATGAAATTCAAATCATAACAGTTTCCATGTGTCTTTGACAAAAGCTTAAAGAGTGAAAATAAATTATTGTAGCAATAATTATAACATCAAATATAACAATAATAAAAGCAATTAAGCATTTATAAACACTCTATGCACTGTGTCTTTTTTCCATAAAAGTCCATTATTAAAAACAGGTGAGCATTGTGGTGGCGTACAATCCAGCATGTGAGGAGAGCACTGGTTTGTGGGTACTGTGTTCCACTGGTTCATAACAGCGGTGTAGGGCTGGAGTTGTGAGCCAGTCTTGAGACTTCCAGCACTGAAGAGTTTGTCCGTCTGGACAACAGACAGGAGATGGACAGGGTGCATGTATCTCAGTATATGAAGAGATGGTCATCAGGTGAAACAGCAGTTCTTTTTAAGACCTCTCTTGAGTCTCCTGTTACAGGGCCAAGGAGAGGTGGGTACCAAAGTGACTTAGTAAAAATAAGCAAAAAGAATGACAAGCGTCTCCATTCACTCCATTCCTGCATGCCTCAGTCACCCAAGGGCTAACAAACCCCTCGTCACATTAGCTCTTCACAGAGTCTGCTTAAGTCCTGCTCTGCAGCAGCCCATCAGTGAGGTCAGGCATGACGCGACCCTCAGTCATTCAGTCCAACTGAAGGTCTCTCCCCTCCGACCACTGTACATGATGCAACAAGTCTGCTCTGCTTCTGACGGGATGTGGAGGCCATGTAGTGTTCATAGTGATCTTGCTGCTCCTTTGGGCAGAGGAGTCCTGGTTCTGAAAGGACCTCAGTGAGGCTCAGCCCAGACCGGCGAGCGATTGGAGTGGTGGGGGTGACCAAATGAAGGGTGAATGGGCGTGGGAGTTGGTAGCATGTGTCCCGAGTGGCTGAAGGGGGGCAGATGACCCATGTGGGCCATGTGACTGAGGCCGGGTGCTCCGCCAAAGGTTGAGGCCTTGTCCTGCATGCACTTGGATAGCTCATCGAAGCCGTCCCCTGATCGTTTGTTCCTCTTGGACTTGCTTGACATCTTGCGGTTGCGTGTCTGGATGCCTTCTTTCTTCATGGTCAGGGGTCTGTTGACCTGTGGAGAGCAGCACATTAGCTCAAGGCAACCAGGACAAAAGTTTCACTGACAGTGTGAATAGGTTTTTTTTCTGTTAGCTCCAGCCTGTTTACCAGCTCATAACTTCAAATGTCATCAATCACATGACATATAATGATTTCAATTAATATATACATGCGTTACTTTCATAGTAGGCCAGTATCATGAATGTTTGCAGTATGATATAAATGCTATAAATAATGAGCAGCTGTTTTGCATATGTAGCTCCATTTACAGAGGAGTCAGGGGCGTTTGGAGCCTTTTGTTTAATTCAAAACCAAACAGAACTCAGTGTCGATATGAATACATGGGGATGAGGGCTGGATGGGTCTGAAAGGAGCAGCCTCAGACGAATCCTCATCAGTGTAACCGACGCCGTTACACTGAATGACAGTCCCACCCTGCAGCCTCTCCTGGGAGTAACGCCCCCCATTGAAACAACGATGGATTAATAAAATAAGAAAGGACAGGACGACTGGTGGGATCTGCTCCACAGGGTGAGCAGGCTTTGCTTCTACACCCTCACAGTTTCTCTGCCCCTAAATCGATACAAGCTGTCCGCCCACTTAACCAGTTTACGTTACGACCCCCCCCCCCTTTAGAAAATAAAGAAATAAATAAACGTCTTGAGCGGAGCATTTTTTTTCAAGCTACTTACATTGTGCAGTTTAAAGTAAAGGCCGCAGGCGTTACACACCGGGTCTCCATTCCCGTTGCGCCTCCACAGGGTGGTGGTGGTGGTCTGGCAGTTTGCACAGCAGGTGCCTGCACGTCTAGCAGCGGACTGGAGGGAGAAAGAAAATACATCATGCATAATGAGCCTTTCACACGTTGAGGAGGTCAGCGCGGACATAGGGTAGCACAAAAACACGCTATGCTAAAAAAAATTACGCTCCTTTAGACACACATGAGGCTCATCTTTTCACCGTGCTGTCATTCAAAGCCCATCAGTAATATTTCATAGACAGACTGTGAAGTCTGCCTCAGCATAAAATCAACAGGAGACAGACAGTGATCCTATAATTAAACGGCGGCACGTGAATTTTCGTGAGGTTTCTACTTTGACCACTGAACCACGTGCAGAAAAGCATCAAAAGAAAAAACCCTCCGACTGGAAAAATTACTTTACTTAGTCACTGAATCAATTGAATGTATGAAGAGCGGTACAGCCATGATCAGATTGAATCAGTAGAATCAGTATTGCAACAAGATACGTGCTCTGGAGAATACCCGATTCTCTACATCCCTGTCGTTTATAATCTTATTTATTACACTAAAGAATAAATGCCAGTATTAACATGTTATAATAGCTATAAATCTTGTGTACTTTTTCTTATCCTGATCCGGGTAAGACCCGGTGCCATGCCTGACAACGTGCTCGTGCACCCATTGCAGATCAATTCTTCACACATAATACGAAACATTAGTTTTACATGCAGAAACCCTGCGGCTCTGAGCTCTGCAGGCAGCATCCAGGTTTTTCCTTTGATTAACTCCAGGTGCACTTCTTGCTATTAACGTCGACAGCAACAATAACTGCGGACATATTTACGGTAATATTAGAAGAGGTAAACCTGTTTAAATATTGAAAAAGCTGCGCGTAAGTTCTGAACCACTGGCAAGTAAGAGTGACAAACAAGACGAGAACATAAATCCATTTATTTTCCAATTCCCGCCCCTCGCGCCCCGTCTCTTCACACATAAGCGGCTCCTCCAGTGTTGTGATAATCTCTTTGCAGTATATGTCAGGCCGGCCACAGAGAATGCAGCGCGCGGGTTGAAGGCGGAAACAGCCGGGAGCCTGACTTCCTTATCTGGGCCGGGCAGATATCCGGATAGGAAACAACTGGATGCCCCTTTGAACACAACTCTGAAAAACACTTGAGCTGAAAATGCAAAAGCTACAGGCGCACGGGCCGAGCCAGTGGAAAATCTAATGGACTTTTCATGAGGAGGAACGACGTGGAGGTGGCCAAGGAGACCCACGAAAAAATATATATCAGCAAAAATATTCAAGTAAAAACAGAGTTTGGAGTTTTTTAAAACCTCCAAAACATTTGAGTCATCTCATCACGTTACCTTTCCTCATCCAGGTGTCAACGACTTAGAATCGCATTTAATGAGTATAAAGGGGAGCACAGCCCAATACTTACTGAGCAAAGCATTCTATCACTTTTAAATGACAAATAAAGTTACACAAGCTGTATTGTATTTCTGATGTTAAATCCCCTAATAAATTCCTAACAAACCTACTGAAGCCTTAATTTCTTTTCTTTTCACTGTATTATACATTAATGCACTGTATTTATTAAATCACGTACAGATTATAAACTCAAGAAATGCTGCTTTTAACGATTATCTTTGGTGCCATTAAATTTTTTTAATAGTTGACAATTCTCTGAGAGAACTGCTTTAATTCACATTGTGTGTTTTTCTGAGTCTATTAATTTTGAAAGTGTCAACTGACAAGGCAATTATTTTAGTACAAAAAATTACAATAAGAGCATTATTTCTATTGGACAGTAAAGGACTATTCAGGACCTATATATATGTGTGTGTGTGTATGTGTGTATAAGTCATAACAAAGCTATGGCCAGATTAAAATAACTATTTTGTAGATGAACTAATAGATAGATAGATAGATAGATAGATAGATAGATAGATAGATAGATAGATAGATAGATAGATAGATAGATAGATAGATAGATAGATTGATTGATTGATTGATTGATTGATTGATTGATTGATTGATTGTAATTTGATGTCTATATCGTATTCAATAAATAAATTACTGAAGGCTTTTAAACCCCTTGTATAAATAAATGACTGCAAATAGAAACGTGTACAGCCTCTGCAGGGTTAATGTTAGTACTGGCTTTGCAGCTCGGCAGCAGTGATAGATCCAGGATGAGAATGTTACGTGTCCACGCTGCTTTTCATTTACTCGAGGATGGTGTTAACTAAAGCAGCATGGGCATTGGTATCAGTAACAGTATCAGAAGTACCAGCAATAATGATAGTGGGAACAATGGCAATAGTAGCAGTATTGTAACAGGCCATGGAGGTGGATCATCGGGGGGTGAGAGGGACAAACAATTCCAGGAAGATCATAGGGAAAATATAACTTTCCTGGAATTGTGCGGCCGGCATCTGCTTTGTGCTCATATTTGGGTGCTTTCTCTCAGGGTGAAGGGATAGAGTGAGAAGGGGGACTCACCAGTCTGCGTTTGGGTTTGATGAGCGGTCGGTTCTGGCCGTTCATCTTGTGGTACAGTCCGCAGGCGTTGCACAGGTAGTGACCGGTACCGTCCCGTCGCCACAGGGGGGTGGAGGTGGCACCACAGTTTACACATTCACGGCCCTCTGCATAGAGTTCAAGAGAAGACAAGAAGAAATTTTATATAATTAAAAGTTCACATGCTTTCAGAGGCAACACATAACAGCTGTCCAGTCTCATTTGGAGGCTATACGGTGCTGGGAGACCCTAGACGGCCCTGTAATATGAAGTGGAAATCTGTCTCATGATGGAGACAATGTCTACATCAGTTTGCAGGTGTGCAGGGCTGTCACGGACACAGACACCTCCATGTAAACTGATCTAGAGTTTAGAGAGCAGAGACAGCCAGAACATGTCCAGAGGTGTCCAACAAGAAGAATGAGACACACCATCAAATTAGGACTACATTATTCATCAACGTGGGCACCCATGAGAGGAAACAAAAGTGTTGCTGTGGTATTAAGTGTTGCAGTCTTTATTGAAAATCTTGCATGCCAGTTGGATGCAATTAATAATATAAATATGGTGTTAAATGCAACATCACTCAGATGAATGTTTATACCATTGTAGTATAGCAACTACCCCTCTTAGTAAATACCTGCTCTTTTAGTTTTTCCTGCATGCCTGACTCTCCATTCAGGTTTGACTGACTTCAAACAGCCTGTTGCTAAACCGACCATTTCATTTAATTCAAGTCTCCCTCTCCCTAGAGCATCATCTCATTATTCCTCTTATAATACCAGCGACACCCTGAGTCCCACCCTCACCCTACAAAGGAATCTGACCTGAGCAAAAGGCTATGTGCCTTTGGAAATGCATCTTGCTTCTCTCTGTACCTCCCCACCTTCCTCTTAATTGTTTCGCAAGTCTTGAAACCACATAAGGTGGTTCATTACCACCTCAAATATTCACCAGCAATGACTTGTGCTTATTTTGTCTCATGCAATATTTAGTGTTGAAGTAAGAATAAAAGAAAAGGCTTCATGTGAAAAGATAGAAAAAGAGAGGACAAGGTGTGTGGTTTGATGCTTCTTCTACAGAAAGCTACACCACTGTAAGGTACATGTGCTGACAGCTGAAATGTCATTGTGGCATTTTGTAGAACAGTCAATCACCATTACTGGCACTGGACACGGAATTTGATAGATAAGAGGCTTTTTAATGCTGTAGCTGATATGTTTGTGTTGCTGATTGAGACACGGTCCGGCCAGATTCTTTTAAATGTCACAGTATAACATTTCTCTGCCACAGCAGCTCACATTCACTCAGATGATCAGCCAGCGAGCTACCCCTGATGTGTTCAAAAGCATGAGGACAAATGATGACAATAATGGCAATTACACAACTACATTTGGTGCCACTTAACAATCTAGGTGTCTGTTGTTTTCATATTGTGTCCATCAAAGTACAACAGCTTAATCATTGTAAGGAAATTATGGTTATCAACATTGCCAGACAAAATTGTTTGACACATTAATGTCAGACATAAAGCCTAAATAATTATTCCAATAAAACTAATTTAAGGAACCAGGGGCCTGTCCAGACAATCACATAACAGAGTGTCTTAAAGCAAAAAGTATATAATTTTAATCACTTCACTTAATTCACTTCTTTTTAACAGTGGTCATGATGCACTCAGTCCAATTTCTATTAAATAGACTCACATAAACATGTCCATTGTGGACCTGGTTGCCTGAACTTCGTGTCAGCGCACTGGGCCAAGGCCATGCTTAAAAACACAAACAGCAGGGCTCTGTCGCCTGGGCTTTGTTAGTACTGGGAGAGCTGAGGGAGTGGTGGAGGTCGTGATTTGTTCACTTGGAGGTATACAGGATATGGCAGGAGCCAGGGCGTCGTGACTCTTTCATTTTTAAGTGCAATAAAGGCCACATAAAAAATAAATAAATAACAATCCACACCGCACGAAGAAGAAACCACTTTGTGAAAGTAGGCTACATCTTCTACAAGTCGATGTTAAATTGTTGTCAAGTTTTTTGAAAAGCCTGAGTGTCATTGCTGGTCCAACTTTATTTTTCTAATCACAAACATCGTGATCAGGAGTCATCAATACATTTACATGTAGTCCTGCTCTACTTTAAGTCACAAACGAGAACGTTTGATCATGTGCACAAAGGCCCTGCTGGCCAACGATGTAACAGTTGACCCCGATGTGTCTGATGAGTTTCATCTCAGGTTAAATCCTCTCTTTGGTGAACCCGGTTAAGTGGAGGGGCTCACAAGAATCGAGGAGAGCGATGGGGCAAAGATTAAACTTGTCTGAACAGGTTTGAGAGGAGAAATGTGTGCGTTATTAAAAAGAATGTGAGATCCACTGGAGCAACAAGTTGTGCTCTGAAAAGTTGCATCAAAAGGTATTGTTTGATATTTTAAAGGGGTGACGGTTAAATCTGAAACTTAATACAAATTTTTCTAAACGAAAAGTGTAAAAAGAACTGGCTGTGAATATTTTTGTCAAAAGAAAGAATCATCTGCTGCGGACTGGTTGACAAGCCGTAACTTTTTCATGTTACGGTATCACTTAAATCTATAAACTGACATGACAAAAACGCGAACACGCGTGGGACTCACCTGAGCCTGACCGGGATTTGCTTTTGCACTTGGGCGTGAAGCTGGAGGAAGACCCTCCGAGCAGGCTGCCGGGGTGGAAGAGGCTGCCGCCGTACTCGTGGGGAGGCAGTGAGTAGGCCGGGTATGTTGGAATGGGGTGATGCGTGGCCTGGCTGTTCATCGAGGCCAGGCCGCTGCGGAGCGGACTACAGCTCTCCATTTTCATGCCGTCCGTCAGGGGCACCTGGTACTTGATCGAATCTTTCTCGTCCATCCTGGTGGACGTGGAGGTCGGGGAGGTAGGGCCAGGGTCCGGGGACACGTCCTTTGGAGGGGTAGGGGGGAAACTGTAGAGGTGCGGGCTAGAGTGGGACGCCGGAGTGAGCGAGGCCACTGGAGCCGTACCAGTGCCGCTGCTGCAAGGGTAGCCGGAGCCGGTGGTGTGCAGACCGGGTTTGCTGAAGTGGCTGACCGCCCATGCGTTATGGTGGTGGGCAGCGGACAGGGCTGCTTTCCCGGGGTCCAGCCAAGAAATACCGGGGCTGTGAATGAGGTGTGGTCGGCAAACCTGGTTCCCAGTGAGGCGAGCTGAAACCAATAATAATGAATTTAAAATACGTTATTTTACTCTCTACATACACACACACACACACGTTATTGCTTTTAAGTTTACACTACAAAAACAATTTCTTACCTGTTAAATTCCTCAAATCCGACATTTAGTAGATGTGGTGTAAAAACTGGAGGCTACAATGACCTGATTGTTTTTCACATAATTTACTCAACAATATATATGCTCGAAAAACTTGAAACAAAGATTAGGTGGACAACAGAAAACACACTAAGTATCCGCTCGTCAGGACAGTATCTTTTCATCGGCTGCAGCCTTCGGACTAAAGATTGTTATTAGTAAATTTGCGGTTTTTATTTTATATCCGGGAAGTGCCTCTCTCTCTCTCTCTCCCTGCAAAAATCCCTGCCCCAACACAGAGGGGTTAAATGACATACTTCCCTTTCCCCTCGCTGTCATTTGCTAGAAAATCCTTTTATGTTGCTGATGTGGCCCAGAAAAGTCAAGGCAGACTTTTTACGCATTTGTTGCATGCTGCATGCATTGTCATAGTCTGATAATAAATATTATATATAATTCAAAGCCTTACAATATTTTACATTTATTTTAATAGACACAATAGGCTTATGTGTAATTTTAATCAACATCATTTTAATATTTCTAACGTGAGTTCCTCTCTACGTTATCAGATCAAAGTGTCACTGTAAATAAGAGCGCATCTCACCGTGTGCTTGGCTGTACGTGACCCTGGCCCGGGAGTTGGTGTAGTAGGGGTTTCCTTGAGAGTCCAAGTGGTTCAGAAACATGTCAACCTCGTCCTGGGGCAGTAACGGTGCCATGGGCTCCATGTAGTTGTGGCTCAGAGTGTGATGGTGAGAGTCCGGGTGCTGGCCGTTCAGCACTGCGTGATGGTGCGCCATCCACCGAGACTGATCCGCCGCTGCGACCTCCATGTCTGAGCTCGTCTCCACTGAACACGACTCTGTACGCTGGACTACTCTTGGACTTTATTTGCCTCCAAATTAGCGTTTAAGTGTCTTTAAATTCCTCAGCCTTGGAAGTCTTGACTTTGTTTATTTACTTCAGAAATAGAATCCTCAAACAGCCCGGTCTCCTCCCTTCTCCTCAGTTCTTATACCTGCAATAAGACGAAAACAATTATTGTTTTATAACAGTTATTGCACAAGCCATCCTCTTATTAAATCGCAGCATCCTTTGTTTTTAATCTTATCATATCGGTCGACACGTGATATATACTTTGCACACGTTAGACTCCTGATGTGGAAAGATCGTAACAAAGTATCCCGGGTACAATCCTGTCTCTATCGAAGCAATGCACTACGGCTCCACACGAAAAACATAAAGCACAAATGTTTCCTTTGGATACCTGTTGCAAGTTCGATCAGCTGACGGCAAACAAGGCTGTGATGTGTAAACCTCCTGATCCATGCAGTGCTCAGAGTCATTAATGAGATGTGGCGCAGACTGATGCGGCTGGCGCCAGTAGATTCCCATATCAAGCCACATTGGGCGGGGCCTCATTTTCAGCCAATCACACTCAGCTCTGCCACAATTGGCTCGCTGCATCCCTGCTCTCCGTCTTTCAATTTCCATTTCCCTGCTCCGAAAAACTAAAAGACTTATCAATCAGCGGCGTAATTTCTCGGGGGTCTTTCTCTCGTATGGAGCTCACACTGAATGAGCAATCGGCCCGTGATAATCTGCTTTTTTTAGCAGCAGTTTAAAGCCTAAAGACAGACATCTAACACGGAGGGGAAAATCACGCCGTACAATACGTGGCTTAGAATTAAGTTTATAATACCTTTTATGGAGTAATCTATTGTAAGTCGCCCTCACCTGTGTGACACCATTTTAAAAAAGAAGGATTAAATATATTTATACCGCCAATTTAAAAATTAAAGACGACATGCAAACTGTTTTTTTCTCTTATCAATTTGAGTTGTTGATTTAGCGTTATAACACTGACTATAATTGTAAGTGTTGTTTTTAGCAGACTGCTGTTATGTAAATAAACAGCGTCTTCAGCACCTCTAAAATCAACAGAGGAGGAGTCGATTTATGACCCCGAAATTGCCCCCATTGTTAGGAGCGCCTAATTGTCTTTAATTAGTAGCAGGGCATTCCTCTTGTGAAAACAGAGGTTTTGTCTCGAGGACAGAGCCATCAAACACAGTTTGCATACTAATGGCGCCTCTTTCTCACTTGGTGGTACCAGGGATGGGCGCGAGGCCTCACCTATGAAAACCAGTTGTTTGCAAAGTGTCTATTGACGCCCTCATTCAAAAACCACTATCTAAATTATGGTAGAGATTTACACCGTTTGTATAAGCGTTTCTATATTTATAACTCTTATACATTATCAAATGCTGCCCCAGTGGGTAAAAGCGTGTTTCTGTGAATGTGGACGAACAAGGGATTTATATGATAAGCTCTAAGCCAAAAATAAAACAAAACTATAACAACTATTCTATTCTATTCTATTCTATTCTATTCTATTCTATTCTATTCTATTCCATTCTAAATTGAGGATAAGATGCAGTGCGCGCGTAAAATGATTAGTCCTTGCGCTCAATTTGCGCCATGCCTGGGCACATAGAGACACAGGCCTATGGCGTGTGTGTGTGTATGTGTGCGTGTGTGTGTTTGTGTGACTGACAGGGAATAATTGGAGGGTCCCGGAGCCTAGACTGGTCGCCTCGCTGACGCCTGGACCTGACGTCACAGAATCACGGGGGATTAAGAAGTTGGCGGTGTGTCACGTGAAGCTCCTGATACCTGGACAACTCACGCTTATAACAGTGATGACACGGTATGCACGATACAAGACATTATAGCGCCAATCCTGCTTTGATCCAATGTTAGATCTACCGTGTGTGTGTGTGTGTGTGTGTGTGTGTGTGTGTGTGTGTGTGTGTGTGTGTGTGTGTGTGTGTGTGTGTGTGTGTGTGTGTGTGTGTGTGTGGTCAGTCATCAGTCATTAAATCACTGGCATGTTGCCAGGAGCAGTGAGTTGATGAGCTCAGCCCTTTGAGCTTGTCAACCTCTAAAATCAACAAATTAGTGCATGTGGAGCAGCAGAGGGCTACCTGAATAACTGACATTCCAGTGAAAAGAAGCAGCACAGTCTGCAGGTAGAGTAAATGATATCAAATGATCACTCCTTATTCTCCTAGAAACATATGTTTTAGCACACAATGAATCAATCATCAGTATTGCACTAATTATGTGTCTAAGATATTTCACGCTGCAGAATAATTGCTGTCACACACACTTGAACCTGAACCAACAAGGACTCCCTCTGTTCCAGCATGAATGGATGGACAGTGGTGCTCTGGTTATTGATGCTAGCCCTGAAAGGATTTTTTTTTCCTCCACAGCAACAGTACAGCCTGCGGTGGTCAGCCTGTGTCTGTGCTTCATGTGCTCTGGCTGTGCTCACCATCAGGGCCTGTGAGAGCGGGTCAGGCTCAGGCTGTAGCTGCTGCAGCAAGCCCATTGTTGTTTGCATGTTTGCCAAATGGATTACTCAGCAGGATTTAGCCCTCTGTAATTTATACCTTCATTAATCCCATTTGTATCTGTGCTGGAACAAAAGATGGGAGAGGGTGACAGAGGGTTAGTGAGGAGTGTGTGTGTGTGGTTGTTGGGGGTGTATCTCCTGCTCTCTGTCTTTCTCAAGGACACAGCAGTATTGTTTCAGTAAGGGATGCTACCCTTGACTGGAGAATAGTATCCCTCTCACAACACCTCCTGCACTGGATGAGAACTGAGTGCAACAACTGTAAGACTGTGCAGCCAAAGCGGCTAATGAACAACAAGATTATCATTCCGATCCATGCCGTTATTAAAAGGGATTGGCTTTATCTACCTGTTTGTTCCCATTGGGCATGGTCATCCATCATTATCCAGAGTGGAGGTGTGTGACTCTGTGCATTTGTGTGTGTGCCTGACTCTGTGAATGTCTGTGTATTTTTTTTTTTTGGGGGGGGGGGGGGAAGGTCTGTGTGTATTTTTTTTGGGGGGGTGGGGGTGGGGGGGGGGGGGGGGGGTTGGGGGGGGGGTGGGGGGGGGGGGGGGGGGGGGGGGGGGGGGGGGGGGGGGGGGGGGGGGGGGGGGGGGGGTGAAGAGCCACAGTGGGGCTTGTGAAGATAAGCAGAGCCAGAGAGAGGAGAATGACACAAACCAGCTGATGCATTATTGTCCCCTTTACTCACGGCTAATTAGATCGAGCCAGGGCACTGGGGGCTTTACAGTCACAAGCATCCACACACAAGACCCTCTAACTGCTGGAAGAGGGGCCTGACAGTGGCACTCTCTCTCCCATTTATGAAGTCTGAGCACAAAATAATAACATTTCAGATAAGGCAGTACATTACACATCATGTGTACAAGAGGAGAAGGGAGTACATGATTTATAGGTTTACAGCCTTAAACCCCTTATTAAAGCTCTGGAGGGATTTTAGAAAAAGTTCTGTATGGCACAACGGCATTACACACAAACAGATATAGTGACCGACAGAAACATCTCATTTAGCATCTCCTCATTCATTCATCCATCTTCACATTCATTAATTAACTTTTTTTCACCTACTACAAATCTAGGTGATGCTTACACACTCTGTTCTCATTCACACGGGGCTACACTCCGTTGCTTCACATTATTTGAATCAAAACATCATGCACAGGTAAGAGAGAGAAAGGTTAGTGTATGGACTCCAGCTGCTGCATGCCTGTGCACACTCTGCTCCTCCATTGTGCTGATGTGATTGCTCTCTCTGCTGATAGAAGATTTCTGCCCTGGTCCTTTATGCTTTTTTAAGCGTGACAGTTGAAAGGGCTACTTTTGTCGACACTAATATCATGCTGATGGTATAATACATTTCGTCATCAAGGAATTATTTCCAGGGATAGTCCCCTTGCCAGCGGCAACATACAGAGGGCTAAAATACAATTTAATGGCTTATTGATAGTAATGACATGACCGCATGAGTTCCTCGAAATTTAGAAATGACATTTGGCTGATCATTTGAATATAGACCCTTTCTTAAATTAAGATGTATTATTGATGCAAGCTATAGACAGCTATTATTGAAAACAGCAGAAAGTGAAACTCCACAATATCTGTACAATTTACGTGACTGTTTACTGACATGAGCTCAGTCTTGTGCGGCTAGTTATTATGAAGATAAATAGCCTACAGTGAATAACCGAATGACCTCACACACGAAGGCTTCCAATATATGAAACACAAGATACAGTCTTAAAAAAACATTAAGCCTACAAGTATTAATTCAATAATAGCCTATTCAGAAAATAGTGTTTACCACTATAACGTTTAATTGGATCGATGAGAAAAAAACAATTGTTATCCCTATATTAAGCTTTGGATCATTTGTATTATTTACAATTATACAAAATATTTCCCATTGCATATTTATAATGGTTCAAAACTATCAATAACTCACTGACCTGCTGTTGTATATGAGCGAAGTGACTGCGCTGTCCAAGCCACGCCAGAGAAAGAGGCTGCATCGGATTCAGCTCCTCACTGCGCTTCTCTCCGGAATAACACCGAAAAACAAAAGACCGGTGGAGACAGACGAAACATGCGTGTTTAAGATGCTCTCCAGACAAAAAGGGAAGTACAGTTGATGTCTGTCTCAATACCCTTCAGAGAAAATACAATTTGTCTGAGCTCAGTGCCTCCCCTCTCTTACTCTCTCTTTCTCTGTTTTTCTCTCTCTTGCTCTCTCTCTCTCTCTCTCTCTCTCTCTCTCTCTCTCTCTCTCTCTCTCTCTCTCTCTCTCTCTCTCTCTCTCTCTCTCTCTCTCTCTCTCTCTCTCTGTCCAAACCTGTCTGAAATGAGCAAAACTTGAGCTGCTGTTAGTGAGGCTGCAGCAGCACAGCAACGTAACGGCGCGTCAGCCTGCAGCCTGTTTCCGGGTCCCGTTAAATGGACACAAACTTGCAGCAGCAGTTCTAACAGTAGCCCCCTAACTAGACCCTCACACTGGTTTGTCAGCATTTTATCTTTTTTAGAGAAAGAATCCAGCTCACCTGCAATACCACTCTCATAGATTTTAGATGCTTGGTATTTGTAGGCTAATGAAGAATTGAGTTTTCATTTGTGACGTTGCAGGGCATTTTTATTGTATAACTTTTCCCTTTTTAGTGAAATAATAAATTAATATAAACAAATGCGCCAAGACAAGGACTCCCTAAGGTATTTCAGCGGCAAATGAATGTCATATTATTTAGGCTTGCCATTTTTAATAGGCTATGTCGTAATTATTTGTGTTCGGGTTTAAAAATGAAATAAAATAGTGCTACTCTGACTGCTCCGCTCCTAATTGACTTCCAGAGATTTTACTTCATGACTCCCCCCCCCCCCCCCCCCCCCCCCCCCCGCTCCGCTGCTGCCCCCTGTGTTAACTGTGCTAGAGAAGAAAAATAAGACCCCCCCCCCCCCTCCCTCCCTCTTTCTGCCTTTCTGCTTTATATCCCACACAGCAACAACAACTTTGTAAAACATGCAAAGCCCCTAAAATCTCCTGCACGCGACCTGCGCTCGTGCGCGGCGCCGGAGCCAGGCAGGTGCAAGGGGCGCGAGGACCTCTGCAACTCGGGGCTCGTGCTCCCCAGAGTGAGAACGGACAAAAAGGAGAGAAAGAAAAGAAGAGGAAAAAAAGATATGTGAAGTCTGACTGAATTAATAGCATTTGTTTCAATGTCTAAAATCAGTCAAGCAAAGATGGAAAATGTCGATATTTGACACCTATTGACGTACACAAATATAACTTTGCTCAGAATAAAGAACAACCATAACCTCTTAGTGCATTACCGTATTTCAATAACCTGTATTTTGACTCTATTAAATCAGATAGCTAGCATTTAAGCTTTTAGAAACAAGGGCATTTTATTGTAAAGTTTTGCTGTTTTGATTGTCGGGGAAAAATTGTTTTTCTGGAAAGCAGCGTCAAACTTAAGTTTTGTCTATGGTGTATTACTCCGAGGTAACATATAGGTTTATAACATATTGACTAGGAGTTTCTCAATTACCCTATATTTGTAAGGTATAATTTGTATTTGTAAACATAATAATTGTTGTTTTATTTAATAAAAGGGTAAGAATGTGGTTGACTGAGAATTTATGACACATGGGGTATTTGTCTTTCAGTCAGGTCAAAAGAAGACAGCCCTGTAACTAACTAAAACTTTAAACGTTACATGAACTGTTTTCTTTGA
Source organism: Notolabrus celidotus (assembly GCF_009762535.1). Lineage (NCBI taxonomy): Eukaryota > Metazoa > Chordata > Actinopteri > Labriformes > Labridae > Notolabrus > Notolabrus celidotus. The sequence continues at coordinate 27,119,717 of NC_048272.1, forward strand.
ATCCCTGACAGGATGTGATCAGTGAAGCACTTGTACTTGCAGTCCCTATAAATTATGGCATAATAGACTAACTAATATTGGTATGATATTACGTTGAAAATAGAGCGACTATCTCCATCTTTAAACCAAACTCACAACACATAGTGCATGTTTGATTTGTGTGTATTTGAACTTGTTTTGTTAATCAATGTTCTGCATGTTCTGCACGAGACTGCGTATGCGTGTGATTGCGCGTGTGTGGACGCCATTCTCTGCACACCGCATTAGATGCCGGGGCCCTTCTCCCTCTGATTATTACCGGGGGTAATATTTCATCGGCACCACGCAATCTTTGTTCTCTGTGAAGATAATAAATGGCCTAATCGTTATCAGCAAACTGCTGGGGGTGTCAGCACCGACCGAGGCTGGGAGCGGGGTCCAAAGTGCTGCTGAATAAATTGGTGTTCCTTATCTCTCACTCCCAGATTATCGCCGCCTTTTCAAACTTGCACAACAAATACATTCAATGCATCTAATGCATCATTTGTGGAGGGGGGATCCCGCAGGTTGATAGAGACGGATAGGCGGAGGGAATGAGAAATATTTACACGTTTTATACGCTGCTGCTGTGCTGCCAGTGTATGTGCTGTGTTTGCCATTAAAGGGCTTTATTGGCCAGACTTTTGGTACACACACTTTACATATCAATACAAGCTATATTAGACATACATCACTGTCATATGATGCTTATCTGTCTGATTAGTCCCATTACAGCTCCAGGATTTAGACCTTTCTTTTAAGGTAGAAAATTCACATCGCCTTTAAACTGTGAGTTTATTGTTTATTGTGTTTTTTAATGTCGTTATAAGTCTTTTCTTTGTCCATGTAAAGCACGTTAAATTGCCTTTGTGTTCTTAATATGCTTTAGATTCCCTAAAAGTGCCTCACCTTGCCTACAGGAGTGATGACAATAAGTAGTGTTTTTTGCTTACTTATTAAAGTATCATTTCTAAAATTCGAACCAAGTGAAGGCTGGTGAACAGGATAACAGAATAAAATGCAGCAAATGCGATAAGCTCAATTAGCATCTATAACTTCACTCGTGAAAATGAAACGCATCGAAACGTGATCGCATTATCTTCAGTTTCACAACAGACTCAGCACGCACCGTTAGTTTTCTCTGATTTGGTTCCGTCCCGTCAGTGAAGGCCTCCTTCCACCCAGAGCACGCGGGCCTCACTTAGGCCTGTGTTATCTTTTACATCAACTGCTGTGGCATTTGGTTCACAGCAGATTCTGACTTAAACGTAGAACATATAATACGTCTATACTTTATAACTGCAGTCCTGCGCGTGTAGTTTAATTCAACCATTAACAGGCTGCTTGCCTCACACATTTATTGAAATGATCGTGGCTTGAAAATTAAAGATTTCATTCCAGCATAAAAATACTGCTGTCCAAACATGGTGGACTGAATGTTTGTACGGCCATAATGCGGTATTTTTTAGTGACACTTCCAACTAAAAAATTCAACATATAACCACGCAAACACACACACAAACACACTCACGCACGCACGCATGCACAAAAAACACACTCTCCCTCTTTTAATACCGTGGCATCTCCACCGGCCCCGGTGCTCTGATGGTCTCCTAGACAACCGAGATAACGGTGCAGCAGTTTTCCATATCGGTCCCGGAGTCTATTATAGCTCAGGATTAGCTCTCTTTCTGAAAAGGTCAAACACAAAGTCACCAAACCTGCGTCTTTTCCACCTCGCATGGCCCCCGCACGGAGGCACACTTATAAACATGCATGTGCCATTTCGTTTGATGCCATTAAACTAATGGAGCTGCGCTTAAAAAAAAACAGTAATATTTATGTGAGTCTCCTGAGGAGGTACAAGAGCTTTGAATCCGCAGCACTGAAGAGGACAGTCTTACACTGCAGGGGAGAGGCAGAGGAGACAATGTGCTGTTATGTAGCGCCCCCTGGCGAGCCTGTAGCCCTACATCTCTAGCCATTGTGTTTGTGAGTGCTTCGAATGTTTGCATGACAGATCACAGGGATGAGACAAGTGAGACATTTTATTAATCATAAGCCCAGAGAGGGAGCAGGGCTGCTGCACAGCTGGAATGTTCTAGCTGGGATTCCTGGTGGCCGGACAGGAAGTTGGAGGACCTCTGGCAGGAAGTGTGTTCTCAGGGAGGGCCAGCATTGGGTAGAGAGAGAGAGGGTGATGTTTCCTGTTAGTTCTGTCCACATGTTTAGAGGCCTTGCTTAGCCTGTATGCTCCTCTCTCTCTAGGTTTACTTGACCCCCATCATGAGTGCAAACCAGCATGTAAAAGCATTGAGCAGCATGTACCTATCTCACAGCGTTCAATTTTAGGACTGCTATTAGAGGACAGTGGTAAGCCAAGACAGTAGATCATATGTAGAGGACAGGGTTGTGTCACAGGATGCAGATGTCACCACATGAAGTGAGACTTCCTGCCCATCAAAGCAGTTAGTGCCTGTTTAATGGACTCATATTCAGCAACCCACAACAGAAAGCGAGTGCATGTTCATGGAAATAAAGACAGAAAATGCAAGAGGGAGAGATGGTGGTGCAGAGGAGGAGAGAGAGCAAGTGGGGAGGGAGATTGGAGGTATAGATGTGATGGAGCGATATGTGGATTGCAAGAGGAAAAATCTCTTTGTCTCTCCTGAGCTCAGTGGACAATCAAAGTTTCCTATCAGCTCTGGAGTAGGGGAAATTGGCTGCCCTGGGAAGGAGAGGGCCACTCTCACAGCCAATGGGAAGTGCCCCTGTCACTCTCATCAGGTTCAGTGGAGAAAGTAGGAAATGTGTGTGCCTGTGTGTGCGTGTGTGTGCACACACACTCAGAAGAGTGCTTTTTAAACAGAGAACAGCTTTGTTTCACTTGCCTTCATGTGATCAAAGATGATACAAAGTCTAAAGTAGCGTTAGACCTTCATCTGCTGCTTATCCTCTGCACTGAGGGACGTATACAAGGCACGAGGGTGCGTTTTTTGGCAAAACTAGCCTTGAGAGGCATGACCATCAGTGCTTTGATGGAGCGCCATGTGGCAGAGATCAGCGGGTCTTAGTGGGAGCTGTGGACAGTTGCACACAAGGGCAGCAAGGGAAGAGGATTACTGTCTTATTGATATAAATCCATATAGCGAGGGAGGTTGACATCAATATGCACAAAGATATAGACCCAGCCCAGAGGCTTTGAATTAAAAAGTGTGTGATGTAAACATCTGCATGATAGAAGTCAAACATGGACTTTGATGCTAACCTTTTTGGTGCCATCCATCTTTCTTGCTTTCCCTCCTGTGTGCCAGACAAGAATGCATCTCTCCGCACCCAGGGCCCAATCCCCTGTTTGAAGTCTCATCTCCATCTCCGCACTCTCTACCCTGTCCTCTTCTTCCTCTGTCTTTCCGTCCGTTGGACCGTCGTATCTGTCAGCCTTGTCGTCCCCGCCTCCTGCAGCTGCAATGAGGGCCACAGGCGCCCTCATTGTGCTCCGTTTCCTTGGCCTCACGCGTCTGCACCCGGCCTGATCACACCTGCCACCTGCACAGGACGCAAGGCCCCGGGTTTTAGACGGGGGGCTTTCATCCACCTCCTCACCTTGCCTTTCAGAGCCTCTCATCCCGGCACCCTGTCACTGAGGAATGGCCAGTGCAGAGGGCACAGCAGGACACAGAGTGGCTGTTGTGAGGTGAGATGTGTGTTTTAAGCAGAGCCAGAGGAAATCAACACAGGTGAGCTGAGTCTGAGTTTAGATTCGAGTCATATTTCTTCTTGTTGATGACATACTTTTATTTCTGGGCTGCAGGACTGACAGCAGTGAATGAATGTATGTGACATCCGTGGACCTGTGTGTGTGTGTGTGTGTGTGTGTGTGTGTGTGTGTGTGTGTGTGTGTGTGTGTGTGTGTGTGTGTTTGTGCGCGCGTGCATAATAACATGCTGACAGTGAGGGTGGTGGCTCTGTCTCAGTGATTTATGAGAGTGTGCTGTGAAGGGTCTTCTGAGCAGGATATTGTTCCCTGACTGGTGACTTCTGTCTCTCTCTTTGTGTGTGCATGTGTGAGTGTGTGTTTGTGTGTTTTAGAGTGAGAAAGATTAAGAGGGAGAGCACTGCAGGTGAGCCCTCAATGTAATCAATCACTACAACGTCTCAGGACCCTGGACTTGTGGATTACCGCTTCAGCTGATACCTACTTTGACTCAATGTTTTTGCATACTCATTATTTTTGTGAAAGATAAAGAAAGAACACACTGTGCATCATTACTGCTCCTCAGGAAAGGAAGATAATAATCACCTTCATGCCTGAGGGGGGACCATGACAGCTCAACCACATGGCCCAACCAGTCCAACACGCTGCACAGACCCCCTCATCCACCTCAAACACACTCACACACACACAGTTTGCCACATCAGGATACAGTGCTACACATGAATTCCGGTTTTAACAGTATTCTGCTTGAGCTAGGCCAACAGATAAACCGCAGCTCTTCTGCAACCGGTAATGACATCCTGGGCCAGAGCGCAGGGCTGGAACTGGAAAGACTAAAAGGCCAATACACCATACCACACAAGAGGAGAACCTGTCAAGGCTATAACAGTCAAACTGAGGGGAAAATGCATTAATACGAAGATGTATTTCGACAAAGAGCCCTCAGATACAATATTTATCAGTAAAGCAGGTGACAGAGCCTGTGTGTGCTTAAAAATGTGCTTTATTTTAGGTTTAGACTTCCCTTTTTTAGACAGCACACAGTAAGTATTTATCTAGCCTTTATACTGAAGAATACCTAGAAAAGAAAAGCAATGATTTAAAAGTTCTCCTAAGGAGAAGAATAGGCACAATTATCAAATGACCTACTCCAGCATACAGATGATGATCACATGGTAAATCAGAATACGATCAGACCTCTGAAAACAAAGAGTCAACAAGACTGCCTATAGTCAACTATACCAGAAAGTGGGAAGGCAGTGAGATTATATGAAGGTAAAGTTAAGGCCATAATGAGTCTTTACGATATTTGTTGTGTCAAAAGAAAGTTTCTCTGCCACCAGGGTGTGAAATGATAGAAGAAAAAGAAGCCCTCAAAAACGGATTCAAAAACTGCAGTGACGTTGCTTAAGCTTGAGAGGACTGGTTGGTGTGAAAGCTTTAGTTACAACTAATTTAGCAGTTACCCTTAACTGCATAATCAGTTTTGATTTTGCTCTTTAATGCCCAAACACACTGTGCACAATAACTGAACAGCCTTTTTTGTAAAGACTAAACGGCTAAAAAAGGATATAAAACCAAATTTCTGCTGGGGTGCCATTGGCCCCATACACAGAGGCTGTGCTCCCTGTTGCAGTGGTCACTGTTTTTACTCCTGGCCTTGACCATTTGCTGCATGTCTTCCCTCACTCTTCACTCCCCTCATTTCCTGTCTCCCTTTAGCTGTCCTATTAATAAAGGCAAAACTGCCCCAAAATACACAAAAATATTAACTCTCTACAACCCCATGCCCTGATACAGAGGTGGGCAAAGACCCTGATAACTGCTCCATTGTTTCTGTATAAATCAGTTGATCTATTTTTTGTTGCTTTCACACCAAAGTACAGCAAGAGTAATCCATGACACTTAAAATATAGAGGTATACACTGTTGTATTTCTTTCTGTAGTTCTGTGATGTCTTCTTTTGTAAAGCACAATTATTATTTTAATATGAGTGGTTAATAATATATTATGTTTTGTTTAATATCTCCAGGGGCCGTTACTTCAAGAACTGTATTTTTTTTAAAGGATGATATATGAAATAAAAAAGGAAATGACTTCATATGAATTTATCTGGATGGAAAGCTGGGTGAAAGCTCCTGGTAGAGGCGGAAACCGAAATTCAAGGAAAATCAAGGAAAATCACAATAACATGACAAAATCACTGCCAGCTGTACTCTGTTCTCCTGGCCTGCCTGTATATTAGACATACTACTTTAGATATCTTCATATTGGTTATCATGACTTACATATTGTGCAGTCAATCAGAAATATGCCTCAAAACTGCGTGCTCAACTTTGTCCCTGGCTCGTAGCTGTCTAGAAACTACTCTATACTCAAAGCACATTCTTAGATAATTCAAGTGAGGGGTTTTGGAAAATAGTTCTACATACTAAATGTTTAAGGAGCAAGAAAAGTATTGTTCAAGGTTTGTTTACCTAATAGTCTCTTCTTTGCTGTGGCGTGCTGGGGTGGAGGTATCAAGACGGGTGAGGCCAGCAAGCTCAACAAGCTGGTAAAGAAGGCCTGCTCTGTGGTTGGCCTAGAACTGGACAGTCTGGAGTCAGTGGCTGAGAGGAGGTTGATGGACAAACTGCGAGCCATCCTGGACAACCCCTCTCACCCTCTCCATGATGAGCTGTGGCTGATGGGGAGCTCGTTCAGTCAGCGCATCATTCCACCACGGTGCAAGACTGAACGCTTCAGGCGCTCCTTTGTGCCCACTGCCATCAGACTGTTGAACAGATCCATAACATCCCTGCTCTGTCTGTCACACTCCATCATCCCATCCTGAACTCTCTCTTGACTGCTGCTGGCATTATAATGTATAATATACTGTATTATATAATTATCTTGCTATATTATATTTTGTTAAATTACATTACTATTCTAACTACAACCCATGGTCATATTACATACAAATATTCTTCTATTTATTGCTTAATTTGTCATTACCAACCATAATCACACCATGTCAACCTGTCACTACTGAAACATTTTTTAATACTGCCTTTAATTACTGCTATTTAATTTAAATTCCATTTGTAACATTGTATATATCTAAATTGTATTCTAGCTTTATTTATCTATTTTATTTTACTTATTTTTATTTTATTTTATTTTTTTATTTATTTTATGTTATTTTGTTTTATTTTTTGTTTTATTTTTGATTTTGATTTTTGTACTTATTTTAATTTTTTTTATCTTATTTTGTACTTATTGAAACTTCTTTCTTGACTGTACTTGTCTGGGTTGCTGTAACAACTGAATTTCCCCCCCGGGGGATCAATAAAGTAATATCTTATCTTATCTTATCTTAGTCTGACAGTCCCAGCAAATCATTCCTTTTTAAACTCAGGTTGGATAATTTTGAAATCTTCAATTCAGTGTTGGTTCTCTGATAAAGGGCCTGAACATGTCCGTTTGTGCTGTGTCTTGAGTCCAGTCTCAAAACTAATTTCTAAAGACTTGCCTTTTTAGCAGATACATAACATTATTACAGGTGTGCACATGTTAACTCTATTTTTACTCTTTATGCTGTTAACATATTGTGGTTGTTCCTTTATTTCTTATCTTTTGTATTTTTCTTGATTGTGTGTTCTTACTTGATTTTGGTAAGCACTTTACATATAAAAAACAATAATAATAAAAACTCTAAAGAAACATTCATTCATTCTATAACTCCGTCAAACTCTCAACTTTGAAACAACTTTTTCCTCCCTGATGGAATCTTTTAATCACATCAGTCTCAGCCTGTCAGTGACCTGATAGCATCATTTCTGAGTGGAAAGCAGACATGAGCTCACTGGTCTGTTCCACACTAGTGTCGAGGTGAGCGTGTGTGAGCAGCAGCAGTTGGTTTGCTGTGCTCCAGCTGTGAGAAAGAGGCTCTCCAAACTCTCACTGCTCTGAATCTCTTAAGTACAAACATACTAACAAAACTGCCATTGTGTGGCCTTTCAGCAGCACTGAGCATCAGTGCTAACAGACATTGTCTTTGCTTTCCCACTGCTGTGAGTTTTCAGAATGATTATTGTATGGAACATACAATATGTTAACATTATCATTGTGAGGGGAGTGGAGCCTGTTGTTATGGAGCAGGAAATGACCTGCTGCGACCCCTGCTGACCTCAGAGGGAAAGTAGTGACCTCAGACTGACCCTGATGTTTGTCCTGGGCTCGGACTATGATGGAGGCACAACGGCTGTTCTGCCGACTGAGGAGAGGGCGCTAGGCGGAGTTATTCCTAGAAAAGAAATGAAACAATGCACTGGAAATTCCCTCCAAGGTGCCAGTGTTAAAAGTGGCACCAGTGAGGGAGCAGATGAGGATGACATATTTTTTTATCTCTACGTCCCCAGAGTTTCTGTTGGCATTGAATGAGTCTTCATGCAGTCAAGATCATGGCAAGTCGTGGTTCTTGGCACAAGTGCACCCTCTTGTGGTGAACTAAGGGTACTGCGTCTTTCAGATAAACCAGTTCTAATCTGAACAAACATTAAAACTCTGTTACATGTTTTTTTTATCCAGCAGATATGTTTATGTTTTTAAAAAAAGAGTAATCAATCAGTTTCTCAAAACTTTATTCCAAATTTGACAGCTTTTCATATCATTGCCCATTTCACAAACATCTATGTCCTGTCTCCCATGTCTTTCCTCACATACAACCTAATCTCTTAATGTATTCAGTAATCTCATGGTAAAAAAAAAATGACACTTACGAAACAAACAAAAATAATCATAAAAAATGTAGAAAATATGTGATTAACATCAACAAAGAACGTTTGGGATGACACAGAATCACAGCTTCAAATTTGTTCAAATAAAAACAATCAGGGCCGAGTAGAAAACAGTAAGTGCAAAGGGATAAGATTGAGAGACTTTCATCCTTGTGAACTAAAGATGATTGAATCATAGAATACGGCATATGTGAGCAAAGACATGAGTGAAAAAACTTGGGCCCCTCAGCTAATATTTAAAATTAAAAAGAAATTCCCATAACCGTACAAACTGAGGAAGATGGAAAAGAAAAAGTAGAAAATGTCACGTCTGAGCAAGGTATGACAAAGATGTAAGTGTAGCTCAACAAACTGAAAAACAAAACGCCAGAAGCTGTGATGTAGCTGCTGTAGAGCCGGGCACGCAGTGACCTCGAGTTTATCACAAGGCACAAAGGCACAAGTGTTTGGATAAACCCATCACTGACATTAAGAGATGTTAACAGTCCATGTCTGGGTTCATTGTTGATAAAAAAAAAAGTAATAATAATGTGTAAGCATGAGTCACATTGAATTTATTCTCACACGAACAAGTAGCCAGCTATATTTTGTAGCAGGGTGGTGTGTGTGTGTGTGTGTGTGTGTGTGTGTGTGTGTGTGTGTGTGTGTGTGTGTGTGTGTGTGTGTGTGTGTGTGTGTGTGTGTGTGTGTGTGTGTGTGTGTGTGTGTGTGTGTGTGTGTGTGTGTGGGTGTGTGTGTGTGGGTGTGTGTGGGTGTGGGTGTGGGTGTGTGTGTGTGCACTAAGCAGTGGCAGATGTAGTTTAGAGGGCGTCCAGCAAACTGTCGATACGGCTCACGAGCTCCTGTCTCTTGCTGGTCAGAGTTTTCTCACTCTCGATGTAAGCATCCTTCTTCACCTTCCCAGCCACCAGCCGCTCTGCCTCCTGGCAGGAGCGACACACCAGCTCCTTCACCTGGCCATCCAACTTCTGCACTTCACCAACCTGACAGCACGAAGAGGAAGGGAGTTAAGAATTTAATCGATGTCAGTTCTCTCTGTGCTCTCAAAACACTGTAACTCACCTTTTCAGCCAGGTCAGAGCCCTCAGCTTTGAGGCGTGCTTGCAGTGAGCTAATCTCATTGGTTAGAGTGCGGTGGTCGGCTTCCAGAGTCTTCCGCCCGCTGTTTAGAGCCCCCGTGTCCCGCGACTGCTTGTAGCGGTTGACCACCTCATCCATGTGTCGGTACAGCCCCAGGCGCTTGTTGACCAGAGTCAGCACCTGTTCCGTGATGGAGGCCACCTTCATGCGTACCTCAGCGGCAGGATCCTGAACAGAAAAGAAAAATGTAGAAACACATTTAAAACTTGTTTGAATACAAATAAAAAGTACAAGAACTGATTAAGACAGAAACTTGCAGAATGAAGTGGAGCGATCAGAAATCAGGCTGTTTTATGCATACAAGTTGTCGTACCTTGGTGATGGCGAAGTCGAGGCGTACATAGATGATGACAGTAAAGAAAAGGATGTAGAAGGCTCCTACAACCAAGAGAGGCTCCTGCAGCATCAGGATCTTGTTGAAGTTATAATGGACCTGGGAATCACAAAAGAGAATTAATTATTATATATCTGAACAAAGCTTCAACATTTATCAAATCTACTAATCTGCTGACTAACAAATTTCCCTCCCATCACAGGACATAAATATGTGTAACTGTAGTGAAAACTGGATTCTGGTTGGTGAATTGCAGTGCTCTAAGGTCTGATATTTCTCTTTAGCAGACTGCTAATGGAAAGCCAAATGATTATTCTTAACGTGTCCACGCAAGTAAAAACATCATTGATTTAAGTCCATGGTGAAATTTACAATGCAAAGCTTGTTTACCAGTTTATCACAATGAACCAGTATCTCCTTAAACCTAGCATAGGGACTGATGTAAGAACCCTTGTTCTTCTCTTCACTCAAAACACTCTTTTTGAAATTTGTTCTTCTCCCTGAGGATGACTCTCCTGATCCCACTTGAGGCTCTGAACATCAAAGCTCATACTTCTTCTGATACCAGGAAGGGAAATGGGCTTGTTGTCAAAAACAGTGTGTGTATTACTGCTGTAATTTCAGTGGTGATTTTTTTTAAACATTTGATAAGGCTAAAAAAAACCTTACTTGGCTCACTCACATAATAAAAACTCAGTAAAAGTTACATTTCATGGTGTTAAAAGCAATCGTCTGCTAATCTGCTGCTTCATTATGCAGACATGTTCATTAAATAGCATGCCAAAATGTTCCCTCTTTTCACTGCTTACCACAACATCCTGAATGTGATGTTCCACCAGGTTGTTCTTGCTGGCCACCAGCACTGGTCGACCAAAGGTATCCAGATATGTGTAATGCAGCTGGTTTGGCATACGGTCAATTTTGTAAGGTGTGTCCATGTGGATGTTTCTGTTCAGACATGATGGGAAAATGATGAGTGAGGATCAAATCATTCTTCTGCTAAAACTATATTTAGATTTTCTTGCCAACACTGACCTGGCTCCCTCTGGCATGATGATTTTCACAGTCAGGGAGTCGATGACCTGATCATCATACACGTGATCAACTAGTCTCATCTTCAGTGCATACTGGTCACCTAAAGGATATAATGATGACATACATTTAAAACACATCCATGGATTCAGTGAGTGAGAAAGGAGTTTAGTCTCAATTATCTGCCAGTGTTAATTTTGTTAACGAAATTGTGACGATAAATGTTCGTCAACGACTCATTTTTTTATGACGAAAACAAGACTATGACGAGCTAAAGTGCTTCACTGATAATAAAAACTATGACGAAAAAATGTTTTGATTTTGTTGACGAGACGAAAACTTTAGTAGCCGACCGTCAGACATTCAAATCCATTTTTCCCCTGCTGTGCGTCTAATCTTTAAAAGATAAAAGTGATGCGTTCCTGTGACAGGCTGAGTTATTATCTGAGGGGCTCAGTGTTAGCTTGGTCTCTACATGCAGCAGGTGTGCTTTATGAACCAGCTCTCCCCACGTCCATGCACCTGTCTCATCTTCATTGAGGATCAGTGTGCGTTAGTGACAAAGACACAACCGGGGGACGTCTGTTTAATATTTGATGTTTGTTGCTATAACCGTGAGAAGCTCCCGTCTACAGCTTGATTTAATCCAGTTTGGTGATACATCAGACACATTTGGTAAGTTTTGATCAACTCAGAGTAATCAAAGATGCAGATGCATTTCAGAGTGCCGTGAACTGACTGTCTGTCCAGCGCGCCTTTTACTGCAAGTGCAATCAAGGACCGTCGTTAATGTGCAATACAGCCCTTTCAGACTTTTGGTCAACTAAAACTAGACTAAAACTATAAAGGGCTGAAAAGACTAAAATGTGACTAAAACCAACAGGCGTTGTCGTCTTAAGAATAATACTAAATCTAAAATAGCCACCAAAATTAACACTGTTATCTGCCTGTGTTTGTGTTTCAGAGGAAACAAGAATCTGTTTTCAAATAACTGCAGTTAGTTAAAAATACTAGAAATTAACTGACCCAGGGTGTAGAGGTACTCGTAGCTGGGCAGATTGTAGCCAATGATGTAGTGGGTCTTCCAGCCTCCAAACAAGGGGAAGCGAGGCCTGACCTCCACCTCCACTGAGTCATCCAGAACCTGCAGATGGGAGGTGGAGATGTTGCCGATCTCATCTCTGTAGTAGACATCCTGGGCCGAGGCAGGAAGAATAGTCTGTTGAGGGGGAAAGCAAACTTTGTCATAATCATTTTCAAAGCAGTAAAATCAATCAGAAAACAGCTGTTCGTGTATAAAACAACACCTTGAAGGATTTGACAGATGAGATGCCACTGTCTGACTGACGCTGATAATCATAGCGTGAAAAAGGCCCCTTCAGGACAGCTCCGGTGTGCCTCAGGTCAATGGTTTCTTCCACTGCAATGTTTCCCCAGTGAGACACCTCAATGGTCCGAGTGATGCTGCTGATGGTAAGGAAGGGTGTGTTGTTTTCATAATGGATCCTCATTGAATCCTGGACGGTGGAGAACAAACAAAACACAGATTGTTAAATGGAATCTCTTGAAGCATCACTTAATGCTCGTCAGAACTGCGCTGTACCTCGCTGAACGCGGCCACATCCCGGAAGGGTCCGTACTCGATAAACTCATCGTTCTTGCTGGGGTTACCCAGCTTGGTGTAGCTCTCGATGGTCTTGGAGGCCAGGCGAACACGTGTGGTCTGGCTGCGGGTGGGGTATGGGGAGTACATGTAGTGGTTCCCCTGAAAGACCACCAGCTGGCGCTCAGCCTGGGTGATGTGCGAGGGGAAGGGCTTCAGGACATGACTGTAAGTCATCTCCACTTTAGCTTTCAGCTGAGCACCTGGTGCCAGGCTGGAGGGCAGCTGGACTTTGTAGAACTCCCCACTAAACAAGAGCAGGTGAGAGGTGTCAGAGGGAAACAATGGTAAGATACATTTGCACGATAGTGTGAATACTTCTGCATTATATCAGCTTCTACGAGGAGATAAAGTCAATCTTTATTTATCCTATGATAGGGTATTTTCTGTTTACAGCAACAAATAAAAAACAAATTGTGATGCACAAATGAATTAATGAACAGACCATTAATAAAGCGTTACACTTAAACAGAAAAAAATTAAATGTCCACCGTCACAAAAAGATTGCCTCCTTGTTTCAGCACTATTCACCACATGTTTCTGATGTATTGTTCAGATGTTTTTAAAGTACAAGTCAACTTGAATTTTGTCTCCAACATAGTTGTGCTGTATATGTTGATGTTTTCCTGTTGTTATTCTGAGCAACAAAAGCTGAACATTATCTGGCTGTACAGTTATTTCAGCTCAGTCTTCCTCTTCAACAGCTTACTCAGCCTATTTGACCATCTTAACATGCCTTTGTTGGTAATACGCTTACTATTGACATAGGCTGTGTCATTGCGCAATTTAAAACAAAACAAAACAGTAAGAGCCGAAAGCTAACTTCCACGTGTAACAATTTCCACGTGGTTCTTTTGGTTTTCAGATGTAACTACTGAGACTGGAGGAAAGCTCATAAACACTGGCGTTCAGTACAGCAGGGAACTCTGGATGTGAGCTATGCAGAATGCTGCAGGTTCTGAAGTACCTTTGTAAAAAAGTCCCTCTCATGACAGCAGTAGCTCTACGGGTTCATGGGCCTGGGTTCACAGTTTGCACCCCTGTACCACAAGGTAACTCAAAACCTTTCCTGCCATCCTGTTACCAGAGAGGCCCCTGCCCCTCTCTGTGTTTCAACCTGTTGAGTCTCATCCTTCCTTTATGTATGCTTGTGTCCACAGTAAACAGCATGTCACTGTGGCTGTCAAAATCGCTCATTCTTTTTTATGTTGGTTCTACTTTGTGTCAAAGACTGCATACCCTAACAGCTGATTAGCACACTACAGGCGAAGAAACGTGTTGTTTCTGGTGAATAGTGCTAAAACAAAGTGGCTTTCTGAAAAATTGAGGTACCCCTTTAAAGACAGAATGGTTTCGTCCATTTCAACTGTTCATGGAAATTGCTGCCAAAATGACTCAAATACTCATCAATAAGTATTTGCTGTCAACACACGAGTTTTAAAATCTGCCTCATAATGTAACCCATTTGTCTTCATAACAAAAGTCACTAACAGAAATCCCTCTAACAGGATACACACCTTTTAAAAGTTAAACACATTTGAAGCACAGGTGTCACAGCTTAAACACAACCACTCAAAACTGATTACATTTGTGGCTAATGATGCGAGGAAACCAAAATAAGCCAGGATCCTGCACGCCAGGATCCTGCACGCCAGGGTCGATACTGTATGCACTTCAGTTTGATTTTGTGGATTACACTGTAATGTGCTTCTCATTTATATTTGTGTTTACTTTATTTTGACTGTATACAGGAGCTACATTCATTTAACCTACTGTCAACAATAAACATTACTTGTACAGCTTCATGTCCTGAGCATTGTGTTTTCAGTTTTTTGATGTAGTGTGTAATGACTGCTCAGTATTGTTTTTAATTTTGATTGACTCGGGGTATGATCTGACAACATTGTTTGGTTTTGCAGGAAGAGTCAGAGGTTTGGTGAACTTAGTTCGAAAATTTGGTTTTGTGCTTCTAGTGTTGAGAAAAGCGTGGTGGATATCAAGAAATGTGTTTTAGCAATTGAGAAATACTGTAATGACAATGTATGAATCAGATCTCTTACCTCTGGTCCTGAATTGTTGTCTGCTGGAGCTCAAGTGTGCCATCCTCCTCTTCGTCACCCTTCACCTGTGGCAAACAACAGAATGCAAAATTAGTGAGGTATCCAATGTAACGAATACCAGTTTCTTAAAGCAGAAAGTAGTCTTTTTGTTAGGGCTAAACTGAAAGCATTGTTGCCGCAGCATGTTTGGAAGGGGCAGGCCTGCGCAGTCACACACGGAAGTGAACTGTCCAGCGCATACGTGTCATTCAGCCACTGACAGAGCGTGCAGCGCTGCGGAAGTCAATGCTAGTAACCTACACCCGTGGTAATCCAAAATGAATGAATCTTGGTTGAACTATTCTAGCCAACTCTGCTCGGGGCATTCATGTCTGCACCTTGTATCATTCAGTATACCTCTTAAAATAGTAGCAATGCGTGGCTGCAGGGCTGGCTGCCCGTAGGACCACACTGAATCACATCACATAAACCAAGCTAGTGACTGGGGGTTTAAGCATTCAAGTACAGTAATGCAGGGACCTCCTGCTTCAGTATACTATTATTCCATGCAAGAATGCTGCTGTCACTGAAACACTGAACATGGCAGCATTTGAGAGCAGCACGTTTAGGTGCATCAAAGAAACGTGAATCATTCATTGAAGTTGCTAACAGGCTCAAGCTAGCTGACCGGGTTACAGGCAGTGGCGTCGGCTTTGTTTCAGTCACTCGTATTTTACTTACCGAAGCTCCGATGTGTGCCAGGTGCGGGGCCAGGTCAGCCTCCACCGCTAATATGAAGCTATTTACAGCAGAGTGTCCCTGGTTAGACAGCACGATCTCCGCAGTGATCTTAGCCAGATGAGTGCTCAGGTCTACGGTCCTCTTCACCTCCTCGTTCACTAAACCCTCAGCTGAAACTGTGGAGCTGAGAGCAACCAAGAGGAGCACACATGCGGCGAGAAGTGGTGAGTGTCGAGACATGTTGGAGTACATTTAAGAGCTAACACAACAGGATAGAAGTGGAGAGATAGAGAAAATGTAGAGCAGCAGAGAAAGGCCGCCGTGCCGCTCTACATCGGCTAGGATGACGCTTCATTCAACCCGGCGTGATGACGTCACCGCGCGCTCTTTACAACGTGCTATGCGTGAGATGATAGTGGCGTGTAATCTGATACTTTGGATGGTTTTGAGATAATGACAGTTTTTGTCTCAGACTTTGAAAACTCTGAAATGTAAAAACTTAGTGATTATTTTAAATTATATAACATAACATGGAACTTTGTTGGACTGACTGAATTTCCCCGTTGTGGGACGAGTAAAGGACTATCTTAATCAAAATGACTCAGGTGGTGATATCCTGTGGCCTGCTTGTGGCACTGTGTATGATAATGCAGATGAAGAATCATACTCTTCCTTTTTCTCTCCTACTCTGCGCTGTTATTTATCCACTTGTTAATACTTTTGGACAATTGATTGTATTGTCTTGTCCATTTTGTCTCTTGTGGTGTGATTGAATGAGTTGTTTAAGTTGGGTAGTTGTTTATTGTTGTGCATCTAAAATGTCCTTTTCCTTTTTCTGTACCCACCTCATAAATGGAAAAATTCAATAAAAATATTTGACAAAAAAAACAACAAGCTATCACGAATAATTGCCAACCACCCTGTAAAAAACGCAGAAATTAGGGACATAGATGCTCAACAATGCCCACTGTTGGCTGACAGTCCTGATGTGTGTTAACCAAGCAGCAGCCTCTGGTTATTAGAAATGAATCTAATGTGAAAGTGCAAAAGAACTGCAGTTCAGTGTCCCCTTGAGGCTGGATGCAAAAGCTGAGGAATCCTCATTATGTCCCATTTTCAGCAGTAATAAGCATGTTTACAGCCTGGTTAAAAAATAATAATAATAATAATTTAATACATTTCATTGGTAAGAGCTCGCAATTTGCAACTGTAATAAGATCTAAAGGTCTATGCTTTGATCCAGGTTTTCAGCAGTTATGTGTTTCTTAACTTTGTGTTGATTGACTTTGTGGAGGAGACCAGGATCGTTTGTGACACTTTTTACTCTCAAGTGAATTAATCATGATGAAAACATCTTAGAGTGGTCATTCCTAGATTAGACAGAAACTTGATGTCTTTTGTTTTTTAATTAAACAGCAAATTATTAACCACCAAAGACCCTCTGACACACTGTGACAACCAATGGGGTTGGTTGTCATAGTATACAGGGTTTGTTGTCCCTATTTATCAATATTTTACCATAAACAAGTTTAAGAGACAGAAACTTAATTAGTCTCAAAATTAATAAATTCTCTAAACTCTCCTCACTGTCCTTTGCATTTGTTTTCTGTTTGATAAATACCGTTTTAATCAAGTATAATTAAGATATTTAGTGTTGAAAATAAGTGAAGGTTGCAAAATTAAGGATTTATATGTGATTAAACTATTTATTTTGTTGGAGGGTGTGTGAGAGAGAGAATATGTGTGTCTGTATGTTTTATTAAAAGCATTTGAGACCATGTGGACTGTAACATGTTGTTTGCTATGCTGACTGTCTTCCTGAACTAATTGAACTAAAAATAAAGAAATAAGCAAACAAAATACCAGGAGTAACCTGGGTTACTAAGACAGCATTAAAAGTAGCATTCAAGTTTAACTTGCGCAAGTGTGTGACAACCAGCCCCCAGGGTATTGAGATCACCACCATCTCCACCTGAACTCTTGGAAAATATTTTATGCTAGCTACCACATGGCTTTAGCTACTTAGCTGAATTTAGGCTGAAATCAAAGCTATTAGTTTCCACTTTTTAATAACTGTTTGAATGTAAAATGACTGATTACCTTGAAATCTCCCTGAAATTTACTTTCAACCCTAAATATCACAACATGTCTTTTCACCTCAATTTTTAGATAAATAAATAGAAACTGGAGACAGCTAACACCAGTTTCCCCTATTTAGTGCACTGAGCAGTCCCAAGGTTTTTAAGGTCAACTGAACTGAGGGCTGTTCTGCTCTGATATTGTTTAAGGGTCAGCCACAGTGTATATAAACCCCTAAGTATTTGTCATTTAAAAACTAATCGTACTTTTTGAGGACCTGTGCCACTTTAATAGCAATAGTGCATGCTTTACTCCATGCTTATATTTACACAGGAGTCAAAAATATATTGACTGCTAAATATAGAAACAGTAGATGGATAGGACTGCATCTTAAGAGTAGCTAAGGTTTTTAAATTTTTTCAAAAAGCTTGTTCCTCCAGCGATCACAAATGATTAAGAGATCCCATTATTTTTCATTTTTTATAAACATGACTCGGCCATTAGTTATAAAGACTATTTTCATTGAACTAGGATTAATTCTCATTTCACATCATTACAATGAGCCTAAGGTATTTATTGGAATTTTGAAATATACAGATATGTACAAAATAATGTTTTTATGATAATTCAAACACCCTACTATTTTTATCACTTTCAATACAATGATTTTGAATTTATTATTTTTATTTGATCTTAAATGTGTTACTTTTTGGAAATTAATCTATATTTTTATTAACATTCATGATGCAAACCAATTACAAAAACATGTGAAAACTTTATTCAGGCCAAGGGTAGTCCTTTAATTTTTAATTCCTATCAAAATTTAAATAAAAGTAATTTATTTTAACATACTGGAGGTATTTGCAGCTTTTTGGTTCTTTGCATGTTAAAGTAAGGCACTATAATATTTTCAGTGAACACTGAATCAATAAAAAACAGGTTCAGAGGCAGTCCAATTTTATTGTGCACATAGAATTTATCAAGAATCATCAGGAGTGGAATACACAGTGGTGGACAGTAACAAAGTAAAATTTACTTGAGTACGGTACATGAGTACATTTTTTGAGTATCTGTAATTTACTTGAGTATTATTTTTTTGGGGAACTCCCCTTACTTTTACTCTACTACATTCAGAAGACAATTATTGTACTTTTTACTCCACTACATTTCTACCAGTGCTTTGAAGTCAGCTCATGAATTTTCTTCTCTTTTCTGAAATCTGATCCCTAAGACAGTAAACTGTGTTTGTGTAGTTCTGTTTGTCTCAGTTGTTTAGCCATACCTGTATATCATGTGTCACCATAATTTAATGTGGGGAAACACAGAGCAGATTTTACTCAGATCAGGCAGTTCATTTAGAGGTGGTAATGATGGATATAATTCTGCACCTGAGCACCCATGGCCATATCTTCAGTTAGAGGTTTTTGAAAATTAAGAATGATATGTATCGTTTGAAATTTTCACCCTGTTTCACACTCTGCCAAAACATACAAAAATTCACAGTCCAACCTGAAAATGTGTGTTGAGCTACGAAACATTTGTTTCATTCCAGATGAACATTTCAAACTAAGTTGTTGTCGTGTATTTTTTTCTTTATTTTCATTTAAACCTCTCCTCTCACTCTCCTCTAAGTCTCCTCTCACACCCACAGTAATGTGAGTGGCACATCACATCTGCAGATCTGTCTGATCTTGGGTAAGCATTGGGGAGGCCAAACGTGGCCATTGGAAGATAAAGGGATGTAAATCTCCCCATGCACCTGCACAGAGCCACAAATTGTGACTGGGGAAGCACTTGTACCTCCTCACATCTCCAATGGTACATTGGAAAGTCCTTGTCAGCAGTTTTGTAAGGGCAACCTATCTCCCTACCAAGATGCAGAGAGATGGGTCCAATGACTCAGTCACAGTTGTTTTCAATTGGGGTTCATGACTCGGTCACGGTTGTTTTTGATTCAGACTCACCAACATTCGGCACCTATATCTCCCAGTGAGTAGGATGATGTGCCTGTCACGTTGTTGCCCGCGCCATAGGAAGAATTATGGTCATGATGTCCAATGAAAATGTTGTAAAATGAAGATAAGGCATGTCTTTGAGACATTTTGTGCCAAACATTCCCATTACTCTTTCCTATGAAAATCACTGTAACGTCTTTGTTCTTCAGTTGGTCTGCGGCAGAGGATCAACTCATTTTGTTCAGATGCCTGGGTGAATAAAGTTTTTCTTGGATTTAACTTCAGCTGGACTCCTGGAGTGATTTGAACTTAACATTTTTTCTTCAAAGACTCAACACTTAGAACATTTTTGTAGAAGGAGGACTTAGATTGGGACCAGGCAAAGTGTTTTAGAAATTATCCCACATCAGTGTCTGTGCTTGGAGTAACTTAGTTGCAGTTTTTATTCCATAATATAGTTTTAACAGATTTCAGGAAATGTTTACCATATGAACAGGATGTAACTGAATGTACTCCTATATATTCTTGACTGCACTAATGCTTTGTGAAAATACATTTTGAGATTTTTAAAGAAGTACTTTGAATACTTCAGTATTTTTAAAAGGAAGTACTCCAGTACTCTAACTCAAGTCATAATCTGACTGAACAACTTTCACTGTTACTAGTGTAATATTTGACCAGGAGTATCTATACTTTGACTTAAGTAATGAAGCTGAGTGCTTTGTCCACCACTGGTAATACATATTTTTTCACTTGCCTACATAAAAATGTAACATGAAATCAAAAACATGAATTGGTTGATTTATTCAGAAATGCCCACTTATATGGTCTTTATTTTGTATTTTATTTGAACTTCACAGTGAAAAAATAAAGACATATATACTGTTTATTTCTACAGTCAATGATTGTGACTGATCAGTAAACAGGGCGTGTCCAGCGCGTGACGTCAGCCGTCCCCTCTCTCGCTTGTTTTGGAGGAAGCGGACACGGCTCGGCTAGCAGCTAGCACGTTAGCTTGACAGGAAAAGCGAGCGTCAACGGGAACGGGACGAAACTGACCATTGTACTAAATCGTTTATTTATCAGGACAGGAGGAATATATTTGCAGTGGCAGTGTTTATTTTGATAAGCAGAGTTAGCTGCGGAGCTACCTGTGAGCTGTCGACGCGCTGAACGTGTTGTTTTCTTGCGACATTTACAGGTTAGCCTGTTAGCTAGTCTGCGCGTTAGCTAACGCTTCCAAACCGAGGCAGAGGAAAAGTCAACTTTTGATATTTCTCCCCTCAGGATCATCGCCCAGGTTGGTTTATGTCCCCTCTAGTCACTTGTTTTACTTGCCTTATAAGTTAACGATCCAGCTGTCGTTCACCTACTTTGGTAGATTTTAATAAACCTTTCTCAGCTGACTGAATGTTAGCCTACAGAAATGTCACTTTCATGGTAATCTTTGGTAGACCAAGAACCTAAACTATCCAGCTTCAGTTGTTTGAGGATGCTTTATATTTAACTTACTGTTCCCCAATCCTTTTCACGGCTGTTGTTGACCTGACTTTGTGTAATTTGATCATAAATGTGATGGTTGTTCTGCCTTGCTAACCCTTTGAAACTGTGCTTGATGTATCTGTGGCATTGAGTAAAATAGACAGATAGGACTCGCTGTCACTGTTTATTCAGTGAAAATGGGTTTCAACCAAATCGGCCTGCAGGTTGATCATAAGTATGGATTACCCCGGTATGTGTATTGAATCCAACTACACCATTTGCTGCGCTAATCATGCTTGCCAAGTCATGGTTCCGTTAGTCCTGTGTTTTAAAACCATGTGATCAGTCCCTGACACAGTGTCATGGGGTGCAGATTATGAGAGCCGCACCGATAGCTCTTTGCTAGTTTGGCTTCATAAAAGTCCCGATATAAGGTCGATCAGTGGGTTTCAACACTGTGCTTTCACCGTCCGGCGATGTGTGGATAAAACCTGTGATTAATCGTTTTTTCAAAATGCTTTGAACAAGGTCTAACCTGAAGAGAATTATGATTTAGAGCCCATCGGTAACACTGTGTGGACTTTGGTCAGTGCAACTGTATGAGTTGGTTTATTATTACAAAGCACAGTTGGCTAATGGCAGAAATGCTTGGTGATGGTTGAGCAATCTCAGAGATGGTAATGGTTGATTTGGTGAGTTTAGTATAAAATTATCACAATCTAGATAATTGATTTCTCAAATTTACGAGTTCAATTAAGAGAAATTCAGCAATAAATATGTGAGTATGACACACACACACACACACACACACACACACACACACACACACACACACACATATATATATATATAATCTTTTTATTTTAACATTTCAAAAAGCAGGTAGAAATCACAGTGTAATTTCATACAATGGTTTTTGTTTTTTCTAAACATACATGAACAAGAACATCCCTCCCTCCCCCTCTCGCAAACCTGTTGTACAGTGAGACGGACAAGTAGAAACATACATAATATATATATACATAATAACCACAGTGACAGCAACTACAGAAAAAACAAAAACAAACAGTAAAGACCAACAGGTTTAAAATAATAATCATAATAATAATAATAATAATATGAAATAGATAAATTACAATCAGAAATAAATTACGATAACTTAGGTATACATTTTTAAAAAAGTGCAAATAGTAATATTCTGTGCAGAATAGTTGTGCAAACACAAAGAGTTGCTATATATGGCATAAACTACCACCTAAACAGTGGGAGTTGATTGCTCTCGCCTTGGTTGACGGCATGCTTGAATTAGGTTCATGTTGGACAAATTTGCCGGCAGTATGATACATATTTGTGTAAAATTAGGTGAAAGCATCATAGAAATATGTTTTGTGTGTGGGGGAGCATTGGTTGACTGTTAATGTTGAATTCTTACAATGAGTTTGTACAATGAGTGCATGTATATCTCGTATTTAACAATTAATGAAAAAGTATGGAGTTTTAAAGAAAATACAGTGAATAAAATGAATGTGCGACACCCATTTGTGTTCAGTTTTTGATTCGATGTAAAACAAAGCTGGGGAAGACGGTGTATTTTATAAATGATTATTCAACAACATACATATCATAACCAGCTGTCTACAGTGTACTAAAAGACACCAGTTGTTGTGATTTGCTGGTTTTGAGATTTAGATTTCAGGACTTAGGGTAGAATGTGCTTCATGATGATATGCCTTTACTTCTTTTGTTTGTGAAGTGACAGGCAGATGTTATTGCTGTCATTGGTACCACTTGCTCATTTGTCTGGATTGTGTTTAAAGATGCACTCAGACATTCACATCTTCTAGTGGTCTGGTTGGCCCATTTCAAAAGGATTATCAGAAGTGCATGGCGGTATTCCTCTTGTGCAGCAATTCTGGCACCATTGTGCTTTTTATAAGCGTTCTTTCCTCCCCTGTAATCTAATTGTTTGTCTTTACAGCTGTGGCACAATGACGTCAAGGAAGAAAGTACTACTCAAAGTCATCATTCTGGGAGACTCTGGGTGAGTGATTTAGAATGACTGAAGGGGATACCAGAATGTCTTTTTCTGATCATTTGTTCTGAATATTGTCCTGTTGTTTTGTTTTTCTTAGAGTTGGAAAGACCTCATTGATGAACCAGTATGTGAATAAGAAGTTCAGTAACCAGTACAAAGCCACAATAGGTGCTGATTTTCTGACAAAAGAAGTCATGGTGGATGACAGACTTGTCACAATGCAGGTACAGACTACATACCACGCACATATAACACACTATCACGGTCTCTCATAGAAACACTGTCATCATATCTGATACAATCAGCTACTGCATTACAAAAAATCATTGAAGAAAGAAATGCTCATTTTTGTCACTAAAATTGATAAAGTTGATCTGCTGTGGGCTGTAGATGAATTCAAGTATAAAACATTTTTTTACACTCTTGTCCCATTTTTACTCAAAAGTTATACTGTGTTCACTTAAGTGTCATTATCCCGTTGTGTCATCTGTCCATTAAGAAAACATTTGATGCTCTAACTTGAAAAGTAGAAAGCTTTTTCAACATTATTGTCACCTTATACGCTCATTCAATTAATTTCTGAAAACCAGTGAAAAGCTCAGTCACATAACTGTATGTAGTGGTGAGTTGTTTTATTTTGTAAGTTGCAGACTCTTGAAAACGTAAAGGGCTTACAAGTTTTTAATGCTTTTATTGTCACAATGATAATGGTTGACAAAGTGTCCTTCGAGTATGGTACCTTACATATCCAAGATGTTTCTTACATCAACTATCAAACAAACTGTGTCAACGCAGTTAATCAGTGAGATCTGGTTAATGTTAACCATATAAACACTGCAGTTAAGGAATTAGCTTAATCTCTTTATTTACACTAATCTCATTATTTTGTGCCTGTAACCACAGGATGTTGTCTTTTATACTTTCTTCCCCCTCCCCCCTGCTCTGTCACTCAGATTTGGGACACAGCAGGTCAGGAGAGATTCCAGTCCTTAGGCGTTGCGTTCTACCGTGGAGCAGACTGCTGCGTCTTGGTGTTTGATGTGACAGCACCCAACACTTTCAAGACTCTAGACAGCTGGAGGGACGAGTTCTTGATCCAGGCCAGCCCACGAGACCCAGAGAACTTCCCTTTTGTGGTGCTGGGCAACAAGATTGACTTGGAGAACAGGCAGGTGGGTGCAGAGAGTCACTTTTTTTTTTTTTTTTTTTTACCAAGGGTACAAGTATGTGTAGTATTTCTTTAATTTAAAGAACTGTACAGTTGTGGCCTTTTTGGATAGAGCAGGAAACTGAGAGTGGGGAGTGTGGGGCAAAGGGGCTGCAGGTTGGACCATAGCCTCTGTACATGGGGCGCACTCAAGCGGCAACCTCCGGTCTAAAAATATGAGTCCAATGCGAAAGTGCTAAAAACTGCAGTTCATCGAGGATCCGCTTGAGGCTGGCTCCTAAAGTATTGGAAACCACATACACACCAATTCAAAAAAGCTGATCTTTACAGCAGAAATAAACATGTTTACAGCCTGGTACAAATGACGTGTAGTCTGGATAGCTCATTTCTCGATCGGCTCACACTGTAGGGAGGGTACTTTTTTTTTCCAACACGGCAGTTTCAAAAATATTGAGATTACGAGTTTTCCAATGAGAGGCACAGCTGACTTGATTGAGAGGCGGGAACACTGTAGCTGTTGGCTAGGAGGCTCAAAGCCCGCCTCTTTACGTCACAATCGCTCGACAGCAGCAATATTGCTCCCACCGACGATTGGCCTCAAAACAGCTCTTCAGAAGCAGATGGGTGACGTCACGGATACTACGTCCATATTTTGTACAGTCTAAGGGCGCACTACTTAATCACAAGGCAAAACTGGCGACCTATTGATTTTTTGAAGCGTTACAGTAATAGAACAGTTTTTAAAAATAGCTTGGCTTAAGCTGTCAATTTATACTTTCTAAGTATAACCTCAGTTCCTTTTGTTTCAGGTAACAACCAAGCGAGCACAGGCTTGGTGTCAGAGCAAGAACAACATCCCATATTTTGAAACCAGCGCCAAGGAGGCTATCAATGTGGAGCAGGCCTTCCAGACTATTGCACGCAATGCCCTCAAACAGGTAACTGACACCAACATGTGATTCTGGCCGCCAGTCCGACCCCCTTATGGCCTCAGAAATAACATTATAATTCAACTCAATTATCTTGTTTTAGGAGACTGAGGTGGAGTTGTACAACGAGTTCCCTGAGCCGATTAAGTTGGACAGGAACGAGCGAGCCAAGCCGTCAGCGGAGACCTGCAGCTGCTGAGGACTATGAAGATCTTCTGGGGTCATCACTGCCCTCACTACCCTGTCTTGCCTTGTCTATAAATCCCCTTTTCCCATGGCCCACTGTGTTTAATCCCCAATGCCCAACATACAAGCAGCCTCC
The DNA here is from genome assembly GCF_009762535.1 of Notolabrus celidotus. Lineage (NCBI taxonomy): Eukaryota > Metazoa > Chordata > Actinopteri > Labriformes > Labridae > Notolabrus > Notolabrus celidotus. Next base: position 27,145,150 of record NC_048272.1, read on the forward strand.
CACTCATGAGAGTATACTACTACACACACAAACATGCTGCACTCACCTCCCTATGTATACAAAACACACATTTTCTATAAAAGATGAGTCTCTTAGCCCAAAGAACACCTTCAAGGAAACATTAAGGAAATACTTGTACGATGCTCACTACTTCCCAGTGTTTCTCCATGTAAGCTTTCATGGTGGTGGTGGTTTGGGCTAATCTCATTTTCAGTTCCATGTGTATCGCTGCTCCCATATCCAGTTTTGGTTCTAACTGCTTTTACTTGGATACTTTAAGTGGTAAATTGAAACATTATCTCTATACATGTATGTGTTGAGTACAATTTTAAATATTTTTTCTTTTTTTGTTTGAATCAAAGTTTCTTAAGCAATGGTGGTGGTTTTCTTACTTTCACAGCCCACCACTGCTGCATGAATAGAGGAATTACTGCTCCGCCCATTTTACTCATTTGTGTTGTGGCTTAAATTTGGTTTGGTTTCACTCTTACTTGTACAACCTAAAAAAAACTCTGATGCCTGAGAAGGGAGTCAGAGCTGAAGTAGTGAAGGATCAAAATAAGTGAAGGTGCATGCGTGGATCGCATTAATTCGCTGCCTGCTGATTCATGTTGATTGGCACCGAATAGAAAATCAAGATCCATGACAAGTCCATCAGACCAATGTGTAATGATCTCTTTTTTTTGAGCACCTGGCTGTAAATGACAATAACTATAGACATCTCATTTTAGAGCCACAATAAATGCAGCTGTAGCTCAGGTTGGGGGCATCGCTAGGATCCAGACTCAGCTCCCTCATGCTAGTGCTGTTCCTCTTTTTGGGATACCAAGGTTTGTCTTGTAATCAGTTTTTCTTGGTACCACATATGAAATGGGAAGGAACCAAATCAAGACAGCATGTCATTCTACCTGATAGTCCTGGAGGGAGACATTTTTCTCAAGTATAAATATCATTCATAACTGCGTACTATTAGCTAGTACATTTCTTTTTACCGTCAACTATTGCAAGACTTTGTATATTTGCAAACCCCTCAATCATTGTGTGGGAAAGCAAAATGTTCTGTTGTAAATCTCCATATCTGACTATGCCAGTTGTTCGTGTTGGCAAACAATTTAAGTGCTTGACATTTCTTTTAACTGATCAGATCTTTAACTGTCTGTTCATATTATGTTAAAACTTTGAAATGCATTATAGATTACAAGATAGCAAACATACTGTAACTTTGAAAAAAAGAAAAAAATGTGTGGGGGGGAAGTATTTGCATTCATCATTATTATAATATTAATATGATAAATGCATAGCATCTACATTGTTTCGAAATGTCTTTGCGTTTCAAGTAATGAGGGTAATAAAAATCTTGAATAAAGCATCCTGTGTTGATTTCTTACATTTATTGATATTTTTAATGAAATATAATTTGTGTAGCATACTTTATTCATTGGCAATGGTTACTACAACAACAACAACAACAAAATCTTCAACCTTTTTATTATACTTTTAAAACTAGTGGGTGCAAATATTAAGACCTAAATATTTTTTTTAAATACTGCAGTTTGAAATCCAGATTTGTATCTTTAAGTGGTTCTTGACTTCTTGGAGGCTCTCTGAAGCCCTCCTTCAGATTTGCTTTTCTTCTCTTCTTTACTCTCACTCGTGTCAGCCTCCTTCCTCTTCGTAGGTGCACTGCTCTTCAGCCAGCTCGCCATCATCTTACTGCTGGCTGTAGGCTTGGGCTCCTGGGGGTCAAGGATCAGTTTTGTCAGCATTAAACTTCACTAATAAAACCAAAAACTGTGATGCTAAATTTTCCAATCAAAGTGAGTATAATGTAACATTAAATCTGGTACCTTTTTGCTGTTGAGATCCACAGGCTGGAGGCACTCTGGAGAATTGTTGCGTGAGTTGTTGACAAGGGAAGACACGGGATGAAAAGTCAAATTGTTCTTAGACTCCAGCAGTTTCAAGGCATCCACTGCTTTCACCTCGCCAAAATCAAGCCATCTTCTCACTTCTTCATCTCCATTCAGGATTGCTGGCATCCTAAAACCCAACCACACAGTAATTTAGAATTCTAAATAAACTCCAATGGAAAGAAAAAGCATGTTATCCTGTTTATTTATTTTACCTATGGTGAATACTTTGCAGGTTTGGAGAAGCATTCACAGTGATCACACTGTATGTGTAAAGAGGTTCTACTCCACCTGGAGGTGTCCAGCAGTCAAACACTCCAGCCATAGTCAGCAACTTCCATCCTGTCCACTCACCTGATGCATCTTCCTTCTGTACAACATGCAGCACAGGGCAGAGGCAAAATCAAATGACTGATGTATGAGAAATGTCATAGATTTTCTAAAGATGGTTGACATCTTCTACACTCTTAAGCCGGGCACTGACATCAAACAAAATCAAGTTTGCATACTGCATGACTTTTGAATGCTATCGACACACTTGGTGAACACCTGCATATTTCTGTTTTGGGTCCTCTCCCCACAAGGGATATTCTCAGCTTTGGTAATTTCCGCCACAGCTGCATTCTTTCTACTTCTGTTCTAGATGAAAGCACATGCTCATGATGCCTGTGCTACTGAAAACCCAATACAAACCTCTGTCAACTCAGGGGAGGCCTCCTCTGGAGAGCACGAGGCCTGTGATTTGTCATCCTGCTTGGTTTTCTCCTCAGTCTGGGGGAAGTATATGAAGAAAGGCTGCTTGGCCTTTTCTTGCTTCTTCCACTCGTAGAAACCATCAGCCAGGATGACACAACGCTGTCCTTTATTCATTGGGTCCTTCAGGTACACAACAGTGGCACTGGTTAGACACACTTGTTATCACACACCCAACAAAGACACTGATATATAAAACGGAATAAATATAACATAGCTTAGCAGTGCCATAAACGTTGTCACCTTGTAAGTTTTCTTTTGTAAGATGTTCTCACTGCGGCAGTTGTTGGTGCTGTACTGCATCTTGCTTGGGTCTTTCTCTCTGAACCAGGAAGGTACCAGACCCCAACGCATGGCCGCCAGCACACATTCATCCTCAGGAGCTTCCTAAAAACACAAAACGATTCAACATGACAGGAGCATTTACACTTACTATCCTTGCTATCTATCACTGTTGCCTTGCAGTGTCATTACTTTTGAGGATAACACTGGCCCAGATGGTGTTGACTGTGACAGAGGAGTACATTATTTGTGCCTGTGGTTATAGTTTAGGTTCTAGAACGTGACATTGTGGCATTCATTTTTCTGTATTTGTTATGTCCAAAACGTCATTCCACAAATAGAAAGAAATCCCTATTTAAACTCTTGTGTCATCAAAATGTGTTTATAACAATAACCTAACCTTCACACTACATCTGTTTGGCGCCCTTAACTTGGAACAGATTACGAACCTCACTGAGGTACAGAGAGGTGCACCTATTTTTACCTTATCAAAGTGCCTCCGGGACAGCAGGACGGGACTCGTGGACTGGGGGCTCTTGTTGTAAGATGGTCGGTATTTGTCCGCATCTCCATCCTTCCAGCGGGGCTGCCTCCGCCGCCCTCCACGGTTTCTGTAGGAGGAGGCTCGGCTCACCTCGTCAGGAGCAAGGGTGCACGCAGTTCTTCCACACATTTCACAGTCTCAAACCAAGTGTTCTGACAGCTGATAAACAAGTAGAACATGGGTTTAGCTCAGTACTTTCATCGACGACACTTCTGCAGTATTATTAGCAAGTTAGCTTAAGTTGTCTAAGGAAATAAAATATTTCATTTTCTCAGCAGTTATGGCACTGACAGAATAAATCATGACAGACTGACCTGTAGAGAGTGTTTTAGTCGATGTTTATCCGGTCGTGGGTCTGTGTTTCGCTGTGTTTGGGTCTGCAGTTCAGGGTGCAGGGATCTGCCTGGGCACAATCTGAGGAGCTAGCCTTTACGTAAGACGCTGACGTGCAAACGCAGCCAATCACAGCATAGGGCGGGGAAAATAACAACAGCCTCCTCCTCCCCGAGGCAAGATCTTTACAGTCTATGGGCAAGATGGTAACGGAGCAGAGGGAAACATTTAAGATTACAACAACACGTTCAGTGAAAATGAATGGCTTTTTACAAGTCAAATTATTTAGATAGACTACAGCACAATATTCAAAGTTTATCTTATTCAGAATGCATCGGGAAATCGCGTATTCGATGTTAAAATAACTTCAAGGGAATGTCCAGTGTTAAGACCTATGGTTAAGACCCTTCTGGATAGTGTTCAAGAGAATATGAAAAAGTATTTAATATTGACCTGCCCCTTTACTGCACTGTTTTTAAGAGATGTAGATTTTCAGACGAGGCCTGTTTATAAATTCCTGTTCACCGTTTTGAGTTGTGTTTGTAAAAAAAGCCATTACGAGGCGCTGGTTATTGCTTCCTGAACCTCCCACAATACAGGAGTGGATTGATATAGTAAATTATATTTATGTTATGGAAAGGATTACTTTCTGTTTACGACGTCAGACGGATTAAACTCTGGACCAAGTGGATTAAGTATGTAAAACCCCTACAGACAGAATTTGTTGATGATACCATTCAAGGATCCGATGCTGTCTTGTCTTAGCTAATTACATGGGTTTTTTTTGTTTTCTGTTTTTTTTTTTATGTGATTATCTGTCACTTATCTCTCCCTGAAATGTTTCTGACTCACTCTATTGTAAACATGTCTCCCCCAGGTTGTATTTAGTTCTAATAATCTTTAAAAACGGAGGACTGCAGATGAAATGAACATTATTCTCTCTTTTATGTCAATGCTCTGTATAACAAACTGAAAAAATAATAATAATTCCAAAAAACAAAAAACTTCAGGCATAAACCCCAATAGGCCGTCTCACGTTCCAAGTGAATGAGAAACAGACACTGATGATTAAAAAAAGTACTTAAAAATCATTCATATAAATCAACCGTACATGGATAGTTTTATAAAACAGTCACATGTCAGCTCATGTTAGCGTCAGGAGGTTGCCGTGGTAACAATAAACAGGTCGAAAGCGTCGAAAGCGCACACTGCATTCTTCAATGAATCACAAGCAGCACCGGACTTCACACACCTGTGGACCACTGCAGGTAAGATGTAGTTCTACAAACACCTCACAATGATGTGGCAACTGTAAGGTGGGAAAATGTTACTGATTATTATGACGGTAGAAGAGACACTGTTGGTGGTTTTACATAAAGCAACGTTTATTGTGTGTTTTTAAGACTATTGCAATTAGATAACCACGGTCTGTTGAGAAAGAGACGTGCAACCTGTCATTCAATGTGCTAATCTGTTCATATTGTATGTATGTGCCAAAGGCTCTTGATCTCCATGGAATAACCTATAGGATAATTAGCCTTTGTGGATTTCTGTAATGTGATGTAGTTAATCTTAATATGTATCCACTTTTTGGCTTCTGTTGTACAGGTAACTGAAGGAAATACACCTGAGTATCACTACCTGCTTGGGGTGTTAGCCACAAACTTGACAGGTGTAGCCTAGCTGTCTCCTGCACAGCAATTTGACCCAATTTACAGTCCACTGTGCTTTGAGAGTCATATCCTTTAGATCAGTTAACCAAAGTCAGAGATGCATTACCACTGCAGATGTCTACAGAGTCACAGTCATTTTGTATGAATATTTTTTGTGCAACATATTTGGACTGCAATTAAAGCTGCCACTCTGTCCTCTGCTATAGTTTGTGTCTGACTGAACCATGAAGCTGAGCAGAGGAGAGGTGATGTTAGTATGAAAGCCACCAGATCCAGACAGCCTGTCCAGATGGGCCAGGAGAGACATCATACTGATAGACACAGCACATCATGCCCAGACAGAGGTGAGAGACAGAAATCAGCTGAGGAAACACTGTCACTGTCTCAACACCCCGAGGACCAGATAAGAATAGAAGTCCCTAAGTTGTATTTTCTTCAAAAGTGGTTCCATCCTTTTATTTTGCAGCACAAGAACAACCAGTACCCCCAAATATTTTGACATTTCATAAATCATTAAGAAAAAAAATGCAAATTTTCCAACTTTGTTACTTTATGCTTACATCATGTTTTGGGGCTTTTTTCAGGGAAAAGTCTTAATTCTCCCCTTGTTACTTTCTGCTGTGGGACTGGTTTCAAATTTGGAACAAAAGAATGGTCATTGCTGACTTTGACTTCACACTTCAAGGACTGTGCTGATGGAGTAGATATATAGAAAATACTGAATTAAACATGAGGTCATGTCCAGGACAGGTGGCTAACTGTTTGAACCAGAGGCCTTGTATTAAAGTTTCATGACTTTGCTCCTTTTGGCATCAACTGAAGATGTCAAGCCTTAAGCTTCAGCCACACTGTCTTTTGCCAAGTCATCACCATGATGTAGCTGTATATTTATCACATCTGTGTGCTGTCCAGGTATATTTTCTCAATTTTCTATGTGCATATTCATGAGCAGCTGTGTGGATATCTTTAAAACAGATAACAGATGCAAATGCTGTTTCACATGTTGCACAACACAATCAGGCATTTATGCAAATTCCTCTTCTCTCTTTTCGTATGAAGGGAACTGCGAACTGTTATCATGATATCCCACTGAACAAGGCTGGGCTGAATTTATCATGCACGATTTACAGGTGGGCATCTGGCTGAGTCATTATACTGAAATACTCTTTGTCCTACAGAAGCAGCTAATGTGAAAGCAGGGGAAACTAGAGGCTCATTCAAGGACCAGAAGGTCTCAGCTGTGGTCCTGCAATGCAACCAAGATAAAAGCAAAAACACGCAAACAAGTAGGTAAACAACAAGCTGACAACAAGAATGCTGAATAATATCAGTCTTTCATGTAGTGATCCTTGTACTGCACAAAATATATGATCTCACATGAGATTTACAGGCAACTAACAGTGTAATTTTCCTTCTAAAACATTGTTAACAAATGTTTGTGTGTGTGTGTGTGTGTGTGTGTGTGTGTGTGTGTGTGTGTGTGTGTGCGTGTGTGTGTGTGTGTGTGTGTGTGTGTGTGTGTGTGTGTGTGTCAGCTAAATCTCCTGAGAGCAACCTACCTGCCAACCTACCTGTTCTTAACGCAGAGAGACTGCAGACAGCCAAAGCCCATGCAGACAAAGCTGTGAGGATGGGTTAACCAGATAAATGCAAAACCTATGTATCAAAAGATGAACATGTCAGACCATTAGTCCATTACTGACACTCTTCTCTTTAATTTCTCTCAGATGCATAAAGTATTCTCTGTCCAGGGTCCTTACCCTGTCATCAGGGCAGCACTGAGGGCCAGAGGCTGGGTTGAGCAGCGTGCACACCACCCAAGGCAACATGCTCGCCGGCGACTCAGGGATGAGGGCCGAGCCAGTTCTAATGACACTGGGGAGGATGATGAAGGTGAGAGAGATTCAGGTGTGATTGTTGTAGAGGGCACTTTTCTTTTAGATTTTTGTTCGTGTCTAAACATTGCTTACTTCTGTTTCTCCAACCAAGACAACTCAGACGATGTCGAAGGAGAGCAGAATTCAGATGCACTATACGATCTCATGGTAACAAAAATAGAACTCTCTTTTAGTCTAACTGAATATAAAGCAGGTCTGGTGCGGAAGTTTATAAGATTTAGCTCTCACTCTTTCCCCTGTCTCATCCAGTCTCGACTGGTGCGGAATGAAATGGTCCATTTCTATTGGACCAACCGCAGAGATGCCATCAACTCCAACAGTTTGCAAAAGGAACAGATAATAAATCACTTTGCCAAGGCTGGCAGTTTCAGCACCAAGGTACATTAATAACCCAATATCAGTAGTCCCACCTCATTCCTCCTCAGTGTTCCAGTGTTTGACCAAACCTCAAATTTGTCTTGTGTCTGTCAGGTGGGGTTGTGTGTGAACCTGAGAAACCTGCACTGGTTTGATGCAGACCCAGATACCTTCTTCCCCCGCTGTTACAGACTAGGAGCACAGGATGAGAAGCATGATTTTATTGGTCTCATATAATTTAATAACTTAAAAGCCTTCTGCAGATTTGCTCATATTTTTCCAGCATCCTCATTCCTTTTGTTAAGCCATTCTGTCTCTTTGAGTAGAGGACTACAGGAGGACAGCCTGCACCAGTCTGATAAAGTACATTGTGGAGAAAGCCCAGGGCCAACAGGGACAGACAAAGAACCACGACATTCGGGCTGTTCAGGGTATCACCTTCTCTCACATGACAGCATATTTTCTCAGTGTAACTAAAGAAAGAGAAACCTTACTTTCCTACTTTGTCATCAGGTCAGCGGAAACGAAGCAGGCGGCAGTCTAAACAAGTGGTCCTCTCCCAAATGATTGACTTTGCGGTCAAAGTTTGCCAGGAGTTCCTGGAGAGTCTGGAGCATAGCGACATAGACAAGAAATTGGACACACTACATCTGATTTCAAAAGAGGAGTGGACAGAGTTCATTGACAGTTACTGCCTGGTTGTCCAGTGAGTACAGTGAGAGAGAAAAAATAGCAAGAAAATGGAAAGTTCATATACACTTCAATATCTCATGATGTACCTTCCCTCTGTCTGTTCTTATATTCAGAGGAGGGGCAGAGGTCCAGATCACTGATGAGTTTGTAGTCACCTGCAAAGCAATGCTTCAGAGGCTGGTGGAGGTCAGTCCACAGTTGGACATACAGGGCATACACAACGTATGGATCATCAAACCTGGGGCCAAGTCGAGAGGCAGAGGTGAAAACGTAGACTATCGCACAGACCACATTGTGATAGCTTTGACTGACCTGTTACACCTTCCCTTCAGGCATCAAATGCTCCAAGCGTTTGGATCAGATCCTCAAGCTGGTGGACAGGGATCCAACCTTGATTAAGGAAAGCAAGTGGGTGGTGCAGAAGTACCTGGAGCGCCCCTTTCTGGTCCATGGCACCAAATTTGATGTGCGACAATGGTTCCTGGTCACAGACTGGAACCCTTTGACTGTGTGGCTTTATAAAAAATGCTACTTGCGTTTTTCTACGCAGCCTTACTCACTAGATACACTTGACAGGTAAGATACTGATAGCAGGCACGGGGTAACATTGGACTAAGGGGTTGATATCACTTATTGTTTCCAAAGAGTCACTCAGAGGTTTAGATTATTTACAAACCTAAAATCGATACTTGATAAAAAAAAGAGGTTTAAATATAAAAAATTAAAGAAGGAAGCAGAAGTGAAACAATTGAACATTCGTTTAAAAGGGAAAGTGAAAGAAATCTGGAGTGATAAATGGCAGGAAATACTCCTTTACTTCAGCAAGATTTTGTGGTGGAAATCTGGAAATGATAGACTCAAACAACAACGGTTTGTCTTTGTGAGCTTTATTCCGGCCTTCAGTAAGCTTTGCAAAGCGGTCAGATGGCAGAGTGATCTAACAACCGAGACAAGGTCTGCACAACTGACCCAGAGTGAAGATACAACACGTTACTTATTCTCTTCAGAGAATAATATTAACACATCATTAAGCATCTTCAAAGAACTGTAAGACAAACAAGAGAGTTTCTTATCATCTCTTGCTTCCTAGTCACCTTCCTGACTTCTCACCTTATGGTCTGCTCCTCAACCATGGGAACAGATAACAATATGCAAATCACAGGAGGTTTGGTATGTGTGAATGTTTCTAGCTTCTGATCAAAGCAAGAACAACATACTATCATGTCTATATTTTTCCCACCACAATTTAAACCTCAAACTGCAGTTTGAACGCCTGCCTACCTACAGGATATACAAGAGTACCTCTGCCTGTTCCATAGTTGAGCTCTAACTTCTTAACATTGATTTTCTGTAACCTGGTTGCAGCACCATCTTGTCATTATCCTCATCATACTACTCTCATTTGCTTTCCAATCTTGTTTTATCTACTCTCTCAGCTCCGTACACCTGTGTAACAACTCAATCCAGAAGCACCTGAGGCCCTCCCAGCAACGGCATCAAGGCATCCCGGCAGACAACATGTGGTCAGACGACCAGTTCAAAACATATCTGTCCAGCCAGGGCCAGGGAGCCCAGTGGCAAGCTGTAGTAGTCCCAGGGATGAAGAATGCTGTTATCCAAGCATTACAGACAACGCAGGACCTGATAGATTCACGCAAAAACACCTTTGAGCTCTATGGTGCTGACTTCATGTTGGGTAAGATAAGATCAAGAATAAAAGACATGCTGTATTGTGTTCCCGTATAAATTATACAGCAGGTTTCAGCTAGCATCACATCATAATTACTTTAGTAAATTATCTAACATGACTTTTTTTTTCAAGGCTGTGACCTGCGTCCATGGCTGATAGAAATCAATGTCAGTCCCACGATGGCCCCTTCCACCCCTGTGACAGCCCGACTCTGTGCCTCTGTGCAGGAAGACACACTGCGCGTCGTTCTGGATCGAAGAACAGATCGCACTGCAAACACTGGAGACTTTCAGCTTATATATAGACAGGTAAGGAAGAGTTTAACCCTTCCTATTGAGAGGCTCAATCTAAGTTGCCCAAATTTAAAGGTGAAATATATGACCTTTTTGTGTCCCTTTTGGTCTCTAGGCGGCTGTAGACGTGCCACAGTATGTAGGAGTCAACCTACTTGTTGAGGGCTCAAAGATCAAATGCCCATGCAGACTTCCTCCTCTGAGGTCCTTAAACCATTCAGCACTGAAACACCGGGGCCCTGCCAAGGAGAAGGAACAAGCAGCGGATAAAGTGAAGCCTTCACCTAAGAGGCCATTTAAGAGTGCTGAGCTCAGCACTGGGGTTATTCAGCCACCACCTCCTTTTACACTTAAGCCAGTTGTGCCTGTCTCTGTTGAAATGCTCCACCTCCCCATGACTGTGAACAAATCCATCCAACTGCCAATCAGTGCTCCGGCTGACACTGTATTTTTTTCCAAACTGAGACCAGAGTTTTCAAAAGTTTGCTCAGAGAAATAAAAATCCTGAAGTCTTCCTTTGCCCCTGGAGATTAATGTTGCAAAAGACTCCACAAGCAGCCAGCAATGACTTTGTTGCTGAAAAAACTTTAAGAACAAAAACGGCTTGAGCCAATCAAATGCACTCTTGCTTTGATATTTGTCTATGCAGGTTTTTTATGGTCTACCTCACATTAAAATAATGATCAAATGATTTCCCATGTCTTGATTTCACTCATCCTTTTTTCAATTAAAAATATTTCATAATTGATTGAACTCTACAGTACTAAAATGTGTACATTTGAATTTATAAAACTTATTTTCAATGATCAATACAGCAAAATTATAATGGTGGGAAGTAATTCAAAGGTCATCCGAAAAAGGCAACTGGACTTAGTAGACTTCCAGTTGCCTTTTTGGATCAGGCTTTGTATTACCATGACCTGGATTACTGAGAACCTTCACAGACTTGACATGGTAGCAGAAAACTATGGATTTTTTTGTATCGATGTCATTTTTTTTAATAATCTTACATTTCTGAAATTATTATTATTATTATTATTTTTTTTTTTAAACGACCAAAGTTTTTAAATTATTTTTCACATGTTTACAACATCATAACACAATAACTGACAGAACACATTATCCACACAGGACAATAAACAATGACAATAAAGAAACCGATCTGACAAAGACAAATCCATCAAAAGAATACAATTACAAATAGACAAGTGAATATGTGTATAAATCAAAACAATAACACTTATAGAATAAATAAATGAAAAATAATAACAAAATATAACTTAAAGAAAGGTAAACTGACTTTAGCATCAAATGTGTTGTCTACTATTTACAGACTGTAGTATAAACATCAAACTACAGCGGGCTGTAAATCTACACCACCAAACCAAAATTAGACAAGCTTGTTATATTTAGATGTCTGCAGGATGTGTTTTTTTTTTCTTTTTTTTTTTAAAGTTTATTCCTTTGAGCATCCAAATGTTATTTTAAGTAAGTCGTACTGTGATGGAGCCACAAATTCCACCATCAGATGTAAGTAATGTGATTTGTTTTAATATTAAGGTATCAACCACACTGGTCAAACAACCAGCTGCGTGTTCAACTCTGAATTTTCAAATTTGAAAATTCAACATAAAAAGCTCCTTTGCTGGTAACAGAGGAAAGAAAATAGTATTGAGAATGCATTATTTGATACTGTGACATGAGCAACATCCAACATGTTTGCTGAGACGCTGTGTAAGGAAAAATAGCGAGGGACTGCAAATATTGGCACAGAGAGAATGAGATAAGAGTAAGCGTGATTTGTGTCTCTGAATGTTTCTTTTACTAAAACTAAAATGTAGTGGGAATAGACCATAGACTGTATAATAAAGGAACACACTCCTGCACTCAGATGAGCACTAGGTGGCGGTAGCGTGCTGATGAGCACACAATGCAATGTAAAGACGAAGAAGACACTCCACGGGAGAACCTATGGGGAGAACAGCTGACTCCTATCTTCTGTAACAGGACTTAGAAATGGCGGCGTCCGTGTGCAGAGTCGGGAGCACCGTGGGTCGAACCCTCGCAAAAAACCGCAGTGTGAGTGATTATTGTGAGGCTGTGTATTTTCAATATGTCTACGCAGGAACGCTTAAACATATTTTGGTTTCTCGTTAGGTTTTGTGGGAAACTTAAAGCAATCGAAGAAGATTCACTGCCTGCTAGCTTAGCAGAGAGTCTCAGAGTGCTTAGCTACCAGGTTAGCATTAGTTAGCCAGAAGGGAATGCAAGGTCACTTGTCAGATGTGGCAATACGTCTTGTATCATCTATCTGGTGTGTTGTATTCACATGTAATATGTGCTACAAGCATCAGTTGCCGATCGTTTCAGTCGTAGTAGGACATTGACAAGGTGACCGTCCTTAGTGTTTGTCTCTTGTCCTTACTTGCCCTCACACTGCGGCTGAGTTCCGGGGCTAGAAGAGTTAGCATGGTGACTTTGGAACCTGACACTGACAAGTCAGCACTTCAAAACTATAATCATTAGATTGTTTCCTATGTTGCTGAATCTCAAGTCGATTACTGAGTTGAATACCGCATAGTCAGTGGTGCTGAATTAATGTGACGTGTGTAACAGTGTTGTGCAATGTCCACCGTAGCATTAGCTTAGGCGGATTCCATATATAGAAACAGAGCAAATACCGGATCAATGCTGTCATTCATGAATGTTTTGATACTAATACAATATTAGTTAAACACAATATTTATCCACTATTGCTCCAGAATATCAGCCTGTCATTTCACAATGCTTTGTGGTGGATTTACTAAACCACTGGACTCTTTTATATGTTTTGACATGTGACAAGAACTTTGTGGGGAAATGCCCCTTCAATGTCAAACAGAGTCTAATCTAAATCTGCTTAGAGTGCCATATTATCTCTAAGTGAAATCCTGTTTTTGTTAGTGCCAGTGATGACAAAATTGTTGGGAAAGAGTGAGGATTGGTGGATAATTTGTGTCAATAATCAGTCATGGACCCTGTGGAGGTGGTTGCTGACAGGAGAATTATGGCCAATCTGTCATCTTTGATGAACATTTCTTTTCTATATATATTCTTGCTGAAACTCTTGTACTGTACACCTTTTTGTTTGCTGCCGTAACTCCATGAATTTCCCCATTGTGGGACAAATAAAGGAGGATCTTATCTTATCTTAAAACCTGCCATCCTTATGTTTACGTGTTGTCCTTGCCCACTCTTGATGGGGCATGTTTTACAACGTGGCACAAGATGTCAAAACAGTTCAAAACAGGACCTGAAACATACTTTGTTTGGAACGAAAACGAAAAACAGTCTTACCAGTAAGCCAGTTGTAGCTGTATAAAAGGTCTTATTTGTAATTTGCAAACTATGTCTCACATCTCTCAAGCTTTCACATCCAAGATAATGAGAGTTTAGTTGATTCCCAGTATTAAAAGTGGCCAGATGTTCCTGTAAATCTAACTTTTTTTTGTATTTCTTGTTTTAGAAATGTTAAACTGACTTTTTGCCTCTTGTTGTCTCTAGCCCATCCTGCTATCTCTGAGGCGTGGACAGGCTTCAGTCAGCTATGCCCAGAGCCTGCTTGGAGCCCCAGAAACTCGCCTCACTGCTCTGGACAATGGTTTGAGGGTCGCATCTGAGGAGACTGGACATGCCACCTGCACTGTAAGAAAGCAGGAAAAGGAATATATTACAATGTACAGGGTTATGATGGCCTTTTATAGACTCACCATTTCACTGTAATTAATTAGTGTGTGATACATGTGCCATCACTGTCATAGGTTGGACTATGGATCGGTGCTGGCAGTCGCTATGAGAGTGAGAGGAACAACGGAGCAGGCTTCTTCATGGAGCACATGGCTTTTAAGGTATGATTCAGAAGAGCTCAAGACCACATGAGCCAGCTGTTGAGTTTTCTTGTAAAGGAAAACATTTTCTCTGAGATGAAGAGTTACATGCAATAAGAAACTTTCTATCCATAAACAGCCCATGCAGAGATGTAAATATACAAGTGCAGCTCAAATTAGAACATTGTGAAAAGTTTTTTTTTGCTATAAATTGCTTTGTTAAGATAACCATTCATATTTTTTACATACATAACACAAAAAGTTAAGTATTTCAAGTCATTCTTTGTTTAAATTTTGATGATTATACCTCATTAGAGTTCAGTATATCAACATTATTAGAATATTCACAAAGATCTACCAAAAAGGATTTAAAATACAGAAATGTTCAACTTCTGAAGAGTGTGTTCATTTATACTCTTAACAGTTAGTTTGTACTCTTTTACCAAAAATCTCTTTTTGAGTAGCTGATGGGAAATATGCAGCTTATTCATGATATTCTAATTAGTTGAGATGCACCTCTATCTACCTGTCAATCAATTGAATTACACTGTTCCTCCTGGTCACATTACCTCTTTTGATTTCCAGGGAACCAAGAATCATCCTCAGACAGCCCTGGAGCAGCAGGTGGAGTCTATGGGTGCTCACCTCAGCGCCTACACCTCCAGGGAGCACACAGCATACTACATGAAAACGCTGGCCAAAGACCTGCCAAAAGGTGAGATGACTTTCATATAAGCAGTGAAACATTTTTTATCATGCTTTATATAAATTGAGGGACATTGCTGTGAAGATGTGAAAGCATCATAAATAAACTGACAAGCAAAACGTCTGATGAATGAGCCCAATAACTTCAGCTTTTATTTTAGTGTGTATTAGCTCATGCGTTTATGTTATCACAGCACAAAATGCATGCGTATCTCCTTTAAGTTGTGAACAGTGATTGTTTTCCTCCGTTTTGTCAGCTGTGGAGCTGCTGTCAGAGGTGGTGCAGAGCTGCTCTCTGAGTGAGGCTGAGATTGAGCAGCAGAGAGCTGTGGTGCTGCGCGAGTTAGAGGAAGTCGAGAGTAACCTGCAGGAGGTTTGCCTGGACCTGCTGCATGCCACGGCCTTCCAGGGCACTCCTCTGGGACAAAGTGTGCTGGGACCCTCCAACAATGCCAGGCAAGAGGAACTGCCTACGCAAACACACTTCTAAATATTAGTGACAATTTTGGTATCACTTTCATTAAAGGCCCATTATTGTCACAAGCAGAGAGTGTTGTAACAATGATTATTATTGCTTCAGAAGTAAGACAACATTAATCAAACAACAGCCTTAGTTCATCATAATGTAATAAAGTAACAGCCCTGATAATAAACACTCTGTGTAAGTTACCAGCACTTATAGTTTCAACTTTTCCCAGGACTCTGACCCGCCAGGACCTAGTGGATTATGCCAACAGCCACTACAAAGCCCCGCGCATGGTGCTGTCTGCTGCTGGAGGTAAGTCCTCCTCCCTTTGACATGCTGCCTGACGAAGCATGTCAAAGGCATCATATTACTTTTTACCTTTAACCAGAATGAGGTGGTATTTATCAGATGCATTCACTTGACAGGTGTGTGCCACGATGAGCTGGTCGGCTTGGCCAAGACTCACTTCAGTGGAGTGTCTTTTGAGTATGAAGGAGATGCTGTCCCTGTGGTGTCACCATGCAGATTCACGGGCAGTGAGGTGTGATGATTTGTCAGTGTTTCTGCTTTGTTGTTGTTGTTTTTTTAATGCATCTATAACAGAGCTACGCAGCTGTTTAAAGTTTGCTGTATGAGATTTGATTCAGTGCTGTGACAGAGCATAAGTAGAGATTTTCTTCACTGTCATGGTAAATTGTTTGTGTGTTGCTTACCTCTCACCAGATCCGTATGCGTGATGATGGTTTGCCTCTGGCACACGTTGCTATTGCGGTTGAGGGGGCCAGTGCTGCCAGCCCAGACATTGTGCCACTCATGGTGGCCAACTCCATCGTCGGAAGCTTTGACCTCACCTATGGTGGTGGAAGGGTAAAAAAATGTTTTATTGTACAAACTTTTTTTAGTTGGAACTAAGATAAAATCATCTCTTATGTCCCCTGTAAGCTTTGCCCACTTGAGGCTTAAAATGTCTTTAGTGGCCATTATTAAGGGGTAGACTGTAATCCTCTCTAAACCTGGGTCAGGGTTCTCAATCCTGTCTCTGGACCTGTCGAGAGGAACATCAAAATAAAAAAAATTCTCTGCTGTGTTTCATTATATCTATAACTTAGAGCAATGTTGCTGTAAAACTTCAACACTTTACTGCTGCACTATAAAATACTCAGAACAAGGAGTGATAATCAAACTTTGAATTTAAGCATCAATAAATGAACATACTTTTCTTTCTTTCTCTGTAGCATCTGAGCAGTCGTCTGGCTCGTCTGGCAGTCGAGGAGAAACTGTGTCACAGCTTCCAGGCCTTCCACTCATCCTACAGCGATACTGGCCTGCTGGGTATTCACTTTGTGACTGATAAGAACTACATTGAAGACATGATGCACTGGTCCCAGAACGCCTGGTCAGTATGAACTCCAGGACAGAGACATGTACACAGCCACATAGAAAGCTACACTTGTATCATGTATTCTTGTAACTGTAAACGACATGCACATATTTCTTCTGACTTGCTCCGCAGGATAAACCTGTGTACAACTGTGACAGAGAGTGATGTAGCTAGAGGCAAGATTGCTCTGAAGGCCAGCCTGGTCGGACAGCTGAATGGTGCGTAATGTATCTGTCATACTTTCACATTGAACACACAGATCCACTCCTCAGAATCCCCAAGTTACAATTCTGTTATTCTTTTAGGAACAACACCAATCTGTGATGACATTGGCAGACACATCCTGAATTACGGACGGCGTATTCCTCTCGCAGAGTGGGACGCTCGCATAGATGTGAGTTAACAATCAAACAAAAACTGCTCTTAAGTCTAATTGTCTGCGTTCAGGATAAGACTTCTCATGTGTTTTTTCATCTCTTCCTTTAGGCTGTGACCCCCAGGTTGGTGCGTGATGTCTGTTCCAAATACATCTATGATAAGTGTCCTGCTGTGGCAGCTGTTGGTGAGTTCCTGATGCTTTATGTCCTGTTTTTTCCACAGTGAAGTCGGGTCTATGCTGTAATACATTTCTCTAATCTGTCCTTCTGCCTCTTTCCACTCACAGGCCCTGTTGAGCAGCTGCCCGACTACAACAGAATGCGCAGTGCCATGTATTGGCTCAGGTTTTAAGATAAATGGTTGTGTTGCTTTTAGTGTCCTAAGTTTTCTCTACATCCTCCTCACAACCTTACCCCGCTTTCTTCCCACCGCCACTGCAAGATTGAATCCTCCTGAGGATCGTCCACATGATGTCTTGACAGCAGGAACGGCCTCCCATCCTTTCTCTTCTCCCCGCCTCCCTCTCTTATCCTGCCGAGTGGTCACTCATAGTTAGCCATGAGGGAGGAGCCAGTCTGCTCATTGTTGGATTTGAATTCACACATCAGTTATCTGTTGATAACTGATGTGGTCATTATTGCCTGGTACTGACATGGAGTGGAGAGAGGATGGACTTGATTATCAAATAATCATCTGCAGGACTAGACACAGACAGCCATAAGTACAGATAGTTTGGAGAAGGAGAATATTTATGATTTCTGTAACATTTGTTTCTGTCCTCTATTGTACATAACAGAAGCTCTCATTCCAACAAGATAAAAAAGTACTGTAAAACACTGGCCCATTGTGGTTTTGTCTCATTCACATGTCAATGTTGCAAGTACTCAAAACTGTTTTCATTACAGTTGCATGCAGAGTGTTTAGCTCACCATTTTAAAAGTCTTGGTTGAAATGTAATAATTAATTCCTCAATTTGGGAAAGCATGTCTCAAAATGCTGGTGCACTTTACAAAGGCTGCAAAAACAACTGAAATTCAAATGCAGCACAATGATGACCTTTTTATGCTCAGTGTGTCATCTTCCCTGTTCTTTTTCTTGCATTTGTGTGTTTGACAGGACTAAAAGCCATGCACAGCTACATCACCTTTTTTTTTCTTTCATGAATTCAATTCACACAACTACCTTAAGTTCTCTGGGGCAAATGATCTGGAGCAGCTTAGGCATAAAGGGAAAATAAGCAAAGCAACATACTAAAAACAATGAATACATAAGAGCTGAATACATGTTTAAAATAATTTAAAGGGTACTGATAGTAGAAGGGCTCAATACATAAACTAAACATTAAATGATGAATTTTTGAATAGACAAATGCATTGAGACAACAATATAGTTGCAGAAAGAATGAAAGATTTTGAATATCTGTTTTAAAAGGAAGTAAAACAAAGATGTCCTGATAGCAGAGAGGATTCACTTAGAAGACCATATCCACAAGACGCTTAAAGCTCCTGTGATGAGTTTTCAGATGGTTACCAAATTGACTGCAGTCAATTATCTCTCTTTGTAACCAACATAAGCAAACAGGACTGTCATCATGAAGATATACTCTCCGTAAAGAGTGGCTTATAATATCAAACTGCTGTGGTGGGCTAGGTGCCATAAGATGTGATTAGCAGAATGCTTCCAAAAGAGATGTTGCACATTTGCATGTCAGATTCTTTATGATTGATTCACTTGGCTGTTAGAATAAAACAGGTTGCAATTTTTCCTTAAAAAAATATATAAAACAAAAATCAGCAAAAATGTTTGTCCGCGGAGAGGGCCGAAATCCACACACACTAAAAGTCCTCCGGAGGAGTCTTTTTCTTACAACTGTGAGTCGAAAGGGTTGCAGTGATACTGGGAAAATGAATCAGGTAAAGCCTTACCATGGTCTGACTCTGGATCTTGCATTTTTCTGTTAAAGGATGCAGCTGCTCAATTTCAGATGCAAATAACATTCCCAAAGAAGAGCCTTGCATGAGCTCACAGCTTTTCTAAATGTTAATATAATGTATCAATTAATCAATCAATTTCCATTTATAAAAAGACCCAACATTAAACACGTAGCAGTGGCACAGAAAAACTTTCTTTTGACAAGCAGAAACCTCAAGCAGAACCAAACTCATGTTGAGCTTCCATCTGCTGCATCTGTGTTGGGCTTGGAGAGAGGGATAGTGGTAGAAACAGAAAGGAAGATGGATGAAAAAAAAACTAAGCATAACCACTGAGATCACATAATATGGAAAATGGTTGGTGGGTAAATTGCAGTATCCCCCAACAATCGGGGATGAAGCTTTTCAAAGGTTTTCACATTTGCTGATGTAAGTGTAACTGGTCTGAAATCATTTACAGTAGATGTTAAGGATTAGTCATCTTTGGAACAGGGACCACTATGGAAAATTTCCAGTAAGCAGGTATGATGTTGTAGTCCAGTGAAAACTGGACACTGCTGAGCTTGTCAGCACAACATTTGAGTGTGCGCCGACAACATGTATTGGACTAAGATCCTTTCTAATTGTACTATGTTAAAGATTATCTACACCTTCCTCAGTGATGATGATTTCCAATCAGAAGGGAGCATATCTTTAAGGACGTACATATTTTCCAAACTGTACTCACAACCAAATGCTGTGACAGTTATTTTGTTTGCATCTTTAGACTTGGTTTCTATTTCCATTTGAACATGCAGAACTATCAGACTGATGTCACTAATCAATGTAATTGTGATGAGATGCTCATGTATGTATAGTGCTCATGTTGAATTTATAACATCCAGGACCTACGTCAGTAGGCTGCTTGAATAATAACCACAACCTGCTGTGACATGTACACTGTGTTGTATCTTGCATCACGGAGATGATTTCATCTTACATGCATGTGTAGGCCTGCATCATGCTGTATCAGTGACACTAACCATCAAAGTTATTTACGACCCAAGTCAGGACAGCTGTATTTGAAGCTGGATGACCTTTGTGTGACCTGGGTTTGTTTATTTTTAGGGTAACTAAGACAATTCTTAATCGTGAGGGCCCCTGAGGGCCTAACTCTCATAATAAGGCTGTAACTTTCACATTCATGTATCATTAGTGAGATGAGGAAAAGTCCCTTGATGGGCTGGAATGGAAGTGAGTCAGAGGACGAGGTAAGCTTCGTCTTTTTCAGCCCTTCCTCCTGAGCCTGACAGTCTCTTCCTCCTCCTTCTTGTGAGGACTTTCTCGATAATTCCTCCCCCCTCTTACCTCCTAGCACCTCTTCCTTTGCTCCTCTGTGTTCTGTAAATAGAAAGATTTGTGCACTGATACATAATGTTCCCTGTAAGTGAAAACAAAGATACTCGCAGTGATTTACCTATTTTTCTTTCCACTTTCAAACATTGCAAAACTCCAAATTAATACCCACATGCACATGCAGTATCTGCAATCAATTTGAACAGAGTACAGGCTGTTTGATCTTCAACATTTTGATACAATGAGCAAAGTAGCTAATGCTTTTATGTAACATCATTAATTACAAAAGACATGATCTCATTTTAAAACTTTCACTCTCTTTCTAACACAATTTAATGACCCGCTGCTCCCACTTAACGCTCCCTGTATTATTCAGTCACCGTCACAGTGAAGTGGTAGATGTAGGCCTGCTCTCTCATGCAGAACAGCTTTTTTTGTATTTTCTGATATCATCAGTGCTGATTAATATTAGACATTGGCTCTCTACCAATGTTAACAAGACATACAATAACGTCATACCTTTTGGGAAGAACACTCCTTCAAGTAGAGTTCAGAGACCTGGAGAGTCTTTGTTGAGGGGCACTGAAGTCTGCAGGCGTACCAGCAGAGTCAGGATTACCCTAAAACAGCAGGAATACCTGGTAGTTGCAGAAACAGGGTGTTAGCTTTGGTTCTTATGTGTTGTTACGCTGTGTTTATAAAGGACATTCCATTTCCATACCTATAAGTCTAACAGTAACCTATGACAATATCAATAAGTATCAGTGATTCTGTTCATTACAGACAGTTCTAACATATATCTAAATGTTAACCTATATCCATTATTTTAACCCTCATGATAGGAGGATGAATCAGTTTTATATTTTGATGCACCCTGATACTTAACTTTTGAATGGAGATGCTGGATTTCAGTTGTGTTTTTACTGCAGACTGGGGCAACCATCCGATTCATTAAAGAAAAACTATTGTGATTACCATTGTGTTATTTTTAGAAAGAGAAAGACTGCAATGAGTGTGGAGGAAATGAGATGAAATGAGGGGAGGGTGATAGGGTGTTGAGATGTAAAAGATACAACAGAGAGGGGAAGGGGCTGTGTCACACCGAAGACAGACGTAGATAAATACGAGTTTGAGGACGAGCAGGCAAGAGTCCAGTTGAACATCTTGGCTGTGTGCCACACAGGTCGATCCACCACTAGAACAAGGAGAACAAGAAGCTGGGAGACAGAGAACACAGGAAAACAGGATTTCAGAGACAAGACATCATAGCCAGAGCCCTGCGGTAGACAAGAGGGAGAAGTGCCTTTTGTCAAGTTTCCAACTCTCCACAGTGGTGACATTGAGTAAGTATTGATTTGAATTATACATTTGAACACATTTATCAATTTTTACAGTTAACATAATTTATCAGAGTTAACCAGATAATTTGTACCTTAAAGGAAGACTGGATGATGTTTATGCTCTGCAGAAAACTAAGCAACTCTTTCAGTGTTTCTCCTTGCCTTATTGTCTTTTTTTTTTTAACACAAGCTACTGGTTTGAAAATCATTTATCATTTAGACATACTTAAAACACTTAAATTGTTATGTAAATGTATGATGCATTTCAAGTTAGGTGAGACTCTCATCCAAGCCCTCATGTTTTTTTTTTGTATTCCTCTTGTGCATCTTTGTTATAATTGTTAAAGTTTCTTTGTTTTTCATTTCTTTTTTGGCACAAAAATATCTGAAATCAGCGGCCCAGTTGAGGGATGCTTTCATTCATTGATTCATTTGTAAATTGGTAGAGACAGCTAAAAGGTCTATTTCACCTGAATATTCCTTGTGATATTAATTTCCATGTAAAAAATAATAGGAAATATCACGTTTTGTTGCTTTAAATCCGTTCTCTTTGGCCACAGTGCAGAGGATCATTGCAGTGTCACAGTTGTGTAACTTTGAGCCTCTGGCTGAATTGTTCTTCTTGTCTCCCTACAGACAAACCCCTGACCATGAGAAGTGTGCGTGTGTGTTTCTGTCTGGCTCTGCTGCTGCCTTGGTGTGTGAGGGGCAGTCCTGCGCTTGCCAAACTTGATGAAGACACACAGAGGGATGTGCTGGCTGTCGAAATCCTGAACCGCAGTGATGTTTTGAACTCTTTGCTCCGCTCTGAGCATAACGCTATGCACCGACGGGTACGAGCATCGCGTCCAGTCCTCCTGGTACCAAAGAAGGCCCAGCAGGGGTCCCGCTTCGCCCTGTCCCTTGATGTTCCCACGAGCATCCTCAGTGTCCTGATAGACCTGGCAAAGAACCAGGACATGAGGACCAAGGCAGCCGCCAATGCAGAACTCATGGCACGAATAGGCAAGAGGAAATAATATCAGAAGAGCCTTCAGCAGCTTGATGGACAAAATCTTACCTTATAACTTCCCACACTGGCTCCTGATCAGAAACAGAGTCAGTTCAGATGAAAACAGTCACTGCGGTCAGTATCTGTCTTTTAGAGCTTAGATCTGTTTTACTTTTATACAACTATACATGGACTGACTCCTGACACAGAAATACAAATAAAGAATATTTGAAAAATGAACACCATTGCAAAGAATATTTAACAAGTAAGATAAAGCTGGTCTTTTGTCTCAAACATTAAAAACCGCTCTAAGATAGAAACTGTGATTGGGTTATGAAGGCTCTCTCTTGTGTTTGCATGTGTTCACAGAAAAGGTTGTGCAATTAAATCCAATATTATAATCCTATTTTTTCTCAAGTCATTTCATTCTGCATTGATATCAGGCGTGCTTAGTATAATTACAAGCATCAGTAAACCCATAAAGTACAAATGAATGGGCCTGAGCCTCATAAGCCTGCGTCACCAACAGCGCAGTCTGAAATGTGATAACAGGACAAAGGCGTGGGCAGGATATTGACCTCTGAGAGGAGAACAGGCCCTTTCTAAAGACCTTTGTTAACTAATACTTGATGCATTTGCCAAACAATTTGCTTCTATTTTGAGTCTGATTTATTATCAGCTCTTCATTAGTCTCATATCTGTGGCATGATTCATCTGTGCTCCTGCAGTGAGCATGAAAATGTGAAGCAACAGAGTGAAATAAACCGCTCATCTGAATTACATTTGAGTTTATTCTTTATTACACTGGATGTGACTTGAAATTATTTATTTACAAAGACAATACAGTTTAGCAACTCTGTAACTCAAGTATTTTTCAATTCTCGCAAATATAGATAAGCTAACATTATTATTAGAGTGTGTGTAACAATTTTATCAAGGAAAAATGGCCTCGGACTACAGCAAATATCACAGGCACTGAACCACCAAGGAAACTACCATGCCTGCTTACTTTGGAAAGGTACCCATTTGAGAGGGATTAGTCAAGTTATCATTCACCATTAAGATTCAAAGTCTGGGAAACGTATCATCACAAGGCATGTTTATCAAACATTTCACTGGAGGCCACTCTGTTTTATTTAATGAGTGCAGTCCTCTGAGAAATCTTCATCTTTATTTAGCCTTCTTAATTTGGGTTAAAATTTGCTTCACAGATGAGCCTTGACAAGTGTTTTTTCTGCTACAGTTGCTGAAATGACAGAAAATAAACATGGACTTAAGCTGTTCCTAATGCCTCTGTCAAGCATTGTACTCATTAGCTGTTGCATAAGCACAACTTTGGGGTAGCCTACTAATCTCGTGATACATTGTATTTAAGCAATGGCTTAGTATTGAATTGAAATGAACATGAGCACAGCTGTAATTGGATCATCGCTGAAATTCATCACTTCCTCTAGATTGCCTTTGAACAACAGATGCATGAGCCTATAGTTAAAACCAGTGGTGGACAGTAACAGAGTACATTTACTTGAGTACTGTACTTAAGTAAATTTTTTGAGTATCTGTATTTTACTTGAGTATCATTTTTGGGGAAACTTAGTAATTTTACTCCACTGCATTTAGAAGACAATTATTGTACTTTTTACTCCACTACATTTCTATCAATGCTCTAGTTACTCACTACTTTTGCTTTGAAGTCAGCTCATGAGTTTCCTTCTCTTTTCTGAAATCTGATCCCTAAGACAGTAAAACGTGTTTGTGTAGGTCTGTTTGTCTCAGTGGTTTAGTCGTACCTGTATATCAAACACAGCAAATTTCACTCAGATCAGGCAGTTCATTTAGAGGTGGTAATGATGTCTATAATTCTCCACCGGAGCATCCATGTCCATATCTTCAGCCCGTGTTAGAGGTTTTTGAAATGAAGAATGATACGTATGGTTTGAAATGTTCTCCCTGTTTCCCACTCTGCCCAAACATACAAACATTCACTCTCCAACCTGAGAAAGCGTGTTGAGCTATGTAACATTTGTTTAACTCCAGATTAACATTTCAATCTAAGTTGTCTGTGCTTGAAATAACTTAGTGTCTGTTTTTATTCCATGATATAGTTTTTACAGATTTCAAGTAATGGTTTCTAAATAAACTATATAGTCTTGACTGCACTCATGCTTTGTGAAAACACAACGTTTTGAGATTTTTTAAAAAGTACTTTGAATACTCAAGTAAATTTAAAATGAAGTACTTCAGTACTTTAACTCAAGTAATAATTTGACTGAACAACTTTCACTTGTATTGGAGTAATATTTGACCAGGAGTATCTATACTTTGACATAAGTAATGAAGCTGAGTACTTTGTCCACCACTGGTTAAAACTAATACCCAACAACAGATAAACGATTTTTATTTTATTCCATCCTTAATGTCTATCCCTCAGTACAACAAGTCCTTGACCGGAAATGGAAAGCTGCCAAGCAACCCCAACAATTCCCTGCACCCTTACTGCTCAATCACAAAAAGTTTGACTCCACTTATGGGACAGATAGCCTTGGTTTTGGTTATGTTTTTTGTTCGTTTTGTTTTAATCATCGTTTGGCTTTTTTTTTTATTACCAAGCTTTTTAATGTGGGACCCTATCCTTTTATGTGGTATTATGTTCAAATTGAGTATGTGAGCCACTGTCCTGCGCATGAGCGTGTTTCCTACCAGTTTAAGCCTACAGCAGCAGTTCAGTCGTTTGTCCACGTGATGTCCTCGTTGTTTCTCCTTCACACTCTGACTGCACCTGTGATATTAGCTTAACGTTTGGATAAATAAGTCAAATATTCATATCACACGGTCCAAAAACATGCTCACCAGGTTAATTGGTCACTCTAAAATTGCCCGTAGGTGTGAGTGTGTGCGTGAATGGTTGTCTGTCTCTCTATGTTAGCCCTGTGATAGGTTGGCGACCTGTCCAGGGTGTACCCTGCCTTCCGCCCAAAGCCAGCTGGGATAGGCTCCAGCCCCCCGTGACCCCTAATGGGATAAGCGGTCAAGATAATGGATGGATGGATGGATTCATATCACATGACATTTTCGACAGAATGGCTTTACATGGTTTTACCTCTCAAACGCTGGCGATGGTATAGAAGCAAATGAATTAGACGAAATAGAGCAGACTGTCCTAGCTCAACCAGGTGTTTTTAATTAGAGCGCCCATGTGGGGGCTTTTCACAGCAGCAACTCAAAGGGAGAAGTAAGTCCGTGTATTTTACCTTTAACCCTCTCGACTTTGAGTGCTCCACTGTCCTGTTAATAGATTTTATTGTTTATCTTTAAAACGCATTAGAGAAGCCGGGGCAGTTACTTTTGTTGAATGTGTTTGTCTCGTTGTCTTAACAAACACAGATGTCTTTCAATTTAAGATACATTTCCATCCAACTAAATCTTTAAATAATAATGGATCACGTTAGATACTATCTTATCAATATCTGTGTTTAGAATATTTCTAACTGTGTAAACGTATGATCTCAACAACCTTTAGCTTTAGATTTACAACATGATGAAGTGATAACAGAGGAAGGTGTTGTCACTTCTTTTCTATATAAGCTGACAGACCATCATCATTCTCAAGATGTTCAGTTTTCAAGCAATCATACCTCTTAGACAGTGACATGAATCCCACTAACAAAACCAAGAGAACTGCCAAAATGTTCACAAATGTCTCAGAATTTGGCAATCTGAGTAGTTTAGTATTAAACTAACAGTACTTTCTTCCCTGTTGAACAATGAGAACCTAGAGAAGAATATGGTGCCTTGTCTGGTTTGTATATTTCAATTTTGATTGTGGTCAAGACTACATTTTATATAGATACACAGAATAACATGTTGAAATCTGACAAATGTGACAAATTTGCACTCCTCAGGCCATGAAAGCAATACTTTACTAAAGAGTTCACTCATTTGATCATAAACCTTTAAGTTTGTCTTTAAAAAGTATATTTACCCATCTGCCTTTTAGTTATATTGATTGCAATTTCTGCCACCACAGCAACACAGCAGAGTTTATATGAATGGAGCTTGTGCAGCTCAAGGAATTGAAAAAATGTTTTTGTTTTTAACCTCATTCCAAGCTAATCTAGATCATCTACTTATCACACATGGTTTTCTTTGTTCTTATTCCCAGTTGAAAGTATGTCCCATTAAAACTGCCCACATAGACTCATACCATCGAACATTTGTAGGTTAAACCAAAACTATTCTATTTTGCTACATACAACTACACAAGAGTGAGAAAATGAATTTTAGCAGTCTAGGTGACATATCTATTTTGGATGATAATTTAAAAGAACGATTTCTGAATAGAGGAATCTGTAATCCAAGGTTTTCACAGAAGAGGGCCAATGGGAGTGTTCATAAAGAATTACACAACAAAGCTGACGGCTTACAGCTAGCTCAACAGTCACCAGGACAAAGTTCAGTGACCAAGTGGTGCAAGAAAGTGCAACCAGACAAGAGAGTGTGCATTATTAGAGTGGTTTAGTCGTGAAAACAGAGTTCAGAGAGAGCAGCACTTTCAAGTGACCTCTTTCAGGAATATATTCAGGACAACAGCAGGTGAAGCACCAACTTTTTAAAGCTGTAAGGGTATTTCTATTTTTATGTGTCTGTTTTTAAAATGTCATGCTGCTTCATTCTCAAAGCTTTTCTTGCTCTTTTTGTGAAGCCTGTTAATTATGAAGCTCTCTCCTGGAGATGATGCACTGCTCTTTGTCTATTGCTAAACTGATGCTTCTTTCAATCACAGGTGGGCGATCCCTCAGATGGAGTATGCCATGAAATCTCTCAGCCTTCTGACTCCAAATTCCCTCTCCAAGTAAGGGCACTGCTCTATCAGAAGCAATAGTCATGCCCCCTTTTGATGGTCTCAATTTTAATCAAAATATATCAAAAGGTTTATTTTACATTTCATACATTTTTCAAGCTGAGATCTTATTTGTAGAAGACGGATAATCTAGATTTAAGACAAACCTTTTGCTTGATTTAAGTAAATGCATTTTATAGGAGAATCTATCAGAAAACAGCTCCATTGATAAAAGAAAGAAAGAAAGAAAGAAAGTTCTCTCTCTCTCTCTCTCTCTCTCTCTCTCTCTCTCTCTCTCTCTCTCTCTCTCTCTCTCTCTCTCTCTCTCTCTCTCTCTCTCTCTCTGTCTCTCCCCCCCCCCCCCCTTAGGTGTGTGGCTGCAAGTGTCTCAGCCAGTGCCTCCATGACCCAGCAGCTCCTGGCTGGTCGGGGTCCTCGGCCAAAGCCCTTCAGGGTCACTAATGCTGACCGCAGTGTGAAGAAGGGCATCATGGCGGACACACTGGAGGACCTGATGAACAAGGTGAGGAGGTGGTTTAAAGTGTTAAGAGACAGATTATGTGAATTAGTTGTTGGTGAATGATCACATGTTTACTCTAAGAGAACTTGAAGCAAAGAGACTGTATGAGGATTTAATTACCTCAGACAGACTCACTTATGACAGCACCATCTGTTTCATTCTGCACGTTCTGAACTCATGCTGGTAAAAGTTAACACATGTGGGATGGTAATACTCCTCCACCTTTAAGTCCATCTGGCTGACATGAGGTGAGTCATTGTCTGTCTGTTCTCTCAGGCCAGTGATTCGTTCAGCGTGCCGTGTGTTAGTGCTCTGCTGTTGGATGAAGACGGCACAGGTGTGGACACTGAGGAGTTCTTCCAGACCCTGCCTGAAAATGCTGTCCTCATGGTGCTGGAGAAGGGCCAGAAGTGGACCCCAAACCAAGTATGCTAGCACTCAAAACTCTTCATATCTACCACTGGGCGACACTGTTGATCAGCTTCTTGAGCCAAAAATTGCAATGATACAGGGATACTTAGAATATTTTCATCATCTACCTTTACTCAGCCTTTGTTATACCAGTGGCTGATTGATTTTATGACTGAACAGATAGGGATATATCTGTTTCTTTAATGCAGCATCATGAATATGAATGATGTAAGGCTCTGCTGGCTGAAGAAAACCACTGACTGCTAATCGGACAACTCATTTTGTCCTTTTCTTCTGAATGGGGTGAACAATGTCAGTTATTGTGAAAAAGTAGATCACAAGGCAGACACCAGAGATTACTTTCTGCCTCCTTCTTTTTTAGGATTGTAATTCAAGGGCTGAGGTTGAATATTGATGTCACACCTGAAGGTATCATCATGTTTGAATAGTCTTGAGCCAAAAGCAATTAATTTCCACATGAATTGATTCATGCAGTGATTTGTCTCCTCTAAATGTTTACTCTAGTGACCTCACGCTGACCTCACGCCATTGTCACTTGTCTTTCCCATTTGCACTTGCCATTCTCATTTGCAATCTCACTGTCTGATAAAGGTGGTGTCTTTGGTACAGTTTCCTGGTCACAATCAGAACATCTAAAGATGCCTAAACCCTGTTTACCTGACATGTCTCTCTTTCTATCACCCCGCAGAACAGCCCCTTCAAAGATCAGCTTACTGAGTGCAAGCAGCACCACCGGACAGATGTGGCCAAGCTGACCTTAGACCTTTACAAGAACAACCCCAATGATTTCATTGGCTGCTTGAATGTGAAAGCGACCCTGTATGGCGCCTATTCCTTATCCTATGACCTGCGCTGTTATGCTGCCAAAAGAATGCTGAAGTGAGTAAAATAGTCTGCCAAATTTACTTACAAGATTATGTAACCAATGTTTATTTATAGGTATACAACCCTAATTCCATAAGGGCAGAGGCACTATGTAAAATGTTGATGAAAACAGATTTTGATGGTCTGCAAATCTTTCATCCCCTGAATTGGAAAGTCTAAATTCTTCTCTTTATCTGTGTACTCATATGAAGGCTTGGGTATCAAGAAATGGTTCAAAATGTCTGTGATTCATGGATTCAATATGGCATGTAATTTTCGACAACGCTTTTTGGTTCCTCATAGCAACATACATCTGTCAGGATTGAATCTCAGGGGAAATTTGCAGTCTACAGAAATTGTATTTATCTGCCAGGACCTGCTGTGCTGATGAGGCACTTCATATAATGACACGGCAAAGTGCAACATGTGTGGCTAAAAAAATTTGTCCAATATGACAAATCATTTACGCCACCACAGCAGGAATTTGAGAATACACTGTATTCCATGTGCTGCGATGCCTAGCTCACATAAACTGGCCACTGCCAGTGGTAGCAGCTGTAGCAACACCTTGTCGCACTCAAAAAAACTATACAACTAAACACAGTCATGCTCATGTTTGCTTTACACTGAAGTAAATGAATCATGTCTGCAAGCATATATTTTGTTTGATACAAGTTTAGATAGCTCCCATCCAACCCAGATTTCTGTAGAGCAAATATCATTTTTCTTGTTATTGTTTCATTCTAAGAGAGAATGTCAGTTTTCTAAAAGAAGGGAAAAGGAGAAATCCTTGTCACATTAGATGGTTCACATTTCAAAGCCTAACAATCTCAACAATAAAGGCAGACTCATTTTTGTTCTTTTAATATTTTATACCTTTTTGCTCTCCAAAATTAATGGAATTGCTCTCCAGAATTGTTAAGAACCGAAAGGGAAATGAATGGTCTGGGAAGGTTCACAGTCATCCAGGTCATAGTAATTCAAAGCTTGATTTTTAAGGCAACTGGACTTGGTAGGAATTATTTTTCCCCTCTCCTCTGAAAGGCTTCTTCAGATCAAGCTGCAGAACTGAAGAAGACTTTCGGAGGAGAGGTTAAAACGTCTTCAAGAATTTCCACCAAGTCCAGTTGCCTTACGGATCAAGCTTTGAAATGAATAGTATACGGAAATAATAATATTGAAATGGTAACTAACCTTATTCATGGTTGGCAGAGTTAGTTAGAAGTTAGTCGAATAGGTGAAGAACAAAGGCTTCAGAGACTCGTTTTTTAAATGGTTATGTCATTCCTAATGACATCTGTTGGTTTCCTGCTGTGTCACAAAGTTTCAGTCAGGTTTGTTTATTTGAAGTTTGTTTATGATAGTAATTCAATCAAAGCTGATCATCTGAGGTTGTGTATATATCCTTTCAGTCATTTTTTAACCTGGTGTTCATGTCAGTCTAATTTTGTAAGAGGATACCCACGGAATGATGAATCGTTTTTCTCTGATATTATTCTCAAACGTATTCAGATCCAAAGGTATTGAAATTAAGTTTGTTTGTGTCCACTAACTGTCTCTGTTGAAAATAAATTAGTTTTTATGACCACTCACTCTATCTTTCTTTCTCTACACTGTGCATCCAGGGAGGCTCTGCGATGGACCATCTTCTCCATGCAGGCTACGGGCCACATCCTGCTGGGCTCCTCCTGCTACATCGAGCAGCTGCTGGTTGAGGATGAGCAAGCAGAGAAAAGCCTTGCACTGCCACAGGAGAGCAGGATCAGGCAGCTGCAAGGGATGCTGCTAGGAAAGATATCTCACTGATGATGGACGACACTTTTCACTCTAAAATTTAAGACATAATGTAGACAAAACAGCTGTTCTCTGCCTGTTCATGTTACCTTTGCAGGTTGAAGACATTTCAGACTTTTCGGTCACATCTGCTCTGTTACATTTCATTACAACATTTTTACATGGAAGTTTTTCCACAGAAAGCACTTTAACTCACTAACTTTATCCTTTGAAAATGAATAAAACAAATTATTTTTAGTTTCCTCTTCTTATAAATCAACTTATGTGTACAAAGGGTCCACATGTGGTCTTAGATTTCCAGTGGCAGTCCATTAAGGGGTGTGTGTGTGTGTGTGTGTGTGTGTGTGTGTGTGTGTGTGTGTGTGTGTGTGTGTGTGTGTGTGTGTGTGTGTGTGTGTGTGTGTGTGTGTGTGTGTGGTGTGTGTGTGTGTGTGTGTGTGTGTGTGTGTGTGTGTGTGTGTGTGTGTGTGTGTGTGTGTGTGTGTGTGTGTGTGTGTGTGTGTGTGTGTGTGTGTGTGTGTGTGTGTTTCATGGTTATAGTCAGTGTAATTGGCAACAGGTCCAGCTGTCTCTCCCACGCTTCCCTAATTGTCCCTTGGTCTGTACTGTCCTGTCAGCTGCAGCTTGCCTCTGCCTTAGAAAATCAGAGGAGGAGAACGAAGGAAGAGCAGGCAGCTGCAGGAGGCGAGGGGTTGGACACAAACCATTACACTGAGAGCAAAGAGGGATAAAGATGATGGCTTCAGCTGGAAGAAGTGCTACTCTTGCCATCTGATTTTGGAAGGTGGGGAGTAAAAGCGGACACAATTAACCAAATTTGCTGACTAGTATATCGTGAACATAAGTGCTTGGGGCACAGACAGTCAGTGGATCAAGGGTTTTCACCTGTCTTCTGCTAACTATATATATTTTTGGTCCGATCCAATCTATCTCATGAATACATGACCTCTAGTTGCGCACAAACTCGTGCGCATTATATGAAATTGAACACTGGTCGTTGTTTGTCTTTGTGTGCTTTGAAATGAGTCATGAGATGCATGCTGACCATCTCCTGCCTTGGCATACATTTATTGTAGTTCAAGTGAATACGCTTTGTGATGTACTGAATCGTGTCCATACAATTTCAGCTGTTATGTTTGTTTGCATTGCATGCTCTGAGTCCAATGTAAGCCTGATGAACAATTGTGTTTGGCATAAGGTTTCATTTTTTGTTTCTGTCCATTAGAAGTGTGCAGATGCTGCTGGTAGAATCATCCCAGCATGCATTGCAGTGTTCTTGGTTCACCTAAAAGTTTGAGCTCAAAGTAGAAGCTTTACTGTTTCATTTATTTGAAGTCACAACCTTTAAGAAATTCAACAAACTAAACACAAAATTAGAACTTCTTGTAATCCTCAAGGTAATTTACAATGTGTTTGATATACTACTCTTAATAATGGTAAACTTACATTTTACATAATGTTTGGAAGGAATTAAAATTGACGCACTGTAAACAAAGACATTTAATTTTTAATAATTATTTTTACAGTTTTGTCATCACTTGGTGCAATGCATTTTATGGTCTGTTCACACTGGAGTACTGAGTACTGTGCAACAAACTCATGGCCATTTGCTTATTTTGAGGATAAAAGCAGGACTGATGGATATTTTTGTAATGATCTATGATATCTTGCAATGATATTTGTTTGTTATTTGGGCTCTGGCATTTAAAGCGGTGCAAGGACCCTATTGGAATGCAAAGACTCATTTGAAGTTCAGGCCTGGGCTGATCTACATGCTGCTATTCAACCATACTCAGCCCCATCTGCTGGCAATATGACATGCTCTACACTTTTACCCCTCTTAGTAATACGAAAATATACACATTTATCAAATGTGGTCAGACTAGCCTGAAAAAACTTGACGATGCTGTATTCCATAGATAAACAGATCTACAAATCAGGATTCCATTAAAGTCAAATTTTCATCTTCTGGAAAGAGGTAGTTTGACCTACAATGTTCAATCTGCTCAACATTCTTACTTCATGTTTGGTCAGAGTCTTGGCTTGGGCAGATGTACTTATTAAAGTGTGGTCATACCATAGACTATCTTCTAACTGCTGAACTAACACCATTTATTTGTACCAGGTTGTAAACATGCTTGTTTTTACTATAAAGATTGGCTTTTTTGAATTGGTGTGAATTTTGTCTCCGGTACGTCCAGAGCCATCTGCAAGCGGACAATCGAGGAACTGCAGTTTTTAGCACTTACCGCTTGGGTCATGTTCAAGGTGCCACCTATTGGTGAAAGCCAGTACTAACTCCTGTATACAGTGTTTGGATTGTACGATCTGCTCCAAATTTTGCTAGAATTTTGAGTATGTTTGTGACAGTGTAATAACTTTCAATAAAGACAGTTTTTTTACTGGTGCATGATAGCGCAATAATGATCTGGTCATGGAAATTATAGTAGGCTAATGTCACCAGTAGCAGGGATGAGCAAGATCTGGCAAAAAAAAGCCCTTCTAACCCTTTTTGTGCCTAACAA
Source organism: Notolabrus celidotus (assembly GCF_009762535.1). Classification (NCBI taxonomy): domain Eukaryota; kingdom Metazoa; phylum Chordata; class Actinopteri; order Labriformes; family Labridae; genus Notolabrus; species Notolabrus celidotus. Next base: position 27,178,944 of record NC_048272.1, read on the forward strand.
TACACACCCTTATTTTCATATTCATACTGGTGGTTGTCAGCCTAGATTTACAGTTTACTCAGGTGACAGTACTTCAGGCAATTGATAAGTTATCAAGCAGCACTAGCCACAAACCGCTTCATACAACTTTTTGTATCTATATAAAAGTATTAGAAGGTACCCCCAAAGCTCCTATAACCAGAATCCCCCACCCCCCTCTTTATTGATGTGAATATTCATATAGACCACAGAAATTGACAGTGACAATACATTTATAACCTGTTATAACTGTTGTAACAGAGAAGTTTGGGGTATATATTTATGTTTTATCTCTGAGACACTGATGGAATATTTTGGCACCTCCCTCCTCCCTCAGTCGGCCACTGAATGCCATCCAGCAGGAGTCTGAGCTCTTGTGGCCAGTATATCCGTTCATCCGTACCTCTGAGCTGTGTTGCTGTCTGTTTGTCGAGCTGCTGCTGCTGCTGCTGAGCATGTGCTTGACTGCTCCTCTGGACAGAAGGGAAGCTTCCCACCAGAACACAGACTGCGGGCATGGACCGCTAAGCGCACGACTTCGACACAAGAGGTAAGAATGCTTCGCTCAAAGATTCACACATAAATTGATGTGTTAGAAGTCTTTTTTTATACTGTCATTACTGTGATAAAAGCTTTTCTCAGTAAATCTGTTAGCCGCTTGGCACGCATTTTGCGCACAGGTAGCCTCCATCAATTCAGTCTCTTAACTTAAATTCAATATAAACAGAATCTTTCCTTTTGCATTAAAATGGTGTGTTTTCATATTTTACGAACTAAAAAAGCCTGTTTAAGTTTTCAAAATGCCCCAGGGGAACTTCTACGCAGCGCATTTTTAATCAGATTCTCTCTTTGTAACGTTTCTTATAGGCTATACGTGAAAGATGGTGATGCTACTTTACATTAGGCTAAATACAACATGAAATGTTATTTTCACACCAGACTGGGTCCTTTCATTCCTTTTGTATGGTGGATAGCGCACATCTTGGTGTGCTGCTAGGCGCACAGAGGTTCAAGGAATATCGATTTAGTGGTAGAATCTGAGTTTTATTAGAAATCATGGGCTGCATGTGGGAGTAGGTGCTTGACACGGTAACCGGCTCTGAGGCTGTGTGTTTCTCCCACGCTCCTCTGGGAGCCCTTGATACAGTCCGCTGGAAACATCACCTCACTGTGCCTTCTGTACATCAAAGCCTGGTTGTCTGTTTGGATGATGTTTCTGTTTGCGATGTTTTTCATTTGAGTTTTGCTGTGTGCGCCAAGAAGCGAGGGGCCAAACAATCCTTAAAATATCCTTTGAATACCTCAAACCTTTCTCCCAATCGTCTTCACAGCCCACCCGGGTAATGGAATAATTATGGCTAACTCCCTTTCCATAAAAAAATCACGAAGAAATAAAAAAAAAAGACACAACTTAAATTAAATTGTTTATTCTTTATGTTCATTTCAAAGGACGTATATAAACATTACCAAACATTTACCAAACTAGTCAACTGACTGTTAATCTTCAAAATTTTTCATACCCATTCAGTGGCTCTTTATTGTTGTTATTGGCTGATTTTCTATCTGTTTTTTTGTGATTGTAATTTAAATCTCTCCTTTAGCTTTGAACAGTTGTTTTGGACCTTATACGCTTTTGAAAAATTGGAATATTTTCTTTTTCCCATTTTTGATCTCATGAGTAGATGAAAAAATAATGCAGACAAAATAAATCATTTTTAGCACAAATTCTGGAGCAGAGTCTTGATTACTGTGAGACAGTCCGATAAATTATTCAATTTTTCATAGTTTAGTCAGAATTGCAAACTGTCCTCACAGAATAAAGTAACTCTGGATCATACACTCTGATACAAACCACGTGTTGTATTCAGCAGACCCAAAAGACCCATTCAAAAGGACGACTCAAGACTGTGAAAGTGAAACTAAATGCAGTTTCACCCAGCAGGCGAGATGGGGAGAGTAACAGTTGAGGGAGGGGTTGGATGAGAGAATGTGGAGGTGGAGGAAAGCAAAGAGTAAAAAGGAGAAGTCTTGATGAAAGCGGTTAAGTCAGAGCTGTGTCTCCTCATTTCTGTGCCTGCGTACTGCTGCGCATGGCTTTGATTGTGAACATGAAGAAGGCAAGGCAAATCCTCCTGGACTGTTGCAGACAAAAAAGGTTTCTGTGTGTGACAATAAATCAGCATCCCCTCTCTGTTTTGCTGGCTCCAGTAAGCTGATATATTTTCTTCTAATTGCCTCTTCCTGCAGTAAAGTAAACTCGTCAATTAACACTAATTGGCTTTTTGTGCAAGATCTGTCATCAGTCAGCTGTAATGCATACCTTTTTTTTTGTCTCTATTTCGTCTTCCCCACCTCTTTTCTTTTCTCCCTCCTCCTCCCAACACTCAGGTTTTCAATAGCTGGCTATTTCACCTCTATATTTTTCTGGGTAATAAATAATTCAGGTAACAGGACATCACAAAAGCCCTCAGTGAGAGCCTAGATGTTTTGCTCAAACCAGAATTGCCTGGAGTTTGAAGATTCTGTTTGAATAATGGATTTGTTTCCCAATACAGAGCGAGTTTTGGTCAATGGCTGAGATGGCAATAGGTGCACTCGCAGTTAACTCTCAGATTTGTCCTTGTGGTCATTTAAAGATATTCATAAATGATGAGCCTCCCGAAAAAGCCAAGTTTTTGCTTTTCACTAATATTTTCCATAAAAGCCCAGTGTGTATGTCTCTATATGTCCTGCTGTCCTCGTCCTCACCTCCATTATGAAATGAGTCAAAATATTTATGACTGGGACAGACATGATAATTGGATTTCTTCAAAGAAGGCATAGAAGCTACTTTAGCAAAGGCCACAATTAAGGGCTATAAACTCCCTGGACAGGGGGTCAATAAACCAATCAGAGATAAGCAGACCCCTGACCCTTACTGTGTTAATGTTGTATCTCAGTGCTGACTATGTGAGCATTTTTGTTTGTGAAGGTCTGTTTGTGATACAAGCGTCCATGTTGTGTTGTCTAGAACTATAAAAGTTACTCTCCATTGAACAAAGTCTTGAATATTTAAGGAGCCTGGACACGTAGATAAGAGAGAGTGCTTCTTGATTCTCTTGTAGTGAATTATGATCTCGATGATAAATCCAGCATAGCCAACTGACAGGATCAATCAATCAATCAATCAATCAATCAATCAATCAATCAATCAATCAATCAATCAATCAATCAATCGATCAATCATCTTTATTTGTAGGAGAACATTATCAACCACAATGTTAAGAGAAGAGAACAAATTCACATAGGTATGGGTCAGAAAGTGAAATCTTGATAGCTGAGCTTCCTGACATCAGCATTCATTCAAAAAATATCTTTAATTTCATTCATGTGAATTTAACTAAAATTTTTGTTTTTATTAATTTTACCGAGTTGATGGTTTGAAGGTTTCAACATCTGATTTTTTACACACACACAGGTCTGCAGTGCCAACAAACACCACAAACAGCACAGCTATGATCACCAGTGTTGGGCAAGTTACTGAAAATTAGTTATTACTTTCAATTACTGATTACTACTATCAGCTGGGCACATTTACATTGATTGTTAATTATTGGCATGACTTTTAATAAACCTTTGGTAAATTAAAAAAATGATTATGGAAACCTTTAACGTTCCTTAAATTCAGTTTTCATTCACGTTCAGTGATGGGTTGGTTGCTAATGACTCAGATCCAAAGCCAGCTTTTATGTGAACAATATGCCTTTAATATGAAGAGCTGTTGGGGAGCAGAAAGAGCCTGCGCTTGCTATGCTGAGCCAAATGATCAGGATCAGGGATGTTTCGGAGCGTCTAATTTCCTAGTGGTTTAATAGAAATCAATATTCTGTAGTCGTCAGCAACTGGGGCTACAGCCCAGACACAACATACTATGTCTCTATTTCAGGCCTACATAACTAAGATGTTAAAAACTCTTTTAACCAACTAGTTGACTAAACACACGCCGCTCTTACATGGAAAAATGGGTTGCAGACAACTCGAGCAGAGCATACAGTCATTGTAGATTTGAAGTAATCCATGGATCATTATGGAAACAATGTGTTTGGATTAAATCTTTTACTGGACTATGTGGCAACCTTATCCATTCCACAGTTGAGCGGATAGACCATTAAACTTTTAACAGGTTTTAATGTTAACAATAGTTTTAACTTCTGCATACTGACCACAACTCGGTACTATTTTCTTGTCTTTTAGCTCAAGGGGGCGACAACAATACTGGTATTTACAAGACAGAAAGTTCACGCCTGGATGATCATGAGTCATCTTTTGTTTACTGCAAAATATATTCTTCCTCAGGAGGCCACTGTGATGACGTAGGCAGATGATTAATCTTATTTAGTTGTTTGATATTTGATGCAAAGTAACAAGTAAGACATTCTTTTAAAGCTCGGGTTGGTAGTCAGATTTAGATACACTTTTTGTTATACTGGTTAAAATTATCTTTCTTTCTCGATGGCAATCAATACATAATGTGTTCTTTAAAAAGAGTGAGAATAAGCTTTTATCTACAGCTGGAGTAAACCTGGGAAAAAAACAACCAATCCCTGCAATCAGGAGCCAAATTATGAAACCAACCAAATCCTGTCCTGCTGTTCTGCCCGCCTCCTGCGCGTACATTTCATGTTTGTTTGTGTTTTTAACTTTCACTGTGATAATGTTTTGGTGTTTTCTTACCGCTGAGTGAGACATAAGTTGACGTAGTGCAAAACACAAACGATGCGCTGAGGAAAGAAGAGGACTTGTGCATGTGACCGCTCACATGCACAAGTCCTTGTGCATCGTTTTGGAGGAGCTCCGAGGGGAGAGGGCAAGGGGTTAGACAGAGTCCTGAGGATATGCTACATTCAAATTCATGCTAGTTTTCCGTGACTACCAACCCTAACTTTAAAGTTCTGAGTTTACTAGATACACCACTTGGTAAAGCAAATAGTAGTGGAGTTACAGTAACAGGTTACATGGTAACACGTTACTTAGAACACTTATAATCACACCTTCAACTTTATACTGTATGCAATGACAGCTAATTATTGACTTTTGAAAGTTGTGCTTTACACAGCTATCTCAAGGCCCACTTGTTGCGCTTTCTCATGCACTTTCACATCACAGGCTCTATGTCACTGGATTGAGCTGATCAAGTACTAATAAACAGACCTTGGTGAGTATTGATAAAACTTGCATCAATGACTATTCTGTCGTTGAATTCACCATGGTCAATAATAACTTAACGTCATATGATCATCACAAAGACGTATAAGGTATCCATTATATATGGTATCTGTTGCATCTGCTGGTGAGGGGTCAGCCCAAATCTTCACAAATGAATCAATCACCTGAAATTAATTTACAGCCTATATTACTAGTCTGTATAAGACATGCAGCACAGGGTTAAGGCCGGGAGTTGGAACAGCGGCTGCTGCAACAAGGACTGTAGCCTCTGTACATGGAGCACATGCTTTAACCTGAGTTAAATCAGCAGCCCAGCCTGTGGCCATTTGAACACATTTGCATTTTTATAACACTTGGAACAACTACACTTGAAAATGGTAAACATAATGCCTATATAGTTGTTCAGTACTTAAAGGTCAAAGTCATGCATAGAGAGTCAGTGTGTTGCAGGCAGACAAACAGCAGGATGTGAGACCCAGTTGGGAATTCTGAATTCAATTTGTTCTCTCTTTACATTTCATCTGCTGGCAGAGCACAATAATCTAACATTTACGACCCTGTAATATGCTCCAGTGCTGCTTAGGATGAGACTTCCCTCGTCCATGTATTCATCTAAGGCCCCAGGACCACTCAGACTCAGCAGGTGTCCTGTTGTACTACTGTGTGTGTGTGTGTGTGTGTGTGTGTGTGTGTGTGTGTGTGTGTGTGTGTGTGTGTGTGTGTTTGTGTGTGCGAGAGAGAGAGAGTGTGCATGCGTAGTGCTATAGAAGTGTGTGTCTTACTCTCTCTGTCTGACTGTGCTGAAGATGAGCAGTGGCCTGCAAGTGTTTTGTTCTGACATGACATTTTGTCTCCATCATGGAGCAGCGACTGGAGAAAGCGCTCACTAACAGCTTGATGTCTCAATAGGGAGTCTATTTACACAAATGCGCACACACACACACACACACACACACACACACACACACACACACACACACACACACACACACACACACACACACACACACACACACAGACACACACACACACAAGCATTCCACATGCTGCTGTGTGACTATGGTATAGAGGGAGTGAACATGCTCCATGTCCTCATGAAGGCTCCAGCCTGCCTCACTATATACACTCACATGCTGAAGTTATTCTCTCTTTGAGCACTGCTTTGTCCACCAAATAATGTATTTTTATCCTAGTGTGGTGAATGCAAAAAAAACCCAAACACTTTCAAGAATTAGATTATTGTTTGCACTACATACCCATAATACAATGTAATTTGATATGAAAACCAAACCCTAACCATGACATTTAACATATTTTCCATCCTGCCACCACAGCGGTCTTTACTTCAACAGCACAACGTGAAATGTCATACTTTCCTCACGATTAGTTGACGGTCTGATTAGATTTCCATACACCTTGCTGCATAACTTTGCATGTTAATGAAGAAAAACTGATTTACTTCAAACTGCTTTAAGCCTCTGATGCTTTTGGAGATCGTGTAAGTGCTGGTGAAATGCTTGCATCTGCAGGATGATTGATATCTTGTTAAAGCTAAATGACACAGCTTAACTAATAATAGAAGTTATTAGTGACTTCTTCTTAACATCCTGCGCTCCTGATGAAAAAACGATAAAAATACTGGGTAATGCTTAGAAGTGTTCACGTGAAAATCCCTCACTAAGTGTCCCCTTTACTATTCATGTACATTTTTCCATTTCAGTCTTCACACTATGTGTCATTTTGACAACCTGTTACATCAGCTTGTCTCACAGGAACAGCAAGATGATCTTCTCTACCATTCATCTTTTAATCTTTGTGCTGCTGCTTCTGGGAAATACTACTGTGACTATAGCTGCTCAATTATACATGCTATATAGTCTCTTGTCATATATTTTCTGGCTTCATGGCCTTGAGGGGAGAGGTTGTGAAGCATGTCTTGGATGTGTGTGGAAAGTGAAAACTCTGGATGAGATGCACCCATGAGAGAGTTAACCCTTAGTTTCTGAGGCTTTGATAAAATGATAATGAGAAAAAATTATTATTATCCCACAATATCTGGTGTTACAGTTTTTTTTGCGGGGGCGGGGGGTTTATTAAGTGTTTTATTAACATTGTTAGGGTACTTTAACCTGCATTGATCCATAATGGTTTTTATATAGAGAAAATTGTTACATTCAAGTCTGTTTTACTAGAAATCCAGTCATGTTAAATACTTTCTGACAAAGGTTTTTCTCTTAAGATAATTTCTTGGATATTGGTGTTAACCAAGCGGCAACCTCCGGTCTAAAAATATGAGTCCAATGTGGAAGTGCTAAAACTGCAGTTCATCAAGGATCCGCTTGAGGCCAGCTCCGGAAGTACCGGTAGTCACATACACATGAATGGGAAAAAGACGATCTTTACAGCAGAAATAAACATGTTTACAGCCTGGTACAAAAGACGAATGTAGTCTGGATAGCTAATTTCTCGATCGGCACACACTGTAGGGGGGGGTGATTTTTTTTCTAACGTGGCAATTTCGAAGATATTGAGATTACGAGTCTTCCTATGAGAGGCACAGCTGACTTGATTGACAGATGGGAACACTGTAGCTGTTGGCTAGGAGGCTCAAAGCCCTCCTCTTTACCTCACAATCGCTCGACAGCAGCATGCTGCCACCACCGATTGGCCCCAAAACAGCTCTTCACAAACAGATCGGTGACGTCACGGATACTACGTCCATATTTTATACAGTCTATGGTGTTAACAGATGGACACAGAATGAAGCTTTTGACCTTTATTTTTTGTTAGTAACTCAATTTCTACTATAAATCAATTTGATCACTGGGAAACAATACTCTTAATTATTCAGAAAAACAGACAGATAGTGGTTTTGTTGTTGCTGGTCAAGAAAGTCCAAATATAAGCCAAGAAAAAGTTCAAGCATGTCAAAAAGGACCACCTCTGTAGGTATACAGTTTTTTCTTAAATTGCCATAAAAATCCTTCCCTTCCCATGTTCAGCCGAATGCATTAGAGGACTTAGTCCTTTGAAGAAACTTCAAAGCACAAGAAAGGAGGGAGAAATAAATGAACCAGCAGTTGGGTTAACACAAGAAAGCCAACAGTGTGTTTGCAGTACCTAAAAAACAACCCAGAATCATGACCCAGCACAGTTAATCCAGCAATGTGTTTACAGAAACAAATCAGCACTTTTTTAAGAGCATGGTTCTCCCCATTTCTTTCTCTCTCTCTCTCTCTCATCCCACTTTCTTAAATAAAGCTTACACTAGAATATGCCTTTCCCAAAAATAACAAACTATTCATTTAACTTCAAAACTTAGGTTATTTTTATGTGCAACAACCGAATTTCCCCCTGGATCAATAAAGTATTATCTTATCTTATCCTGTCATTCCATTCATCTTGATGCCATATTCAGTTTTCTGCATAAATATGTTGTTTGGGTCTAAGTGACATAATTTCCTTGAGCAAGGTTAGGGAAGGTCACTCTCACACTTTGAGAATTCCATGGAGATCATCTTTTCCTCACAGGTGACTTAATTAGGAAGCCGTCTTTAGAGAAGCACCTGTTTTCACACTCGCAGCCTCTGACTTAAAGCTACTACTGGGAAGTGGTTGTGCTGCTTTCTGACAAGTTGTTATCCTGATATAGGGTTGATCTTGCCCTGAGGTCAGTTAGACTCTTCATACTTCAGAGAGAGAGAAATTCTTAATAACCTGCTTGTGGATCACAACAGTGTGAAACACTGACATGGGTTGACATGACACACTCTGGGTCACGGCAGGGTCATATTGATTGATTTTCCACACGTCTGCTTCACGTGGATGTCCCTGTAACTCCACCCTTCATATTACAGAAAGCCAATTGAAGTGAACTGTTTTTTAAGCAGTAACAACTTCTGTTATTAATCCTAATTCTAAATATATATATATCACAAAGTTCCATCCCCCACCTGCTGCTGCATCGTTGAAAAAAAACATTCCCCCTTCTTCCTGTGCTAAGCGTCAAACCTGTGCAGCCATCATGCAGCTTTTCACTCAGGCAATCATGAGTACAGTCTTTTGGGAATGAAGCGGCCCGTTGGGGACCAGAGGCAACTAAGAAACCGAAAGCAGCTCAGGGAAGGCTGATGTAAGACTTGAGAGCGGCAAAAAATCTGCCACCTCTGCTCCATGGGACATCTTGTTTACCAGAGCTGCTGGCTAAGTCCTCTTTTCAACAAGCTTTGTAATCCGTTACTGCTTTCACTGAGCATTCAAACACAGTTGATCAAAAAACCTAGAAAGATTTGCACACCAAGAAGCCCTCATTTAAGGGTTTATTCAGCACAATGTGACGTTCAAAATCAAACTTGCTGCTAGTATTTTTTTTTTATATGCTTGATTGTTTTGAATCCAGCACTCACTGGGGGATATGCGTGTCTATATTTGATGTTTCCTCCAGTTGATGCCCGCGCGCTTTCAACAAGAATCCACTATTTCTATCCATTTCAGTTTCTCTATCCTCCCTCCAAACCCCGCCTCCTCTCTTTTCCTCTCCTTGCACTCCCTCAGTTCCAGCCTCCGGTGGCAATCAGGCAGTCAGCTCACAATCGGACCAGCTGGAAACCTGCAACCTGAGCCAGGCAAAGTAGCCGCAGGGCTGCACTTGAGCACACTTTTAACTCTTCCCCGTTCAATTTTGAGGTTGAGGTCCAGTGTTTTTCTCCATTATCACTTTCCTCTGTCTGTCCTCCATGTCTCCTACATCCTCATGATATATAAGTGACAGCTTTAAATAAACCATAATTCCATACCATAACTGGTATCTCAATTATTTTATTAGTGGAGTAGTGTTTATGTCCATTAGGTCCATTATTTTGCTCATATTACTGAAAATAGAATGAGGAAGAGCGCTGTTTATCTGTGGGAGTTTTCATTTCATCCAGGAAGAGTAGTAACAAAGGAATCACAAAGTACAGAAGACATTATTAGGGGAGGCTCCAAAACAACAAATTAGTACATAATCAAGCTTTATAAGCCTGTAAGAAGAAAAAACTTCAGTTGTATCAGCAGCTTGATGGCACACATCTCTGACTTTTTTTGCGGGCTAAACACTGAGAGCAGTTAAAAAACTTTAGTGTTTTCATTGATTCTGACCTGAATTTTCATGTCGCACGGGAAAGGTGACTCAAATGTTATTTATTTAAAAAGTAGACAATGAAGCGTTAATACTCACTTTTATCTTTGGCAGCTTTTTTTATCTCTCTTCCAGCAGGACATAATCTGCAGAAAACCAGACAGAGAGGCCACATTACTCCAATCTTAAAATCTATACATTTCACATCAAAGAACTAATGATGAGTCTTATCTGTCTGGTTAGGCAAAGCAGGTGTATTTATTAAGCATCATTCAGACAGAGCAACTAAAAGTTCAAAACAAAACATTAATAATATTAATAGCATTAAAGATTCATGATGTAATCCTAATGTTTCGGCTGCAAGAGTGATGGGACATACAATATTAAATAAGTACACGCACAGGTGAGTCTGTGAGTTTCATAATTTAGCTGGTCTGTACAAAATAAGTCAACCTCTGTGAACATGCCATTGTTGTAAATATAAGCTGTCATTAATCTGTTGTAATCACATCAGAGGTCATGTGGAAAAAAGAAACGCAGAAATTACAACATTTGTTAATTGCATGGCATTTTAATTTCAACTACTGTTTTTCTTTGAATTTTCGGAATAATGGATGAAAACACATTTTCCGAATACATGTTTTTTTTGGAAGGCATCTCTTTATCCCAAATCATAATCTCATGACGAGGATCCCAAGCACAACTTTGTAAACCCCTGTCTCAGATCCTCTCACTCAGGTGTGGGGATTGTTCCTGTTGTCAGGGCTAAAAGAAACTATAATTCAGCCTTAGCTATTGCTTCTTAAAACTTTGCAACTGTTTGATTTAAGGACATATTTAAATGGAATCTTGTGCCCCGTTTTGTTAAAAGCTGCACACCTTTGTGTTCAATCAGTCTCAATATTTATTGCTTTTACTTTTCCACCATGAAAGCATTGGTTGTGTCTGTTAGACACACTGTGCTTGCATTTAACACATGAATTGTGTTACATAAATATTTAACCAGTTAAGCATTATTTCATTTCAGTAGGAGTTCTTTAGTTCAGTGCAGTTTGACATTTTGACTCGCTCCTCAACAGACTAAATGCTGGTGAAGCAGCATGGAAATTGTCTCCTCTCTGTTCTCGTGGTGATGTAACGTTCCAGCTCTCTGTTTTGTAGGTAAGAGACTTTCAGCTCATCAACTCGACCGTGTCACTGCCACCAGCATAGTGTTACCAAACAGTAAGGAGTCATACACTTCATCACTATAGCACCTGTGTCCTCATTAATGTAGACCCTTGTTGTGTGGTTGTCGTGGCAACAGAAACTGAGGAAAACTGAGAGAGTCCATCACTCAACTGGAGCTGATGTCAGCGGAGATAACAGTTGAGAACTGATTTGTTGTTGTTTGTTTTCTGTTTTTTTTTTCTTCTTTTACTCTTGATGCCGAGATGTACACCTGATGGTCTATTCAGAGGAAAGGAAGCTGTGGTTTTAATCACTCAATTGATTTCCCGCAGGTGCAATCACTTCCTCATCAACGAGAGCGACTGTTTTACGCTCAGCCTTTAATCTTCTGGGTGTCAATTCAGGCAGAGAGGTGCTCTCTGTGTGCATACCAATAGCAACAGGCTCTGTGTCACTGCTGTAGCAGATAAATATGGAACTAAATAAGAAGACAACACTTGACGGCCTGTTACTATTTACATACTGTAGTTTAGCCTGGGTTTTTAATGGAGTGTTTTTTATCCTGTGTTAAGTTGTTTGTTATGTTTCTGAAACTGATTTAAAAGCACCAAACTTATCTCTATCCCCAATACCAAATACAAATAGATAACTGCATCGCCATTGTCATACTCAGTTTTTTCCAAGTATACCTTTAAAACAAAGATTAACTCTGAAAAACAATAAATATAAATTTAAGTTTTCCACAGCTTTCAAGGGAAGATGTTCTCCTAGAGTTTTTTATGTGAATAACTCTGATCAAGATTTCTTAGTGACTGAAAAACTGTATGATTTATCCTGACAAGACTGTAGGTGCCACACATTCTCTTTAAGAGAGTCTTATTTTTTCTTGGAAAGTGTGCCTATTTTCTTTAAAGGTGACATATCATGCAAAATTGACTTTTTAATGGTTCTTTACCTGAAATATGTGTCCCTGGCATGTCTACAAACTCCCCGAGAATGAAAAAAATCCATTCTGCCCCTGTTTTGATTTCTCCACCTTTCTGTAAAAGTGTGTGAAACGAGCCGTTTCAGACTTCCGTGTTTTTGTTAAGTAACAACAATATCCGGTCTGTCACGGAGTCAGAGCTCGGAGCTTGTTCAGCCCATAGACTGTATAAAATAATACTGAATCCCTCCTCTGTTTTTCATTCCCTGCACAAATGTGTGCTAACAAGGAGCTTAGGAGGGAGGCATGCTATTTGTAGGCTGTCTTAATAAACACAAAGGTCGGTTTTACTCCCCACGTCTGCAGATTTGAAGATCTAGTGGATGATTTTTATTTGTCATGGATAAGTGCTAACGCTAATTATCATAGCCACTTAGCTACATGTTCATAGCTGTAGCTGTAGCTGTAGCTGTAGCTGTAGCTGTAGCTGTAGCTGTAGCTGTAGCTGTAGCTGTGTACCAAGACACACGTCGACATACTGACAAATAAAACAACAAGAAACAATTGTACACAATCATTTGCATGGTTGTACCAAAGTGTTTGCAACTTGTTCAAAGTAATGAGAAACTAATTTTTTGATGTGTACAAGTGTCGCAATGATGTGAAGATTGAACAAGTAGTTTTGAGAATTTCAAGTCGGATCTGAGAAATGTACCAAAGCAACTGAGAAAAAGTAGTCTGCTACACCTGGCAGGGCAGAGATCATAACCAAGCCTTTTTTATTCTCTGAATGTTGTTTTTACTTATCCATCGAGGGGGCTGTTGGTTGCCTGCCCGGCTGATAACTTAGATTCAATTAATTTGCCCGTTCCCGTGAGCTCCCCTTCACATCACTGATGGCCCATTGTGGCGGGCTGCAGCTCTCACAGCTTGTGAGCAGGTTTCAGGCGGCAACTGAGCCAAAATCATAATGAGAGATACTGAAAGGAGACAGATTGAAGGCTGGATCAATGTATAATGCAGCAACTGTTTATTCTGCAGATACTTTGGTAGAAATGTGCACATGTATCCACATTTATAAAGATAGATAGATAGATAGATAGATAGATAGATAGATAGATAGATAGATAGATAGATAGATAGATAGATAGATAGATAGATAGATAGATAGATAGATAGATAGATAGATAGATAGATGCTCATACTTATGTTGATATGTGTAAGCTTGTTTTGAATCTGTCATCGTCAGTTCATTTCTGCATTGTGTTCCTGTCTCCTCAGTGCTGTCACCCCGCTGTTCTTCATCCCTGCATCATGGACGCTCAGCCTGGTGCATCATGGGAGCTCATCAAAAGACTGACAGATACAATATATGAGGGCTAAGAGGTCGTCATGGAGACTGACAGCTACAACACAGGTCCCACCACCACTGGTTGGGATGGGTCGATGGCCGGCCTGGAGGGAGTGGGAGTCCCTCAGGAGCAGGGAGGAGGGGGCTCTTCCAGCAGCACTGCATCCTGGTACATGCCGTACTCTTTGGGTTTTCAGGTCTCCCTCACCGCCTTCCTCATGCTGGAGCTGGTGTTGGGTTTCAGCAGCAACCTGACCGTACTGGTGCTCTACTGCTCTCAATCAAACTTGGTGGACTCTGTGAGCAACATGGTGACGGTGAATCTGCACGTGCTGGATGTGGCGGTGTGTGTGCTGTGTCTGCCCCTCACTCTGGTGGTCGTGCTGCTTCCTCCAGGACCAAACCTGGCCCTGCTCTGCTGCTTCCACGAGGCCTGTGTCACTTTTGCCAGCATAGCCACAGCCATCAACATCCTCGTCATCAGTTTGGATCGGTATGACATTTCAGTGCGGCCCGCTAACAGGCTGCTGACTACACGAAGAGCAACACTGCTCCTGGCTGCTGTTTGGGTCACCTCTGTGGCTGTGTTCTTCATACCTTTCTTGGAGGTGCAGTGGTCCAGTGAAGATGGACCAGGAGAGAAAGAACAGGAGACACTTCAGTCTCTTCATGGCTTCAGTTCCACAGTGGTGCCAGAGTGGCGTAACCGGACTCTGCTGTGTGTTGGCGGACAGGGATACCACACAGGCCTGGGCATGTATTACCATCTCCTCCTACAGGTACCTATTTTCTTTACCACAGTAGCGGTCATGCTATTCACCTATTCAAAAATACTGAGGGCTTTAAACATACGGATTGGCTCCCACATGAAAAAGAACCAGCGGTTCAAAGCCCCCCCCTGCAAGGGCCGCCACAAGAAACAGAAAAAAAAGAAGGCAGAGTTCAGAATGAATGGTGAGGAAGTAGGAGGGGAGCAGTGCACCTTGGATGGTACCAAACAGCTCAGCCATCCACCACTCATCCCCTCACCATCCCCCACCCCCACAGCTACCTCCCCTCCTGCCCTGTCCTCTACCGCCCCACTGGTAACCTCAGACTTAGGGGCTGCCACCCCTTTGCCTGCCAACATAGGCGTCCATGCCTCTGTGTCAGCCATCATTGCCTTGAGGCGGGCAGTGCGCCGGCACAGGGATCGGAGAGAGCGGCAAAGGCGGGTGTTCAGGATGTCCCTCATCATTATCACCACCTTCCTTGGTTGTTGGGCTCCCCTCTCTGCAACAAACGTACTGATCCTGGGCTTAGGCCCCAGTGACACCCTGGTCAGTGTACGACTCTGGTTCTTAGCACTGGCCTATGGCACCACCGTGTCCCACCCTCTGCTCTATGCCTTCACCCGACAGAAGCTGCGTCGTGCCCTTCGTTCAAAGGTTAAGAAGAGGGTGGTCTCCCTGCTGCAGGTGGATCCCTCACCAGGGGCCACAGTCATACACAACTCCTGGGTGGAGAACAGAAAAACCAGCCGGCAGGTGCGACTGGAAGCAAGTGAAGGGACTGACCGCTGCCTGGCAGAGGTCCTGTGAGACTGACACACATGAGCACAGCTAGTATAATTAAAAAGCAGAGTTGAGCCACAGGTGTGTTCCATTATAAAACCCACTGGTGCATGAAGCCAGTGTAAGGAATGTGAACAACACATTTCTACCTCTGGGAGATGTTTTAATAAAACCAGCAGCAAGTTAATGCTAAACAAAGCTAACATACACCTCAGGCAGCAGTTAGGCGGGGAGCTGTTATCACTGTGGTGAGCACAGCCTCTCAATATGAAGACGATTATACAAGAACAAACACACAAGTGTAAATAGTTTGCACTCTGTCATATAGTGGTGTGTTTACATATGGAGTTGTATGGAGAGCATTCTCATAGTGGTGCTTATGTAACAACTCCACAGAACGTGTTTAGTTTGCTGGTGATGTGATCTGCAACAGACTCAAGTGCTCCGAGGAAGCTTTATAGACATTTTGATACACTTATCGTCTTTAGAAACACTTCTTTGAATGTGTTAAATATAGTCTCTGCCTTAATACTGCTTTGAACGCTGTGCTAGATGTCAGTTTGTGTATCCAGAACTTAAACATGAACATGTTGGATCCACCACAGTGAGTACTACATTAAATAAGACGAGATGTAAATGTGTCAGGGTTTAAGAGGCTGTGTCCAAAGAGAGAAGGGGAGGAACAAGTCATAAACAATTATAGGATAAACTGAAATGTTGCTTTGAAGAAGCTCAGATTAAAAAAATTCAATGCCAGTGTCGATACAAAATCTTGCTTAGGTCCTTCAAAGAGAGGCAACCTTTTTGCTCCCTAATCTGTAGAATGATCCCAAATCAAGCTAGTGTTTTGCATCACTACTTTTAAAGAATTAGTTTTACATTTGGCTCATTTACTTTCTCGAAGAAGATTCAATCAGAAGACTAGTATCACTTCCATGTCTCTATTGCAAATAGAATCATGGTTCAATAGCTTAGCTTAGCTTAGCTTAGCTTAGCTTAGAGTAAGACTGAAAACCAGAGGACAACAGCTAACTCAGCTCTGTATAAAACCCCCTACCCTAAACTCCTGTTAAGACACACAGGAGTATAAAAATAGATCAAATATTTCCTTTGACAAAGTTACTCTAATTGTCTCCCTCTGTTTCAACCTTTTATGCTAGGCAAAGTGTTGAGTGGCTCTCTGTTGTAGTGCCTTATTCAGCTTACAGACATGAGAGTGCTATAAAACTTCTGATCTAAATCTTTGAAAGTAAGTAAAAAACGGTCTCTCCCAAAATGTCTGCCTACTTCTTTAAAGCATTAGAAATATGTTGTATGGACAAATAAATGTCAACCAAAGTATGGTACAGTCATCTGAAGTGGTGAGTTTGAAGGATTATTTGAATCGGACACGAGACAGAAGGAATTTCAGGAACACATTTTATTATCATTCATCACCAAAAGACACAATTTCAATATGATCAAGTTTAATCAAAATACTCTCAAAAACTATTGAACCCCCACTGCCTCTTGATAAATGGTATTTATTGCACTGGTCTGTTGTTTTGAAGAAGTCTTTGTGGTTTATTTTGGGGCTTGTGCTGAAAGCATGCTGTTCCACTTTAAAAAATATATCTATATGCTGTAAATGTTGACCAGATGTATATTTACTATATAAAATATCTACTGTTCAAGCCAATTGGTCTGTTATGGTTGGTCCCATGAGTCAACTAAACCTTGGTATCCTGTGAACACACGGAAGAATCTCCAGCTGCTCACTGACAGAAAAGTGGGATTATTTACAGTCTAGTGTTTGTTGTTGACTTTGCTCTACCTGGTTGTAAATTCACTGCTTTCATTATGTACTAAAGTGAGACTCATTTCAGAGGAAATGTAATTTTAATCTCACTTAACCTACACAAACACTCTCACACACACAACTTAAGCATTTTTGAATGTTAACACCTTGAAGAGATACATTATACTGTATCTAATGTCCACTTACATGTTATCTTTTGGATTTACTTCCTGGTGTTGTTTTTTGTGAATGTATCACCATTCAACGTTGATGTATATAAATAAATATGGAAAACTGAGAACAATGTGTGTACATTTCTTTCATGTTTCAGCCTCCAGCTTTTTATGAGTTAGTGGGTGCTGTCAACTCTGCTGAAATACATAGCATATGCTGAAAAAAAAGCCTGAGGCCTAGAATTCCCATGACTCTATGCAGCTAAAAGCATTGGCTCTGGGTGAAGCTGTGATAACTCCTTTTTTTCCCATTAAGAAATTGACTTGGAGGAAACATGCTGGGATGGGAACAGCACAAGGACAATGGACAACTCTGTCTATGCAGCTCACACGATACATCCCTTAAAATCTAAATGGACGCACTGAGTTAAAGAACATAAAGGTCTCCTGAACACAATGATACATCTCTGCAATAAATAAACATACTTGTGTTTAACAATTATTAACTGGTCTATGTTGATCAAAAACTGCACTTTACTCATGGCATTTACTGTTAGTGCTCATACAACAATTACAAAGCAGCAAACAATATGTAATGAGGAGGTGGTGCAATGTGTAAGTGTTAATTTTAGCAATGTCTTTTTTTTTGTTGGCATGGTAAAGCCTAAGTTAAACAGAAAGTTAGCTTTATAGTCCCTGATGAACTTGCTGTTTCATGGCTGCATTCATATTCAGCATGGGTTCTCTCAATGGTCACAGAGCAACTCCATTACCTTCACTGTTCATCCCTACCCAGTGAGCTATGCTGCACGCACTAGGTGAAGTCTATCAGCATGATTTTTGAAAACTTGCGTGGGCTTTGAGTTGCGTGGGAGTGAGGCGCTCCAGACCTCTGCAGAATGGGAGAAGAAGGTCATCTATGTGGGATGAAGCCTGCAGGGTAAAGCAAAAGCGAGAACAATCAGTCCAGTACTTACATTTCCATGATTGTTTTGCATTTTCATGTAATTGTCTTTAGTATCAAATGGGACTAAAGTCTTATTTATCATTTTTGTTGTTGTAGCTATAATTCATACAATAACCACTGGATCGTATCCCTCACTGGGGCCCTCTAGCGATATTATCCGACATTGCACCTCGGTAATTATACGGCCGAAATCGCGGTACCCGACGACCGCTCGTCCGTATCCCTGACTCCTATCACAGCGCCAGCTCCATCTTTCGTCTGCCAATCATATGAGCAAGTCTATCTTTCGTAATTCAATCAAATGCCCGTATCCATCTTTCGCCGAACAATCACGGAGCGAAGATCATCTTTCGACGAGCCGGCCAATCAGGGCTCGCTCTCGATCTTTTGGTGAGCCGCCAATCAGGGCTCACTCTCCATCTTTCGATGAGCCGGCTACTCGGGAGCAAAGCTGGGGCCGGGAGCTAGATGTCAAAGAAGAGGTACGCTCCGAAAGAACGGCGAAAAATACCGGCGAAAAGAGTTCAAGGTACAGTATGTCTCAACGAATTTCTATACTTTTATCTATGTATTGGTAGAAATGTCCAAGCTATGTTCTCATTGTGTTGTTTCACAGTGAGGGTTAATACCTTGTTGCGAAAAACGGTCGTGTAAGTAAACAAGCGGTCATACGACGTAAACAAGTACATTGACACTTGTAAAGCTGTCGACGGCAGAAAAAACACAAGATAGATCTAAAATAGTCAGAAAGCTTAATGTAGGTATGTATTACATACATGTGTACACGTACGGCACACTGTTTAGTTACAAATTGTTCATTCATTCATTCATTCATTCAAAACGCCGGTAAAGCTTGTGTTACTAAGTGTCTCGCTAGCTTGTTACATAATGGCGGAATGGTGGAGGAATGTAAATAAGTACATTCATTTTATTAAGCGCGGACAATAAGGCGCTAAGACGCAGTTCGTGCAGAGATCGTGATATAATGCTAATGGTTATGGTATGTTATTTGTTCAGTGGGGGTATAAAGCTACCCAGGTACATTTGACTCAGTTATACTTGAGTTGGGATAGTGTATGTTTTTATTGTATTTTTTACTATATTTCATTTTCAGACAGTGTTATTCTTCAGTGTAACGTGTATCTCTAAGTGGGTTGAGAAAAATCTCCCACTTCTTAAACCAAATTGGAAAAGGTTTCTTTTATCATTCTATAGTGCCAGTAATAGTATCTGTGTTTTGAGTGTATATTTTTCAACCGTTCAAATTTTTATTTTAGATGTCTGGAAAGTCACATAAGGCCATGGATGATGCCCACTGGCACAAACGCCTGCAAAAGTTTGCAGACACCGGTGTTTGGTCTTCCGGTGAGGGCAACAGACCCGCACCCCGCCAGAAAAAGTGGCACAGCTACTATCAAATGGTAAACTTTTACAAGTACACACACATCATACGGAAATCCACTTAACTGTCATTTCTAATACATAACTGGCATAGTAAATGGTGGTAAGTTAAGATTTCATACTGTTTCAGTGCTTTTGTTAGTTTACAGTTAAATTGTGCAGTTCTTGCAGCTGATATTGCTTTACCTTGTGGTTACAGATAGAGAAGTGCCCTCTCCAGTTGAGAGGACAGGCTACCCTTGTTCAAGGACCTCAGAGCTGTTCTTGTGGCTTTCACAAGGTAACCTTAATTAAATTCAACATACAACTACAAAGGGTTAAAGTGATTCCTCTGAATGTTGACTGCTTATCTTATTATGTACACTAACAAACTTATTACTGTTGTTTTATTTTTTTAGGCAAGGGAGCATGCTAGGGCTTTATCATCTGGGGGTGTGCAACCTCAATCCAGTCAGTCCACAGCAGGACTGACCGGATCCACAGCCACTGCATGCACAGCTGGTCCATCAACGGGAGCAAGTCCTGTAAAAAAGACCAAACTGGTTTTGTCCATGGTAAACGTAACCTTCTTTATAAAGCTACAATACAGTTATTATCAGATTGTTACACAAGCCTCTGAAATATGTATTTTTTGTGACATAGAAATAGACATTTTAATTATTGGTTATATTTTTCTGTTGCTTTATTCAGTTTGAAAGATCGAGGTTTGGCTCCCACGTTCACACGCCAAAACCAAACCTCAATGTCCAGAGAAAAAACGTTCCTCGGGTAAGTTTTAAGGACTATGACTTAAGGTTCACAAAAACCTGTTGTGCTGCTTTGTATTTCTGATAACAACTGTCTACACAGACACAAAGTAACCCTGGCTCTGCTGCTGCCACCACTTCCCAATCTCCATCTTCATACAACCCTCCATCTCCTCACCATTCCCCATCACCTCGCCATTCCCCATCTCCTCACCATTCCCCATCTCCTCACCATTCCCCATCTCCTCACCATTCCCCATCTCCTCACCATCCCCCATCTCCTCGCCCTCGTACCCCTGTGTGCCCATCCCCATCTGACTTTTTCCTAGCTCCACCACCAGCTGTGAAAAGACCAGCCCCAGTTCTCCCCGTGCCAGTGCATGTGGCTGAGATGGACCCTGTAAGTTGCTTTTTAAATCTTTAACATAACACATACTATTTTATCCATTACTGTTTAATGTTGCTTCTCTTCATAACTATGCTCCTATTTTATCACAGCAGGACCCCCTTCAGCCACAGTCTTCTGGGGCACTCCCACTCTTGTGGCCAGAGACCCTCCCTGTGCAAGATCACAAGTGGGTGTCTGCAGCTCTTTTTAAGGTTGGAGCAAGTGGAAAGCTGGAGCTGCGTGACTCCCTACAGCTTTGGTACAATCCTCCACCACCAGCCCTGTTGTACCACCAGGCTCCCACCCCTGACCGTTTCTTCTCCCACCGTCTCTTCCTGTGGATGCCATATAGGCTGTGGAAGGTGCGGTTTGTTTGTACCAACCCTAGCTGTACAAGACATCCACTAGCTGGGGGTGGCTTGCACAGGAGAGTCAGGAAGGTGCTAGACATAGACTGCTTCTATGTCCTTGCTACAGAGACACTGATCTGCAGCAAGTGCAGAAGCAGCTATGTCTCTACTGGTCAAAACATCCTCCAGCAACTTGACCTGGCCCACCGATCCGAGTTCAGGGTCATCCTTACACGCAAGTAAGTAATACAATACACTGAATTGTTAACTTTTTTTTCTACAAGGTTTTTTTTTTTTTTTTTTGAGTAATTTATTTGAACACTCTTTCTAAGGTACGCCTGTGACATACGTGTCATTCGCCTCATGCGTGAACGAACACTTGGAAATGGGCCTGCACGAATCGTCAGACAGCTGAAGGAAAACCACAGTGAGGTAAATTGTAAAATTCACAACAGCATTATGAACCAAGGACTATGATGCCACATAAAACACACACCCACACCCACAGACTTCTTTCTCCACAGTGGCTAATTCACATGAGACAATCACCTCTGCCTGTCAATTTTTGCTCTTCTAGACTGATTAATATACCTCACCATACTTGTTCATTTATTCTTCATTCTAGATAAACTCCAGCAAAATGTAAAATATTATCATCTATCCCATCCATTATGTAAATACCATTACTCAATTATGTTTTGGTCATCTATACTTTTTTCAAAGACCTACTGACTCTGCTGCTTTTAATAAAGCCACCGTCACTTAAAAAGCACCAGTGTTTTTTGTTTGGGTATTAGTAAAGATGTATCTTCTATAAATTAATGTCATTTTAGGAGTGGCTCCAGCATGTAGGCAGATACACCTCTGAGTGTGTTGCCTTCATGTCCAACCCTAGCCTGCTGCCACACAATTTCCAGGAGCCCCCACAGCCAGAAGTTATCCCCAGCTACAAATGGATCCTGACTGTTTACAGCCACGATATCCTCAACAGGCTCGAGGATATCAATGCTCATATCACCAGCACATACGGATCCATTTTGAAGCTGGACTCAACTAAAAAGGTTTGAATTGATATCTGGATAACTGCATTCTTAATTAAAGTTGGGACTTTGATTCTGAAACAGTAATTTACTTCTAAGGCTCCTTTAGACTAGAGTAACACATTTTTGACACATACGATCCTTGAAATCATTTCACATGTTGAGAAATCGTTTTACTTGGAGATAAATTGTACATTATTATAACCTTTATTAAACCAGGAAATGCTCATTGAGATTAAAAATATCTTTTCCAAGAGAGTCCTGGCCAAGATAGGCAGCAGCACAGTTACACACTTACAGTAGACTTAAACACAAATAGCATACACATACAACAGGTACACAACGAAGACCTCCAGATAAACAGTACATGATTCAGATCATGCTGTACCAACACAAAATTCTAACAACTCTGTGTCTAATTATTTATTTTCAGATCACTAAGAAGCTGACAGGGCCTGCTAAAGGCACGGCACAATGGCTGACGTCAGTGGGAAATGAGGTGGGCCAGGTCCTCATCAGCGTCCTGACGGCAAATGAAGGTCCTGGATTGGACCAGATGGCTGCAGGCTTGATACAGAGGTATCAGAAGGCAGGTGTGGCTCCCCCCATTGCTTTGTATGTGGACTGTGGCTGCTGCAAAGAAGGGGGTGAGACAAAACTGAAGATGCGCTTCAGTGGGTGGCCAGATCTCATTGTTCGCCTTGATATCTGGCACTTTATGCGGCGGCTGGCAGTAGGCTGCACCACAGACGCCCATCAACTGTATCCCACTTTTATGGCCCGCATGTCAGCATGCATTTTTGAGTGGGATGCAGGGGATGTGGCTCTGCTACGAAGGGCCAAGAAGGAGCAGCTGATGCAGCAGAACTGGCCTGCACTTTCTGAGAGGGAGCTGGACCGCCACATAACCAAGGCAGAGCTGGCCTTGCACTGTAGGAGGAGGACCAGAGGAGAGGCAAAAACTATTCTCCTCCTTGATCAGCTTCTGTGGGAGCTCATGAGTGACAAGGGGAAGGATGCACTCGGTGTTCCCCTGTTTAACATCCAGAGGATGCAGCACATCTGGAAAACCCAGAAGCGGCATGTGACATGCATTCAGGATCCCCAAGATGTGTCACTTTACACAGAAACAGGAACTGTGTCGAAGGGAGGTGTCCAACTAAAAAAATACAGATGTGCGAGGGGCTCCACATCCCTGGAATCCTTCCATTGCCACCTCGTACGATTCGTTCCAGGTTTGTGTTCATGATTTATGGTATTAATGACTTAATATTCCTGTCTTTATAAAAACGTATTAGTAATCTTACAGATGCAGCTACAATCTGTATGCACTCAATGATATTTTGTCATATATTTCTATCATTGTGCCACCTTCTGGTCAAAGACCTGAACAACACAATGAATCGATGAAAGATCTCTTAATGCCCTTGGTCATTAAATGCACACACACCAGAATGGCAATATTATAGAAAAAATACTAAATTGAGCTTTGAAAATTTGTTGTTTGTTTTTGCATGATACCACAGTTAACCTTTTCCTCCCATTTAAAAGTTTACTTTGTGACCTCCTGAAATAAGAAAAACAAGCTTTTCAGTAGGGGGGCTGATATGAAACTTTGCTCAACATAATAATCTCATTTTGCAAACTTTTTCTATGTCTTTCTTTTAGGAAACAGCGCCAATGCTTTGAATTTTCAAATTTACCTCCTGGATGGCCTGCACCGCTGGAACCAGAACCGTGCTGCTGAAGCTATTGCAACTGAACCATCTCCGCTGCATAGTTACACAGGAGAGTTGGTTCATTGCTTCAACAGCCAGTACGAGCAAGTGTTTGGCAGGAAACTGGATCCTACCTTTGTGCCACCTGCTAAATACACAGGTGAGGGTTTTGTAATTACTGCATTGAAAACATCTTGTGTTTAGGGTTATATATATATTTACAGTGTCTGTATGTGTGTGTGTGCAGGTCTCATTTTAATTTTCTTATATTTTCTCAGGGGAGCTGATTGGTTTGCAGTATTTGCTGCAGCAAAACAATGAGCCACTGCAAAACATGCAGAGCAGTTGCGTGGAGACCTCCGAGCAGCTGGAGGACCTGGATGTGGAAGAGCAAGGGGAAGATGATGAGGGATTCATTGAGGAAGTGGGCCAAGAAGCCACTGTGGCAGAACTGGTGGTATGCGAGGAGGTTCAGCCACCCAGTACCTCTCCTACCCCCAGCACTTCCTTGACATCCAGCAACTTGTCCCCTAAAGCGCCTCTCCACCCACCAGCAGAGCTCTCTCCTCCAGCTCCTGTTGCTCCTCCAACTCCTGTTGCTCCTCCAACTCTTGTCCCTCCTCCAGCTCCTGTTGCTCCTGCAGCTCCTGTTGCTCCTGCAGCTCCTGTCTCTCCTCCAGCTCTTGTCCCTCCTCCAGCTCCTGTTGCTCCTCCAGCTCCTCCAGCTCCTGTTGCTCCTCCAGCTCCTGATCCACATGCCCCTACCCAAGCTGTGGATGCAAACAGCCTGCCTGGGATGGATAGAGTGGATGCTCTTGCTGAGTACCTGGTGGAGCTCCGCCATCAGACAGGTCTCACTCTGACCAATCAGCAGGCCTACACCATCGTCAGTCTGTGGCAGAATCTCACAGATTTTGATAAGCAGCGGGTGGTGTATGCAGCTCGACACCAAGAGAGGCTGTTGACTGGTCGCTTCAGAACCCCAAAACAGCAGTCGGGTTTTACCCCTGGAGTGGATAGCACAAAGAGGTGTGTCATTGGCTCAAAAGGCTCCCCTGCACAGTGGCCAAGCTGCTGCAGACTCATTGAGACCATCTTTGTCAGGCTTTGTGACATCCATAGAAGCCCCAAAAAGAAGGAGAAGGAAAGCCTGTCAAGATGGTCTCTTATCCTGCAGGACTACAGGAAAATTAGGCAGCTGCTGCTTGGCAACGGAGTGGTGATGGAGCAGACTACTCTTCAACCTGTTGAGGTAAATCAGAACACCGTGATACAGTGGCACAATAAACGGCTGAAAAATCAAGAGGTTGGAGTTCTTTTGAAGGATGTGCAGCTGCCTGAAGCACGGCCACTGGCACCTGTACCTTTACTGCCTGCCAGACTGCAGCCCCTGTTTCCCGTTCAGCATCACCATCCCGATCAGCTGCATAAATATGTGTTGCCAGCTAATACAGCAGGTCAAGCCAGGAGGAAGATCCGGCAGGCTCCAGCCACCTTTGTCCAGCCTCCAGCTGCCTTCATCCAGCCTCCAGCCACCTCCTTTCAGCCTCCAGCTTCCTCCATCCAGCCTCCAGCCACCTCCTTTCAGCCTCATGCTGCTTTCATCCAGCCTCCAGCCACCTCCTTTCAGCCTCATGCTGCTTTCATCCAGCCTCCAGCCACCTCCTTTCAGCCTCATGCTGCTTTCATCCAGCCTCCAGCCACCTCCTTTCAGCCTCTAGCCCCCTGCATCCAGCCTCCAGCCACCTCATTTCAGCATCCAGCTTCCTCCATCCAGCCTCCAGCCACCTCCTTTCAGCCTCTAGCCTCCTGCATCCAGCCTCCAGCCACCTCCTTTCAGCCTCCAGCTTCCTCCACCCAGCCTCCAGCCACCTCCTTTCAGCCTCTTGCCTCCTGCATCCAGCCTCCAGCCACCTCCTTTCAGCCTCCAGCTTCCTCCAGCCAGCCTCCAGCCACCTCCTTTAAGCCTCATGCTGCCTTCATCGAGCCTCCAGCCTCCTGCATCCAGCCTCCTGCATCCACATCCAGCCATCCTCCAGCCACCTCCATCCAGTTAATACCGGGGCCCAGGCCCATTCAACCAAGGCCCATAGCTGCACAGCGGCAGCTGTTTCCCGCAGCTCAACCTGGACCTGCTGTGCCACCGTTGCCCCCCTGCCCTGCCCCTGGGTCATCCACCTCCTTGGCCGACAAACCCCAGCAAACTACAAAAAAAAGGAAATACACACGCACAGCAGTATCCAATGTGTGTAAGAAGTGCGGTTCCTTCCGTACACAAGAAACTGGCCACAGCCAGTACAAGGGTAAAATATACTGCCCCGAAAGAGAAACTTGTACAAGGGAGGAATGGCTAGAGGCCATGCAGAAGGCAGCTTTTGAGCGAAGCCTTAACATAAAGTTTTAAAAAAAAAAAGAGTTAAATGTGTATATATGTATGTATGTATATGTTGCTTGTTTAAAGATTTTTTTTAATGTTAGTTAATACTTTATTAGTGCAGCCCTATTTGTTTGTTTAATTTAGTATTGTAAATCCATTCAATCATTCAAATTTTATTGATATTTTTATTTATTATGTCATTATTTATATTATTACTGATTTTATTATTTATTTTTCTGTTGTGTTTTTTTGGATTGCATTTTTCTTAATTGTTTTGGAGTTTCATTTGTGTGCCTGTTCGTGATCATATTTTGTTTTATTCATTCCTAGTAATTAAAAACTGTTCTAAAAGCTCAAACAAAATCTTACAGTGTTATTTATTACATTTGAGTGTCAGCATATCAATTGTGGTTCTAAAGGCATAAAGTAACACCATTAAAATAAATACAAATTTAGTACACATAAATCCAAAGCCGATAGAACATCTTCTAGTATAACAAGTAAGATCTATAAATACTGCTATACTGCTCAATAATATGAGTAATATATTTCACACAAAACTTGCACTGCAAAGATAATTGATCATTTTGCACAGATTCCAGAACATTTACATGCCTAAACTGATGTGATCAGAAATTAACTGCATTGAAAACACAATCAACAAATTCAGTTTTGCCCATGGCTGGATTCGAACCCGGATCCTTCCTTTTTTTCTGCATTTTTTTCTTCCCTTTTCTCCCCCCTTCTTCCCCTTCTTCCCCCCGCCATACAGACAATTGTTCCCCAGCTTTCGCGGAGTTGGGAGAGCGTTAGACTGAAGATCTAAAGGTCCCTGGTTCGATCCCGGGTTTCGGCAGCTTATTAAGGTTTTGATGTCCACTTTCCTGTTTATCATAACATCTAAACCCCCAATACTCTGAACTAAATTTAAGAGTCCTTGGAAATAATGTCCTGTCTCTCTCTCTCCAAACTGCCGTCCAATTACCTTCCACCACGCTGATCTCCCACCCCCTAATCATTTAGAAATAAGCCAATAAGAGGGCTCTAATAAATGTTCTAGTTCTGAATCTTTTTTTCACTAATTTGTCCCCAGTAGGTGAGTATTATGCGCAAAACACATCTGCCACGTTACTTCTCTAATCTATAAACTTTATGTACAAAAATTATTATAAACATCCATGACAATATTTTAACTTAGTGTACAAGACACCTGATCTAAGAAAAGCAACACACTGTATGCTGACTGTGCTTCTTCTTTTGCTGCATTTGTGTTTCAAAATGAAGGATTTAAGAGTACTGCATACAATTGCATTAGCATCATAATATGAATTTATTTTATGTTATTTCAGAGCATGTTCTACTTCACTGTTGTTAATTTCCCTGATAAAATGAAACATCCTCCTAAATGTAGAAAAGTGTTCTGTAGCAGGTTTAGGATGAGATCAAGGAAGAAGTTGAAGACCCAACTAACCTCTAGCTAGATAACAGCAGTTTGCAGGCCTGTCAGGGCGCGACAGCACGTAGATTTCACGTGATTGATGAAATTATTTGTAACAAGAACAACAACAATAGAACAAAAAAAAGACAAAGAAAGAAAAATAAATGTTCCAATCAATTCTCTTTTGGCAGTGTTTTGAATAAATGCGTTTCTCCCTCTTGGCAGGTAAAAAATGTCCTAATGCAAAAGGGGGATTCAGATCGTATCTGAACTGAGGGTGCATGATGCAGAAACACCTATCAGAGAGGGACACTCCCATGCGTAGAGAGTTCAGGGACTCATGTTAAATATTTTTCAATTGACATGTTAACGTAATATAGTCATAGTATGGAGCTAAAAAAGAAGATACAAAATTAGTCATTATCTGGAATTCTGCTGTTGATGATCCCGATGCGATGTCTAACATTAGACTGTCCCCTAGTGGTACAATACTGAAACTACACATCATATTTACCAACAGCCGAAATAGCTCAGTTGGGAGAGCGTTAGACTGAAGATCTAAAGGTCCCTGGTTCGATCCCGGGTTTCGGCAGGTTTATGTCCCTTTTTCACCTTGTCACAGCATTTGATATAATCGGTCCTCTCAGTCAGTTGATACTAAAAGTTGATACGATCATAAGGTCCACATTTCCTCACGATAAACTCCACATATGGAAGTTCAACGTAACAGCCCAGTTAAGCAGTCTATTAGAAAAGCATGAGATAAACGGCAGAGATCACTCTGCATCAAGAAGCAGAGTATGCCATTCAAAAGTCGTAACTTTATACATTATATATAGATTAATTCAAAAAATGTGTTCGGACGCAAGACGAGTGCATTTATCATTACAGAATAAAGGTATGCATTCAGATAGTGTGTGAAATGTTTTAAATATCTGTTGTAAAAGGTTGAGATAAGCCTTTTCAATAAGCAAAGAGCTTTTAAACATTTGTTCCTGTTCTTGTGGTCACATGGTCAATTTGCGGTGTTTGACCATATTTGGGCATGCGCCGAAATAGCTCAGTTGGGAGAGCGTTAGACTGAAGATCTAAAGGTCCCTGGTTCGATCCCGGGTTTCGGCATTGACTGGTTGTTTTTTAAAAACTGTGGTAACTTGTAACAATGTAGGAAATTATAAACTGGAGGATGACAATGTCCATTTACATACCGATTGTGCTTGAAGTGTTAGATTACAATAGTTACAAAGTTAAGATGAATATAAGGATCAATGTGCACAACTAGGCTGTATTTTTGTATTGGATAATGAAGCCTGAAAAATAAGGGGCATTTGATTTAGATTAGTTTTGAAAAGGATATTGGTATAAAAGACTATCGGGCTAATGATTTTTTGATAAATCTGTTACTGTTGAGGTTTGAACTGGAAAATAATCATTTGCATTTTGCTGTTCTTTTCATAATTGTAAACAGACATAAAGACAGAACATGGGGGACATTAGATATACATATGTAAATAATGTACAGATGATATCCTTGGGATAAGCCTTATTCCTGCCCTAAAGGGGAGTCTTGGAACTTCTGAAGAGCATTAATTAAGAAATAACAGATTTTATGATTTGTTCAGATTTTGATTTGTTTAGAACTTTATCAGAGAGTTGATCAGAGGATGCAATTCAGACATAGACACATTAAACTATATTAACAGAAACAAATTGATGAACTGGTTTTAACTATTGATCAATAAAATATCAAAAGAAACGTCAGGCAAAGAGGTGTGAGTGTTCATCTATAAGATCTGTTTTAAAGCAGCAATACTGAATATACTTATATACATACTGATCAAAATAAAAAAAACTGATAGAAGGGTAGCAACAACTTTAACTTTACAGATATTACCAATGCTATTGTGTCATTTATGTGATGCCTGTGTAAAAGAAAAACAAGGATAAAGGGGACACACATATTTATATACAGACTATAATATCTGTACCTAAGACAAAGAGATGGATTACATTTTCACACACTTCCTGTGTTTCATTTTTAAAGTCAGGCATCAGATCACGCCAGCAGCACCTCAGCAAGACTGCAGCAGATTTACTGGACCTCCAGTGGTACACTTGCAGAGTTCTGTCCCTCTCAGCTGCTCAGGCTTGTCTGCGTGCCAGCTGAGACCTGTATAGGCAAAAGAGCCACGATTCACGAGAGCAGGTCCAGGCCACGGGGCACCCAACAGGTCAGGGATTTGCGTCAAACCCATAGAAACCTGAATGAATAGCTAACCAGCTCTCTGTGGCGATGTGCTAATCAGCAGTGCATTGATAATGAACAGACAGAAAGTGATTCAGAGAACTAACAATGTGGGCGATTGGCAGGAGGGGACAGAAAAGGTGCAAAATGTTCTGGGGTGCTGCAGGGTTTTGGACGAAACATGAGGTCTGCAGGCTGACTTTACTTTAGATTTCAGTCAACAATGACAGGAAGAAAATCTCAATTGGGAGTAGACTGAAACATTTCAATGGAACTAATGAGGCTGCACAGGTCAGACCCAACAGAAACAATATAAAATCTTCATGCAAAACAAGACTCATAAATAACATTTACCTGCCACTCTTTAGCTTCAAGTGAGTTAAAAAAAACAACGGAAATAAGATAAACAAAAATAACATTGGATCAATTTCAATATAATAGAATAGAATATGTAGGGGCCATGATGTTGATTTTCTGTCTTATTCGTTAATCATGATTATTTCCTTTTTTATTGCTTACTTCATTTCCGGTTTTGGGTTCATGGGTGTGGTTAACCTTGGTTAACCAAGTACCTGTTCATTTGGGGGCGGGAGGTAGAAAAGAGGGTGAGTGGGGTTGAGTATTTTTTGTTGACTGCCACAGTCATCATCATTATCATTGTTTATTTTGATCTTTTTTGATATTGATTTATTTTAAGTGTTTTTTAATAAATAGAAAACTTACTTTGAACTTTGATTTTGATTTATGGCAAGACGCGTCACAAGCATGACCCCATTTAGTCAATTCAATTCAATTCAAATCAATTTTATCTTTAGAATGTACTTTATTCATCCCCGAAGGGGGAAATTCGGGTGTCTGGTAGATAAAATTATAAAAATCACTTAAAACATAAAACAATGAAGGAAAGGAGGATATGACTAGTGTTTAAAAGCCACATGTAAAAGCCACATGTAGTGCCCTTCATTCATACAACAGCAACTTGTCTGTTTTGATTCAAATGAAAAATAATACAAATTAAATCCCAAATCCTGACCATGCTGACTCATTACAAGCGTTTCCCTCTCATTTGCTCTCAGATGTGTTAGGAATTTGACATGTCACATTATCCACTTTGCTGGATTTCATTTATTTGCTAAAATACGGTGACTGAGGTGAAGTTTATACCTGTTTGGCTTCTCAAACCTGTAACATTTGCAGAGACATTTTGGGAAAGTAAAGACATTTCAAATAATTGTAAAAGTGGTTTAATTTGCAGAGACTTGTAAAGGTTATTTTTGTTCAAGTGAATTTGTGTTTAGCCAGGTTCAGTTGACACTAAACAAGGTGGCGTTTGAGTTGATGAGCCAAAAACCTTCAAATTCACATCTTAGTTTTCTTTGTTGGATATATTCCAGGAAAATCTGAAGTTCAAATTTTAACTCTAACATAGATTTACTTGTCAGTACACCTGGAGAGGACGACCTTATAATGTTAATCTTTATGTTAATTTTAATGAAGATGGTTGAACTCTTTCTTCTAAAGCCCTCTATGTCATACTGGATATAAGGTTGTTTTTTTAATGCAGGGCAGCAGGTGTTCTTACATGACACAATCTGTAATTATGTTCTTGGGTTGAAGTGGTTGATGTTTTCTTGTAATGTGCATCCCTCCTGTGCTTTAACTAATTCTTAGTTGCTTTAAGCACATACACCAATTACAAACTAACCATGTGTCTCTAGTAGACGTTCTGCTTTCTCATTTGTTGCTATGTAATTTGTTGCTATGTAATATCCTGTGCTTGGTGATTATACAAGATCCCTCTCTCTCTTCCTTTAGATTTCCACTGCTGCGGTTTGGTTTCCTGGCGGCTTTGTTCCACTGCGCTTGGAAAGCCACAATGAATTCCTGAGGATGCCAGTCAAGCTCTGAATCCATTCAATTAAGTGGCCCGAATAAAACCTGCAGGTGGAGAACAGTCCGGCAGCCGGATGGATAGACGGTTGCGAGGAAGAGGATGTTTTGGCTCTAATTAATCAAAACTCTATTCAGCCCAGTTCCACTTCTAAGCAGCTCCCACAGACGCTGCGGTCAACTTGGCATCGCTTGAAGGCTTGCATAACTGGAGAAGAAGTGACTTCTATTCAACAAACTTTACCCAGTTTCTGTCCCAGTTGCATAACAGGTTGAGCTCCAAGTAGAGGGGCTGATGTCTTAATGCCAGGCCATAGGGAGCATTGACTCAACGTAAGTTACTTGTGTTTTTCATTGAGTATAAAGATGGTGCCAGGTTATTATACTAAGGAACAAACAATATTAATGTGTCAATTCGGTTGAATTTTCCACTTTACCAATTTCTTGAATACTTCTATATTTTTTTACTTTATTCTTAAGCTTGTACTAGGTTCAAATCTTGACCCCACTGTAGTGTCTGATAGTAGGAAGGACAGACTATTTGGAACACCTCTTAGTATTCAGTCAAGCTTGACACTAGGTCTGTGATGGAATCCATAAATAAACTGGACACTGGACACAGAAGACTCAGGAGACTGATGACTTCCGTTGAAATAGTTCATGTAGAACTCGACCGAGGAGAAATAACATAACAGTACACAGGCAGGAGAGTGCAGTGCAATGCAAAGTCAGTTCTGTCAGAGAAATCCTCAGGCATGTACCTTTATTCCCCCAAAGACGACACTACAGTTAGATAACCATATTTGGACGATAGGAAACAAAACAATTGGGAAGAAGAGCCGTGCTCTAGTCTGGAGACAGTAAGTTGGTCACAACACAGATAAAGACAGGAACAGGGGGAGAGACCTTGATTACTACACTGACCCTGTCTTGTCTATCCCCCAGTAGCCACAGCTGACATAGGAGAAGTTACTCTGCCCCTGACACTTAGAGAGGAACAATACAAGAGTTAAACATTCTTACATATATATAAGACTATGAAAATTCCACGACAAGGTCTGTCTTGAGATAAGAGTGCATTTCCCAATACATTAAGTGATATAGGGAATGTTAAATAAGCCTTTATAACAGTGTCCGTCTAATTTTAACCATATCATATTAATTAAGCAGGAGCTGACAGAGCTGTTGTATTGAATTCATTTGATTGTTTCACTTTATTTTAAGAAGTGGCCACTGTATTTTTATCTGTTTTTAAAGTGATGATTGATTTGCCCTCCTATGCATCATTCTAGACATTTTGAGAAGCTACTCGAAAAGAAGAGTTGGTTTAGCTCAGCAGTTAAATTGTGCACCACATGTCCAGAGGCTCATGGAAGTGGGTGGTCTGTTTTCAATTCTGACCCACAATTAACAAAAAATAAATAAATAATTAGAGAAGAAAAATAATCAAACGTAAAAAAAACAAAATCATTGTTTTTAGAAAAATATATTTTTAAGTAATTAAGCACTCAATTAATAGCTAAAGATAAATAATAATTAATGAAGCAAGGTATATGCCTTGTTCTTTATTCACTGCAAAGTTTCCCAAGAGTCCTAGAACTGGTGCCTGCATGTCCTATATATTTTCTGGAGTTGGTTTTCTTACAGAACACATTCCTCAGTTTATTGACTTCCACATTAAAATTTGGGTAATTGAATGGCATTCATAAGTTTATGTTCCTGTTAAGACACTTTTCATTGCCTGAGAAAATTAAGGTCTGTGGGTGAGATCAGGGATTCACATCTTTTGTGTATTATGAGCTCAAAATGATATGATAGTCTGTTTTCAGGCACATAGTTATGATGCACGGCTTCTGCCTGCATGCTCTTCTGATTTATGTAAAGCGGACAGTCTTATAGATAATGGTTCCCACAACAACTTTAAAAAAAAAATTATAAACCACATTTTCACCTCTCTCCCTGTTCATAAAAGATGCTGTTAGGAAACCCTGGCATAGTTCGTTGGCCAAGAATTTGATTAAAAAAAAAACCCAATAAGATAATGCTGAGTCGTCTCCTGCTGGTTAGAGATTTTTAATTATACCGGTCATGGTGGTTGCACGTTAAGATTCATAGGGATTGAATCCATTGGGCTGCTACCAGGGGGAGGGGAAAGTGATAAGAAACTCCTTCAGAGAGATGCATATTGGATTCATTATATACAAACATAGTCTCAGAGGCTGAACTGAGAAGCTTTCTTTGTCCAGTTTCTTATGTTCTTTATTATTAAGATCTGTATTTTGTTGGTGCAGGACTTTTTTCAGGTTGGTGTTAATTTTTGTGGTAATCATGTGTTTTGGATACTGAATATGTCCACCTGTGATAATAGAGACGAAGGGAGAATTGATTCTGTGGCTATATTACTTCTCTAAAAAAAATAATGTTGCAAGGTTTTTTATGTCTTGTGTTGCTATCTATATTTAGCATTTTCTTTGTTTCTGTTTTTAGTCAACTGTATTTTAGTTTGATCTACTCTTTATTCATGTTTCTTATCTGCTTTAATGCAGCACACATCCAGGGCTTTTGTTGTCATCAACTAGTAGCCAAAGCTCTTATGAACAAGTTCAGGGGTTTACACGAGAGACAATACATTAAACGCCTCATGCAGTCCCCAAATGAATGGGACTCAACATGTTTCTGTTATCACAGAAAACTACAACTACTACTCATCTGTTGTTGCATAACTCAGAGTGTGTTTCTAAACTGGAGAAATCTAGCTGACAGAGGAGAAGTACGCCAGAGTTTTTCTAAGATGCTCTTGTTGTGGAGCTCTTGTGACATAACCCACCATGATGCAGGCAGTCCAAATGTGACAAGGAAAGGTTGTCTAAGGGAACAGAGTATGGCCTCGCTTTTGTCCTTGTAGAAAAAAAGGAGACATTGTCTCTCCAGTCTGTCTGAGAAGAAAATGAGGAACCCACACAGTGTTCCTTGAACAAGCTCCAAGGACAGTGGGGAGCCTTGTTTCTTTGTGCAGTTTGTGTAGGTGTTCTTGTACAGATTGGTGTTGGTCTCTCTGAGTTGTGCTGACCTTTGTAAATGCCTGGGTGCGGTTTTACGTCATCAGACCAAAAAAATTGCTATTGTTGTTCTCTTCATTCAACAAGTGGTGGATGCAATGCTTTGAATAATAACTCCATCTGTTCACATTGTTTTGCTGATGTTGTTGATGTTGATGAAAATCCAAACTCACTCATCCCTCATCACACAAGTTAGATATGTGGACAACTTATTCCATCTGACATGAATTTGGTTTGGTATCTTTTAAAATAATTATTTCAAATTTAAAACCTTTTCATGTTTTTAATTTCTGCTTATGTTTAGCTTAAACAATGCATAAAATACGGCCTTTATGAACTTTGATGCATTATATAATTTTACTTAGATTAAAAAAAAAGAAAAAGTTCTATGTGGTAGTACTGTGAAGGCAACAAAGTAAGTAATAACAGTATTGAAAATATGTATTTTTTCCTCATTTCAATGGACTGATAGAATTGACCTGGTCTAACACACCTTTTTTAAATTTAGGGAATAAATAATAATTAATTCCCTTTTATGTAGGCAACAGATCTGGAGCATTACATACAAGCACCAGCATGTATTGGGTATACAGTAAGTTTACTAACCTACTGCAATGCTTACACTACTGGACATAAAAGATCTACTGACAATCATGGACTGTGCACTGACACTAACAGGTGCACCACAATGTGGGTGCAGTGGGTCAGTTTGAAAACTCATCATATCCACCATCACAAGACTTTCTTAGACTACATTTCACATCCTTTCCCCTTGACTCACAGAGGTCTCAGGGGTTAATGAGTGTGAGATTATCACAGTTATGCAATGCACCCAGCCAACAGAAAAGCAGTCACTTCTTCACAACACTGTTATCATGTTCCTTGTCATGGTTCAGTCCATCTAGTGTGAATATGTGCATCACTGTCAGGGTTTGCTTGAGGACAGGCCTAGTAAGGAAGGGAATCAAGAATAGAGGCTGACTAATGCTGGGAAAACTTAGTTATCACTGAGGTCTTGGAACCAGGAAGCAAACACTTTCAGGCAGAGAAGGACTCCTCCTGTTCTTCCTCTCAGGCTGTCCCTCTCACACACACACCACTCAAAGGATTTCTCTATTGATATCTCTCTGAAGCCCTGTAGCTTGTCTAGCCCTTATCCTCCCTTAGCAGACTCAAGACCATGACCTGTTATGTAACTCTGACCATAAACCATTGCACTACATGAGACTACATTATTTGACAGAAAAATAGACGGATTTCACCTTTTCTTACAAAAGATGCAATCACTACTGTTATGACTTCTAACGGCAGCAATTCTGCAAGGACAGAAGTGTCTTTCAATAAAGAGGTCACAAACTACTTCAAGGTAACAAACAATTTATAGGTCAGTTACTCAATCAAACAGTCTTCATTCAAAGCCGACATCACAGCGATTACTGTAAGAAGAATGTTTGGCTACTTGAAATGTTCCAGGTGGAGCTGACTCTGTAACTCTGTAACTCTGTAACTATAAGGCCCGGAAAATGATTAATGTGCCACTTTTTTATAGCCTGTTTAATCAGCAGGTAGAGGGTACAGCCATCAAATCCACCCAATGGAATATAGCCAAAGCAAATTATAATATCTTGGATGAGGAGCAGAATTATAGACCTAACAAAATAGAAACAATCCAATAGACATCTGCAGAAAAATGCTGCAGATGTTTTATCAGTCTGTGGTGGCAAATATCTTATTCTATGCTGCAGTCTGCTGGGGAAGCAGTATAAACACAAGGATGAGAGGCGACTGGACAAACTAGTGCAAAAAGCTGGCACTGTAATTGGAACCAGGTCGGACTCACTGGGGTCTGTGGTGGAGAGATGCACACAGAATAAGCTAGAGGCCATTCTAAATTAAACAGATCATCCACTTCACAACTTCTTTGTGGACCAGAGAAACGGCGGCAGTGGATGGCTCAGTAAAATATGAATCCCTGCAGCCATTAGGCTTCATAACTCTCTAGCCAATGGGAGATGAGCTGACAGACACCTGAATTACTTATTTTACGTGATTTTTTTTTACTTTATCTGCCAGCCACCTGAATTTTCCTTTGGGGATTAATAAAATACATTCTTCTTCTTCTTCTTCTTCTTCTTCTTCTTCTTCTTCTGCTTCTTCTGCTTCTTCTTCTTTACCCAAAACTTATACTAAAACCAATTTGCCTCTTGTTTACAGTCTGTAAAACATGTTGCCATGGCATCCGGACAGCTGCATCCGGAACAGCGGACCAATCAGAGGGATACAGTCTATGATCCAAAAAATGCACGCACGAAAGCAAAGCGAGGGTACGTTGAGAAACTGTGGAGGAAGAGGTAATTTGCAGGTAATATTACTTTTCAAGTCCAGTTAGTAGCAGTCTTTATACGATTATTAGAAGTTTGTCAGATGGGAGAGGCACAAAAGTCCCGAAATATTGCTCAGACGCAAATACATTAATTTTGTTAGCTTAATACTCATACAACTGGACGGTAGTGTAGGGAAATACGTTTTTTTTTTGTGTGACTGGTCATGGTTGGAGTCATTATTCTTTGAAATATTTGGGTTTATTACAGCTGGCTGTTTTATCAGTAAGATTTTGGTAAATAAGTATCCGTACATTACTTACAGTACATTAGCCTTCCTGACCTGGACTCACCAGTACCTGATGAAGCTTTTGGTGTAGGGCTGCAACCTTTTTAAAATAAATATACTGTCAAGTTTAGTTATTTTTCCTCTTCAAAAGCAGCAAAAAAGTAATTCCCAGTTTGTTTTGTCCAACCAATCCTCTAAATTAGAGCCCAAATGTATGGAGTGGGTCATCACATCGGAAACTATGGAACCAGATTGGGACTTTTTTTCTTATTTACCTAAAGAATTTAACAAATAGTGACCAATTTTCTGTTTTTGACTAAGAAATCAATAATCAATGTATTTAAACTGAGCATCTAACATCTAGCAATTTTATTCAAATACAGCCCAGCAAGTGACCTTGCCCTCAGAGAGCTCTATGATCTCCCTTAATGGATATGACTCTTCTTTAGGACTTACCTAACACATGTAATGGAGAGGATTCCCCCACACGCAAAGGCCTCTTCCTTTGCTTTGCTGGCTCTCCCCCCATGCAGCGATAGTATTCTGTGTCGCTGAAAACTGAAGCCATGTGGTTGCTTGGCTGATGACAGGTTGTCTTCTTATGGAAGACAAATTGCAGTACCGCATTTTTCACTGGCACTTCTGATTTTCTGTTGCATGGTCTCCCACAGTGCATGTGAACTGGCTGACCATGCAACATGTATTGCTGTACATAGCAGGAAATTACATGTCCATTACTCAAATCACAGACTAACTGCACGTAATATAATCTGCAATTATTTAATCTGCATTTTTCTCCTACTGAGATCTAGTTTGATATTTCACCTGGAGCAGAGTTAAAACCAATAATTCAAATAATTTTCTTTGTGTAAGAGAAATTAAGAGTATCATATCATGAAATCACAGTGACTCTGGGATACTCTTTTTAAGGGAAAAACATGTCGATTGACTTTGGGACACCACAGTGTTCCAAACAGTGGTTTATTTTAGCTTTAGTTTCCCTATTTTTCGAATCAATTAATATCTTTAGTACTTTTTAATCAAAATTGACTGACATTATTTTGTGCCAGTTTCTCAAATGTCTGTGTTCTTAGTGTCTAATATTTGGAAACCGAATGATTAAGGTTTTTGAGTGTTAATCATTGTTTAGGAGTTTCTTACATTTTGTCAAATGCATTATGCAAAAGTAACAATCAAGTAACATTTGGATTTCTTCATTATCAACACTGTCTTTTTAGGGAAAAACACAGATAAAAGTCTCTTTTTTGCTCAACTAGAGTGAAGAAAAATTATATTTTAATACACACTATGTAATGAGGATGAAGGACAAATTCAGCAGGCCACTCTAAGGACGACAGATTTAAAGGTTATTGGATAACCAACCATGATGCAGCTCTTTCCATGTAGCACTGGAGGTGCATTGTTGAAGGTTAAACTTTAATCCTAGTTGAGTGTGGTATCTCTCTGGAGTCAGAGGTCTCCCCTGTTTACCCTGTGTTGACTAACTCTGTCAGAGAAAGGTGAGCTACTGACAGCTTGGCTGATGGTAGTTCAGTAAATAACATCACTGAATGATGGATGCCACAT
Source organism: Notolabrus celidotus (assembly GCF_009762535.1). NCBI lineage: Eukaryota > Metazoa > Chordata > Actinopteri > Labriformes > Labridae > Notolabrus > Notolabrus celidotus. Next base: position 27,218,051 of record NC_048272.1, read on the forward strand.
GAGCATGCAGTGAAGAGACCAGAGTTGTCTGCATTTGTAGAATTTAATATATAGGCTTCATTAAGTCCCTCCTGTGTTACCTGAAACAGGTTTGCAGGACTGCCCTTTGTAAAGTTATTTTTTCAGTCTAACACAGCAGTAGTAGCTTGGTAGAATAACATTAGTCTGTATGCATTTTAAGATATTTAAACCCACATTTGTTTATTTGCATTAAAAATCAAAGTGCATAACCTCTCTAAGTACCACTTTTATCTAATGCAGGCATTGAAGCATGCCTTGGCTCTGTAGTGCCGCTTCATAGTTATCCCCTGCTCTTGAGCCATTGCACGTCCTCCCTCTTACTTTCTGTCTGCCTGCCTTTAGACATGCAGCCTTTTGCAATCAATCATTCACCCCCTATTAATCTTTCAAACCTCTGATCAGAGAGCTCTACATAAACTCATACACACTGCTATGTTTGCTGGCAATGTGCTAAGTGGGATTTAGAGGCTTCAGCTGGGGTGGATTTGTTGAGATGGGTATGTTTCATGCATTTATTTAAGTCTCTGTTACCTTTTTATTATTTATTTATTTATTTATCTATTCATTTACATTTCTAATGTTTTGACCATTACACCTGAAGTTGTCACAGATACATGGTCACCCACTTTGCAGCAACTTTGAAGCATATGAGGTCACACTCAGATGAGTTGCAAGCCAGCAATGGCTTAGTGGAAACATACTTCAATGATGAGAGTTACAGAGTCACGCAAATTTTTTGTGTAAAAAAAAGTTCTGAGAATAGATCCCTGAGTGCAGCTCAGTCTGTTGCCTTCAGAAAGTCATGTTACATTAAAATGAGCTTCCATGAGATCAGAGAAGCAGTCACTTGATACGGGACATTTATATGTTGAAACAACATCAGAGTTGTCTTCGGGAGAGAAAGTATCACTGTGTAGTCACTCATTTAAGGCCAAATTCTCAAAGTGTTGCCGATGCTTGGAGCCAGCAGAACTTCTTTGACCTTCATGAATAATTAAGGTTCTTACCTCAATCCAACATGGTGACTGTTTGGGTTTCATTTCCCTACATGGCTGGGACTTACCAGTTAGTCATCATCTCTCTGTCATGGAAAGTGTGATGAGTTTTAATCCTGAGAATGTATACGATAATCCCCTCACAGGCTCAAATTTTCTGATTAGTAGGTGTCAGCCCTGTTTGAAAGGAGAGGTATGGTTCAGGAGCCAGATACATTTTGCCTTATGCCAGGTGAACCAGCTGGCCAGTGTGGTATTTGTCATTGAGAGGGCACTGAGCATGAAGCTCTTTCATTTGATGAGTGGCCAACCTGCTCTGAGTGGCTCTGGGCCTCAGCCAGCCACATTCTTCCCTCCAGCTCATATCCTCCCATCCAGGCAGACTCTTAATAAGTGCCCTTTTGTTGAGGGATTACTGGAGTTATATTTAACCTCTGGTCGCAATATCATTGGACTGCCTGAAGCAGTAGTTGGCTCTGCCAGCTCATTCTCAATCCATATCTGGGTCTGGCTAGTATCCAGCTCTCTTCAGGATCCCTCCACATCCTCAGCCTTTCTGTCTCGCATCTCTTTGTTCTGAAGACTTTTCTCCCTCCTTAATCTATTTTAGCCATTGTAAGACCTGGATTCACCCTGTAGTGGTTTCAGCTGCAGGACCTACACATTCTGAGAATACCACAATCTGTGTCTCAACATTTTCTTATTCAGACATTACACTTTACAGATTCAGCTCTCAGTGTTTGCACGTTTTCACATACCCTGCATCATCCATGCCTCACTACTTAGACTATGCATGTGGAGCAGCATGAATGTCTAATTTGTCACTGACATCCTTGGCCGCCGGAGAAATGCAATTAAGTGACTCCTTCCTGGGGAAAACGCTGTGACTGTGGGGTTAGAAGGGGTCAATGGCATGGAAACACTAGTTTCTATTTTTGAGACCTGGTTTTGTTTGTGCCTGTGTGTGTTTAACCCTGCTGATCTTTTAGTTAGTAACTTCTAAACAGCCACAGCTCTGATGTTGCATTCATGTGTTTCTGTGTTTAACAGGGAGAGGGAGCCCGGCGGGGGGTTCCCTTGAAGGTGTTTAAGCTTCAGGTAGGACAGGCCCTCTCCAAACATACAATCCCCTAATCCTGATGTCATTGTCTACGTCCCTATCTGAATCTGACTGCTCTCATGTGTGGTGTAATCAGGCCAGGTGTTATGTTAGTGTATATTTGGCTGTGAAGAATAGGCAGCCCAGATAAGATATATTGGCTGATAGATCCAGTAATATAATTTATTGTATCTAAACAGTGGTCAGTCGGGAAAGTCCATCGGGATACCAACAATTGTCCTGGCTCCCAGTGTAGATGATTGAAGGGTGGGCACTGAAGGTGGATTTGGAAAGAAAGCTGGCATGTCCTGTTTTAAGGCCGATATAAATGCCTCGCAAAGAAGTCGTCATGGGGATAGACACTGGATCTTATTTAGAAATTACAGCTATGTGACCTTCTGTTAAGAGTGTCACCAGTATGTCCATGTCTCATAACTCATGTGTTACATCATAACTGAGCTGATCTCCACCTGCTGCACCCTACATTTTTCAGTACGTCTTTTTAATGTGTCAATCTTTATTAGAGAATAGAGAGTCCAAAGTAAGCATTGTGTTTGCAGCCTCCGAGGGTTAAACTTATAGAGAAGCAGAAGAATAACTTTTTGAGTCATTGTAAGGTCTTTATAAGAAACACTTTTGTTCTTGTTCTCTGGGTTTGATTTCAAACTCCTCACTTTTTAGTCCCTCCAGATAAAATGAAAGTACATGCAGATATGTAGTCTGAAGTTAAAAATAAATATTAAGGTTTTGTGTATCATATTTGGTTTTAAGGGGCCACAGAAATACAATGCATGTACTTTAGTTGTTGTGGTCCAAAGGTTTCATGCTGACCATTTTGTCAAGTCACCAACTTTGAATGTGCAAGTGCTTGCAGTTTATTGAACTTAGTCAGTCATATAAAAAAGAAAGACTTGCACTTTATTTTCTTTTTCAACACAAAGCACCTATAATTTGTCTTTTGCTTTGTGCGCACACTACCTGGATTACAGTGACAACAGGAGAGGGATTTTGTGTTCTGTGTGCAGTTGTGTGCTTTTTTTGTCTTCAGTGTTTTATCAAAGTGGCTGCAGCACTTTTCTACTGTGCATCATTTAACTATCTGTCTCTCTTCCTCTCTTTTGGACTCAGGTGTTCTTCAGCCAGCTTGTTGGATTGAGACCAAGCTTTTCTCATTGTCAGGCCCAGCACCCGAAACCCTAGGAGTCTCTCAGCCCTCTCCATCTCCCTGCTTATGTATCATCTGCATGGCTTACTATCAAGGTACAGAGCTTTAGCCTGCGTGAAAAGGGGACTGCATGGCAGGTAGAGAGTCAGAGTGGTCTTTAAATATTAAAATAACTGATGGATGAGTGACTAGCTGACACTACTGACTGTGTATTAACAATGATGTGGTGGGCAGTGACAAAAGCAGTGCACATTTCAACAAATTGCCTTTTTAAAGATGTCAGATGTAAGGGATTGAAAGCTGTCTTCATTATGTCAGATTGCTGGGTAGGCTGCAGGCTTGAGGTTTTTATCGCTGCTATTGGGAAAATTGAGGACTGAATGCTCACTCCACAAAGGAATAGAAATGAAGGCTTCATTATTGCAGCATGGGGTGCAGATTTTGTCGGAAGAAGGAGGGGGGTTTTTAGAGGGGGATATGGATGGGCTCCACTGTAATCCACTGACATGTGCACTCTTCCTCACGTGCACACTCGAGCACTGCAGTGCAGATCTATCTGTGGCACAGAAACATGCTGCACTGCTGCCAACGCAGCCCACACTGCTTTGTATCAACAGCCAACGTCCCAACCCACACAGACTGTAAACACAACACTCATTTCATCACAGACCAGGCTTCAAATCTCCCTTCTGTTCCCCACCTGTGCTAAAGTAGAGCCCCTCTCCTGTCCCACTGAAATGCCACAGTATAAGCTTCATTGTAAAGCCACGCTTGATGTTGTTCTTTTCCTTCATTCTACAGCAGTGGGTGCCCCAGTAATTATGGGGATCATGGTTTGCTTCTTGACCTACTTAGAGTTTAAGTGGTAGTTTGTGCCATATTTAGTTTCCTTTAAAATCACGTGAAATAATATATAATATGATATATAAACATAACAAAACAGATATTTTTAACATTTCTGATTGATGTTGTAAAGTGCATACATTACTGTTAGAGTATTTGCAAAAGGTGTTAAAAGTTTACATGGAAGAAAGATGGCTTGCTACTTATCATTAAATGTAACATGGTAACCACATAAGTCATATAAGGACTAAATGAAAAAGTCCACATCTAAAAACACACCCAAGGTGACTGATTACAGGACTGTATTGTGTTTATTGTGTTGAGTTCAGATGCAAGAGTTTCAAAGTAGCTGATATAGATTTTTGTCCCATAGCCCCAAGCCTCTCTTGTTCTGTCACAAAGAATTTAATTACTCACTTACAGGTATGTTTCTTTGTTGCCTCGTGTGTGACATGCTATGTGCTAATGCTTGCTTGCATTTGCACGTAGAGAATGTGCTTGAACGAACTTCAGGTCACTCTGCACCAAGCCTCTAAGTTGCTGTAACTGTACTCTGTGTTGGATGGAGCCTTATATTACCATATTATGTTTTTGCACGTGTGCAGGCTTTTTCCAAGGATTAATATTCATCTGGGTAGCAGTCAGCCAGAGCTGAGACTGTGTGCCTTCTGCACACTGTGTTGATTTTCAGTATTGGGTGTCCTGAAAAAAGCAGTTGCTCTACTTCTCACTGCAATGGTCACATTTCTGTTAATATGATGCTATCAGGTTTCAAGCCTTGGTTTCACATTCCGTCCAATGTCTTTTAGTCCCTTTTTGTTCATACTGTTTTTTTTATGGGTTATTTTACTGCTCTTTGATGATTGATGCAGTGTCCCCACCATCTGAGGACATAGTATGATAGATAAACTAGATAAAACATGATTTAAAAGTTTGTTTCCTTTTTAATGAGAAGAGACTGAGACTACTCTCAAATGATGCTGGCTTTGCACAACATTTTTTATTATTTATTCAACTACCTATTACACTACATGTCAACAATACCCCATTAACATGCACATTTATGCATTGTTGTCAAAGGCTGCTGTCCAAGATTGCAACCTGCTCATCAGGATCTGCACTTTGCTGACACTAATTAGCACACACACGTACAACCTTTAAGAATAATAATGTTTCAGTGTCTTGCCCAAGTGTACTTGTACAGACACGCTGCAGGAGCCAAGGATCGAACCACCAGTCTCTGATCAGTAAAGCCACTCTCTCCTGGCCTTGATCGACCCCCCATGTGAGTGTCTTGAGAGAATGAGTTGGCCATAAAGTTAGGGTTGGTAGTCACGGAAAACTAGCATGAATTTGAATGTAGCATTTCCTCAGGACTCCGTCTAACCCCGTCTAGCTCCTTCAAAATGACGCCCCAGCTCACATGCACGAGCGCCGCTGATTCGCGACCATATGATCGTGACTGAATCAAAACCGGTCCTCAACTCATGTCTCACTCAGTGGTAAGAAAGCACCAAAACATTATCATGGTGAAAGTTAAAAATACAAACAAGCAGGAGGCGGGCAGAATGGCAGGACGGGATTGATTGGTTTCATATTTTGGATCCTGATGGCAGGGATTGGTTGGTGTTTTCCCAGGTTTACTCTGGCTGTAGATAGCAGCTTATTCTCACTCTTTTTAAGGACACATTATGTATTGATTGCCATCGAGAAAGATTATTTTAACCAGTATAACAAAGAGTATATCTAAATCTGACTACCAACCCCAGCTTTAAAGAGTTACATTAAGAGCATGCCATTGTGTTTATATCAGTGCCCAGATTTCAATAGTGTGCGCTGAGGTGTGCTGGTATTTATGTTAAGGAAAGTGTGTGTTTATATTTGGTGTGAGAAGTGTTCAGCCTTCCATCTCCTAACCTCACGTGTGGCAGCAGTTGACACACTTTGAAGGTGAGAAAATGTCAAGGATGTACGAACTGTATTGACATCAACATACATACAGACACGCCCACTCACTCACTCACACACACACACACACACACACACACACAGACAGACACACACACACACACACACACACACACACACACACACACACACACACACACACACACACACACATCCTAATAGAAAAATTGCAGATGGACTTACAATGTCAGAGCAGGTCGTGCCAAGCTGACCAGAAACAGGCGCCGGCTTTATTTATTCTATACACAAGCAAAACAATTTGTATTATTCCCCTTTCCAGAGCATTTCATTTGTGTCCCCATTAAACCAAAGCTACTTTTTGACATTGTTAATTATTTCATCTATTTTTTTACTGTAGATTTTATGCCACGTGACATAAATCAAGTCATACTTTTAGCCTTATCTTCACATGCTTGCCAAAGGCCACACTCTTAAAACATGGACACATTCCCAATGGGATCAAGTACAGCAAGTGCTGCCCGTGATGGGATGGTACCCTTGTCAACACAGGCCAGCAATTCAATAGCAAAGTGTCTTAAGGGATAAATTATTGTACTGTATTGAAATTCTATCCACACAAGCACATGCATCCCTGGCAGGCGCCTGTACATCTGCAGCATCTGCTGTATACTATGTTTTGTCTGTCTTGGCAAGCCCTAAAGTGTCCACACTGTCAGGCAGTTACATGTGAAATCACTGATCGAGTGATGAGTGTTGTTGAAATGCAACTATGTCAAGGGGTCCTATCTATAGTGCCAACACAACACAGGCTTCAGCCCCAATACAGCCATGATGGGAGCCTGCCAGTGCTTGTGATACTGATATGTCGACAGACTCGACAGGTATCACTTTATCACATGATGTAACCCAACTCGAACGTCCTGGCCAGACACAGAGCAGCTATATCGATATCTAGGTTTGACCCAACGTTTACCTCGCACAGTCTGGCTCAATCAATATTAGTCTGGCATTAAGACAACTACATGCCATGTTACTCTATCATTTAACAAACTTTGTATTTACTGGGCTCATGTTTAAGGAGGTGTTGGAGTTTTGAGACTGTGTGTATGAACTGCTACATTGTTTCTACTTTTAAAATATGTTTTTCTTCTTGTAAAGGACCACTCAGTCCAATCCCCATGGCTGCACTACAGTTGCCAAATTGTGTGATGATGAGAATAGCTCGTTTTCCTCTGTGTACAATTACAGGCTTTTGTCTGAGTGTTGTCCATATAACAGGCAGTCAGCCAGAGCTTTCTCAAACCAGACCACTGAGCTGTTGAGCGTGGGGGGACTGCACTAATGTCCTATCTATGAAGCTTCCTAGAAACTGAACTAGAGGGAGGGGTTGGCCAATGCCCTATGGCCTTCCTCATCAGCAGAGGAGGAACACAGTCAAAGGGCCATGAAAATATTCAACTGAAAGCCTGTATGAGAATGATGCCAGAAGAAAAACAACCAAAATATGAATGTATTTTTTTAGTACACTGCCTTATGAATGTAGTACCAGAAATAGACAGAAGAGAAGCATTAAACCAGATTTAGATGCAGAATAAATATAGAAGTTTACAGCTTAATGACTCATTGTGCTGTGTATTATGCCTCTGCCAATGAATGGGGAATCTCATTCCAACAATAAACCCTCAGTGAACAAGAGGCGAGGCATTAAGTAGAGCTGCAGTAGTTCTCTGCCAGACTAAAGCTGGTCCACTGCATTGGGTCAGTGGACTGCAGCCAGCTGGGTCTCTGTCTAATCATTCTGAGAAGTGTTGACAGATTACACCTAAATCCAAATATTGTGTGAAGTCCACATCCTTATTTCCTGTTTCTAATGCTTTGGCTTTATTAGTTCCTTAATTAATTGGCTCACCATAAGTCACTACTGCGGCAGTACAACCGGATCACTAGGTACTAGAAATACCTTCTTGTACTGTCTATAAGAGGGCTTTATCTTTCCAGTATTGCTTTAAAGTCACAAAAGACCAAAATCTTTTTCTTTTTGTTTCTTGCTGTCTCCTCTGAAAGAATCAATGACAGTAAAATTCTCAGAGTGCATCACTTGGTTTTGGCAGTCTGTGTGTCTGTACAATTAGATAATTAAGGGGAGATAGCTTACCACCTACGGGAGATTGGTTATATCTGGAACATGTCATCCCTGCCTCTCTTTCCTGTGAACACTCCCAGCTTTAATCCTACCTACCTTCCTATCTTGTGCTTGCTCAGTGTGACTCTGCGTCCTAAATGATCTTCTTTACCAGCCTTTACCATCTTCATTGCCACACCTCCCTCTGTATGACAGCTTCCCAGTACCTGACCCACATTTCACCTCCCCTTTTTCATGCATCAAACATGAGTTTAAAAAGCCCTAGAGAAATTGGTCTGTAAAGTGATGATATTAATGCTGGCCTTGTCACATTTCAGTAAGCCAGGAAACCTTGCCAGTAACTTGGAAGGTATACATTACCTCCAGGGCCATCAAACCTGGCACCTGAAAAAGAAATCCCACCTATAGTAATACTTTTACTGTGAAGAGTTGTGTCTGACTGCTGTGAGAAAGGACTATTCCATATTGTTGTTTCCTCCTGTGTGTATTGCTACATTGAATAACATACATTAATTGGGTGACCTGCATCCCCTCTGGTGATGGTCTGAGTCTTCTGAATATTATCAGGAGAGCATTTTAAATGTGTTGTAAAAACTTAGTGGAACTTCCTCTGCTTTCTTTGTTTCCAAGTACAGTCAAAACTGTCCACTGGTGACAAATACACAGCTCACGAAATATCCTGGTTATCTCAGATGCATTCATATAATTAACGTACTTTATATATATAAATTGCTCTTTCATAAAATAGGTTATTGAAAATCTATAAACTCTATTATTCATTGGGATAGGTCACTATTAACACTCACTGAAGAAGAAAGGAGTGAGACATTAATTGAGGACATTGGGATATTTTTGGTGCTCCTCATTACAAGTTAATTAGGCCAATCACAAAACAGAAACCTGGTGTAGTTCTTCTAATCTGACTGGGACTTTCTCTGACACAGTACTTATATATGCCCCCTCTTTTTATCTGGTTCCCCTTTGTCCTTCTAAATGTCTTTTACCCCCCTCCCTGTGCGTGCAGGGATAGGGTGACCTCACTGCTGACAGCCCCCCCACTCATGCTCACATTTACACACATGCATTCATACACATGACTGTCACACAGTTGGCAAGTCCCCCAACATTGATTGTCTTACCCTCACATGGGTCTCAGACAGGCTTTATTTCTAACAGTGACAAACTAAATACCCAGGACATCAACTAAATGTCAGCAAAAGATAAGATGTGTTGGATGAGTAGCTCAGTCCTATTCAATGTGACTCTGCTTTTTACACTTGTCCCCACTTTCCTATCTTTTATATTTCTTGTTGTGTACATTTTTTCATCTTGATCTGTAGAGTCTGAAGCTGTATTGCTTTGACACAAAGTGTCCCCCCATAAAGAAGAGAAATCATAGAGCACTTTCAAATTCAGGTTCATTCCCCTTCACCAGACCCTTTCCTCCAGGGCGAGGACTGCTCTACAAGAAAAATCTACTTGTGTTTTACAACTTTATTCCATAATGCAATAATAATTTGATGTCATAAATAAACAGTGATCTGAGGTTGCATAGAGGCCTTTACATGTCTTACTATGTCTTTGTGGTTTTCAGCGTGACACATACTATGATGCTATCTGTAAATGTGCAGAGCCACATTTTGGCATCTAAAGTGTTCTGTGTTTTATTTATAGTCTAAGTAGCATCATCCAGTGTTTCAGGTGCACAAAGGAAAACTGTCAGTGTGGCGAGCAAAGTGCCAGACTGCAATCCACTGTAATGCAATTCTGGAACATATCAGCCATAAGCTGAGGAAAGTTTAACTTTAATTGATGTCTATATACTGAAACTTATAAGGGTATTTTTTAAAATTGCGATTAATTGCGTGATTGTCCATAGTTAACTCCCATTAATCATTTATTTATCGCACATTTTTGATCTGTAATAAATGTAACTAAATTGGATATATCTTCCAAGATTTAATACTCTTAGCTTACTTTCTTTTTTATTGATTGATAAGGTTTGTTTTGGTCTGCGTCAGCAACCAACACGTCCCTCCACAACATAGGAGCCATGTAAAAATTACAAATAAAAGCAAAAAACAAAACAATCACTGAGGGATTCATCAAGAAAATATATATAGAGTCCAGCATATACATAAACACACATATCGATCTGTACATGCATACATACACATACACATGCATACATACACAAGTACATTCATGCATACATATAAACATGCATATACATCCACATATATTTTGGCCAATTCCATGCTGACCAAAAAAGGTGTAGGCTGAAGCCAAGGCTTATCCTGCCTACCCTTTAACATAACTAATACCGTATAGGCAACATTGTGCAAGTAATTATGTTATTTTATAACAAAGCAATCTTCAAACGTTTCATTCAGAAACAAACTTACTAACAAACAATAAATCCCAAAACATTTCAATCTAAACAAGCGGCAGTTCAGAAATCTTAGTGAAACCTAATTTAAATTAAAGTTTATATTACATCTATATATTTATTTATCTGCTTGTTTTCTCTATGCAAATGTATGATTATTATTATTGCAACAGTCCAAAACAATGACAATCACTGTCCAGAAAATTCACCAGAATAACCTTTAAAGGACTGCATGCTCAAAACAAACTAAAAGTGTAGCATGGAAAACTCAAGAATTGTCAACAAGACGTGACCAGTATGTGCTGTGAGTGACTTCAGTGTCTGTCCTGTTAGCCTGTGATGGCAGCCAGTGAATTGTTTCCCCTCTGTGTGATCCTGATGTTTTTTTGTCACTTGGCATTGAACAGACTTTGCCTATTAATAGCTTCTCTTCAGCCAGGATTGCTTACACCATGTTGTATTTTTAGTGGGGGCTTAGCTGTTTGGTGACACCTGAGGATTTGGTTAGTGGATTTATCTTGTGTGATGTCACGTCAGGTAATCAGTCTGGAAACTGACCTAGCAAATCACAGGACAGGTAAGATTAGCCTTTTTCCACTACACCTGCACCTGGTGCCAGGCCAGCAAACAGAGAGGGATGTTGTTATTACACTTGGTGTGGAGAGTTACTGCTGATATGTATGTCTTTAAATGTGTGCTCTGTTTCTGTGTGTCTGCCTGATTGATTTTCATGGCTTTTTTAGTGTTCTGAACACCTGAATATAAGATGAACTTATGCAATAGCTGTATCTACATGTTTAACACAGGTGGAATTGGTCCCAGTCAATCCAGACACATGCCCCCTCATTCAGATTATTTGTCTCATCCTAAATCTGTTAAAGCCCTTGAAGTAGATTAGGTCAACAGTAGAAAAACAAACAGCAAATTAGTGTTTCAGTGTAGCCATGATGCTATTTTGCAGACACTTATTTATTATATATATATATATATTATTATTGTTTATTATTATTACTGACCCCCCCTGGGGATCAATAAAGTAATATCTTATCTTATCTTATTATAGAGAACACGTTTTTTTATTGCATGTATGAACCATGCATTACATTTATTCAAGAACATCTGTGTGTCTGTATTTGTGTGGGCTCTTTTAGACCGTATCCATCATGTTTGTCTCTAACCCTGCTCATTCAGTACTCTCATATTAGCGTCCTCCTCCAGTGTCCATGGCCACATAAGGGCAAAATACTAACCTCAGCCACCCTTTCTTCCTTGGTTCCCCACCTTAAGCCCATACCACTCATCTTTTCCACACGGGACTTCTTAATACACACACATCAGCTGATCACATTTCTTGGATGCCTGAACGTGCTGCAAAGCCCTCTGGAGCGGCCGCAGCCTTGTTGCAATCAAACATTGACCCACTTGATGACTTCAATAGCATACCCGCTCTCCCTCTGTCGCCTTCACTGCTCTGTTATTGTTGATGGATGAAAGCTTGCAGATTAAGTTTGCTAAGTGAGCCCTTTGATCCCTGTAAATGTGTTGATCACAGAAAGGATGTTTGGACAGTTGTCTGTGTGGCTTTGCCTCTTAACTCTGAATATGTAGCAAAAGCTAATGCACTTTTCAAAGATGTTAGAGGTAAACTAAATAAAAGCATGGAGCAGTCACCTTTACAACAAGGAAGATGGATCAATGTTTTGTCTGTTCCTCTGTGTGAATAAGATCTTCTTGCCACAGTGCTCTCGGAAGGGTGCAGCCAAAGACAAATATGTGTTATAAGTCAATTGTGACTTTTTACTTCGTGTTTATTGGCATCCAGACATGACATTCTCAAAAATATTTATATGATTCCCTTGTCTTAATAACTTTCTGTTTTTATCCAGTATCCCCCCCTCCACTAGATTTTTATAAGTGACTTTTGTTTTTCAATTGCTAACCGTCCATGAAACAGCTTTACATCAGTCAGTGTTCAAGTGTAATGCACTGTAGTGCTTAAGTAATTAGTAAAGTCGCAGGAATGCAAATAGATGAGAATGAGAGAAACAGTAAACATGCTTATAAACACTATCGCTTGTTGGCTTGTTTGACAGATCATGTAGTTTCCATGGCAACAGCTAAAGAATATTTAAAACCATAACCATGGATGCTGGTACATAACATGACATTTGAACCCTAGCTTTGAAAATGTGATGGTGTGTCAGTTATTTAAGTAATGAACCAGTGACCTTAAGTTAGGATATTCTTCCCCCTTACCTCATGCATGTTTGCATTCTGTTTATTGATTGGGAGGCAGATTGTTTTGTTATGAAGAAATTTTAGAGGTATATGACCTTTATTAGTGTGGACTTGGTTGTAGTCTTGCTTATTGTCATGTAAGAAGTGAAGTTGTCATTGACTGACCTACAATCAGCAGGCTAAAGAGGAGAGCAGGTCACAAACAAAGGGCTTTAAAATCCATTAGCTGTTCCTCTAATGAAGCTTGTTAGTCTGATTCGAATCTGTCTTCTTCCTTTTGCATTGATCTTATAAAGAGGTGTTCTCTAACTCCAGGTCTGATGTTCTGTGTTTGTAGGCAAAGGGCTGGTTTCCAACTTCCTGTTGGCTGCATAGTGCATACCACACTGTCTCTGTTTGTGACTGGCACACGCCTCATCAGCACTGTGAACAGCTTCTGCTAACGGCCCCATGCTGTACTCGGTCCATTTCTGTCAAGGTCATGCTTTCACTTCCCTCGATCTTCATTTTGCATCTGTTGCTTTCTCTCTGATAGCATTTCCAGGACACTGTTCAGTGTCATTTCACACTTTCAACATCAGTCGCACATGTTTAACTCCTCAACTCTTTTTAAAAATAGATATTGCTCGTAAATCACCTGAATGTTTGTTTGATGCCCGCAGTCATGAATCTTTGTCTATTTGACAGATGGTTGTAAGCTTTTAGATTTGACTGACACATTTACTTTAGCTTAAAACAAAGCTTCAAATAAACACTCTGTCTTCACTGCATGCAGTGTGAAGAGTTTGCTCACTCTTCATTAAAATCCTCTGAAGAGGACTTTTCATCAGGTGTCCTGCAGGACTCCAATTTCAATTTTCAACCTTTTTACATCGCCAACTATAATCATTCAACCCCAGAATGATATTTGTTTACCACAATCAAACTACATGTTACTCACATAGGTTTCTGACGGCATAAACAGTAACATATTTTGATGAGAACGGCTGTTCTCGGTGTTCAAGGAACCCAGAGGTGTTCTTTCTGAAACCAAGAGGACATTGTTTTTCTAAATGGTAAAATAAAAAATAAAAAAGATATTAGTTCATAATGCATTGAAGGGATTCCTAGATGATGCAAGCAATCCTCAACACCTTTGTCCCCCATCAGATAAAACCTGTTTTTTGTTTATGTAAACAACACAGGTGTGCTTAAATGTAACTGTGGCTATTTTCTACTTGTTGGTCATGGCCCATTTTCGTCGTGTGTTCCAAGAGGCAGGATTGGATTACAGAGATTAGTGCTTCTGAGCTTTGTGACTCTGCTCTCTGCACAACCAGTCTATGTCTAACAGTAACATACAGCACACATGCACGAAAAACACATGAAGACATGTCAGAGCACCATAAACATTTTATATGCCGTAGAAATAATAAACCATGTCTTGTGTGTTGTTTTGACCAGCAGTTGTAAGATGGATTTAAATGATTGAGACATCAGTCAGTGACTGGCTTAATCAGATGCTATTTTGCTTGCTAATCTGTGTAAGAAGGGCTCGGAGGTGCAAGATGAGATTATAGTTTCCACTCTGGCTACAGCATGAGCTCTCAGAAAACCCATTCCTGTTACCCCTTTGTCCCCCCATCTAAACTCACAACTTCACTTTCTACACCGTGCTATCATTTATATTCTTGAAGTTTCTATGAATCCATCAACTTTGTAGACTTTGTCACACTTTCTTTTTGGGATCTACTAACAAATTATGTTATTTTTTAAATATAATTGGGTGCATCAAATTTATAGTTTATGTTATGCAGTAGAAAATGTTGTAAACACTCTTGAAGTATGGAAAAGGTGCCTTTCTATAAAAACAAACATTCAGATTTGCCAGTTTTGCCTTGATAAGGGTTAAAAACTAGGAATGAAAAATTCTGGGTGATTCATACAGTATTGTGATTTGATGGCCACAATAACAGTTATATGACAATACAGCCACAATACAGCCATAACCAATATAGTGATAGACAATAATAATCACAAAACATTGTTCACTGAAAAGGTTTAAGTGATGTAAACTTGGGAATGCAAACAAGAGACCAGGCAGATGTCACAGAGGTTATTGTTACGTTAATTCTTGGTCTCAGTGACCTGGTGAGTGATACATTCTTGAGCCAGGTGAATGATGACTAATGGACAGAACACGTCAGCACCGCCCCTGCTCAGTTTTTTCAACAATTTCCTCCGTACAGTTCAAAACTTGTTTCCATTTTGGTCCTTAGGTTTCAATACTGACTAATACAATTGAACTTACCTGTCGCCAGTTGTTTTCACCTGGCATGTTTGTTGCTGTGCCGTGGCAATGACACAAACAGATGTGGATAACAGTGGACTCGGTCCATTAGCTTGTCTTTAAAACTTTCTGTCATTGTTGTCCCTGCTGCAGTGATGACTGTCACGTCCCCTTTGCCTCTACACTACCCATAGTGCACCATCGTGTTCATTTCTTAGGACGTGCACAGCTGACGCACCGAACCAACTCTGAGGACATGTGGCAGCCATCATGCGTACTCATAGTTGCGTAGTTGACAGTTTATACCATAGTTTGAAGCATATCGGCGGTCGCCATACTTTTGGACGACCTTAGAGGCAAGGAGGTGGCTTTCGGGCGGGCCTTTAACCTCCTCACCAACAGTTAAAGCCTGTCATTCTAGCCAACAACACAATCAAACGGGTTTGATATGAATACAGCAAAACTGGTTTAATGTGTTTATAGTATCTCAATAGTAGTTGACCAGACTACAATTTTTAGGGCAGGTTCTATTTAGGCATTCAGACAGTCTTAGAGGAATATGAGTTTGCTAATCAAAGTCTAAAAAACTTAAGAATGAAGCCATTCTTATTTTGCACCATGTTTTGTCTGTACACGTTCTCAGTTCCCCTCTTCAAGCCAAGTACTCGGTGTAGTTTTCTGTTCTGTTGTTCCTCACACTGCACCCGACAGTATGAAGAAACAGTGCTACTTGTTTTGCAGCTTGTGAAAACCCTGCAGTCACACACACACACAGAAAAACAGCTGGGTTCAGCTTCTCTCTACCTCCTTGTTTTTAGTCTTCTTTCCTCTCTCTCTCTCTCTCTCTCTCTCTCTCTCTCTCTCTCTCTCTCTCTCTCTCTCTCTCTCTCTCTCTCTCTCTCTCTCTCTCTCTCCCCCCAGACCCCCTCCCACCAGTCTCTTTGTTTGCTTGCTCATTTCCCTCAAAGGGTTACCACCCAACAACCTGCTTTGGCTGCCTCTGATTGGTGGATTGCTTGTGAAGGGGGTGGGCCATGTGTCAGGATTGTGAGAGCTTTACCAGTGGTGAGCCAACACTGAGCTGTCAGAGAGCGTCCAGTCTGCAGCTGAGGCACAAGCAAGATCTGTCTGTGTTTGCCTTGTCTGCCACTGCAGCGCCTGCCCAAACCTCAGATTTAAAGACTGTGTTTTTTTCCTTCTCTACTTTCCTACTCAGCACACAGACTGCCAGACAAGGAGTTAGAAAGGAATTCAATATCCTCTAAATCTTGGCTTTTTATTCTGTTTCCTAATGCCCACGGTAGCGTGGTTGGAGAGAGAGGAGGATGGGTCCAGCTGTAGAGACTCAGACCCAGAAGGCCATGGATGCAGAGCAAAAAATGCAGCAGCACCAGAACCAGCTGCAGCACCAGCAGTGTTACATGGAGAAAGGGGTGATGCTTGAGCCCTTCATACACCAGGTGGGGGGACATTGCTGCGTCCTGCGTTTCGGGGAGCAGACAATCTGCAAGCCTCTGGTCCCCCGGGAACATCAGTTCTACAAGAGTCTGCCTGCTGCAATCAGGAGGTTTACCCCCCAGTACAGAGGTAACACAAACATGCCTTTTCAAGCCTGTGTTGTGACTGTGTGTTGTTATCCATATCTCTCTTTTTCTCCCTCTCTCTTGCTCTCTCTTTATTTAGCTGTGTGCCTTTGTGAAAGTTGGGCTGGGATTGATGTTTTGCTGGTTAAAATTGAATTGTGAATGTTAAGATTTTAAGGAAACAGAGCCTATGGTCCTGCTTGTGTGGTTTCCAGGTGCCTCTTTGCATTTATCAAACTATGCCACAAGAGGGGGCTAAGACTAAAAATAGCCAGAACAAACAGACACCCTGTTGTGTTGTCCTGTTTGTTGGAGGCCAGTATAACACAGGTAAATTAAGTGTGCACCTCTTTTTGTTCTGGCACACAGCAATCACTGGAAACTCGATCTAAAGCGAGATTCTGCTGGAAAGACAATGAGGTCATCTTAAAAGGTCAAAAGAAGTGCATATGCATAAAACCTGACAACTGATTAGTCCGCCAACCTGAAAGACTCCACACCCTATTTAGGATCTTTAAAAATGGAGAGCTGTAAGTGACAGCAAACAAGCTTGTTGGATCAGTTTCACATGACACCTCTTTATGAACCTAAATATTCATAACACAAAAGTATGTTGACAGGCTTGAGAGTTTTTTTTTTCTGATCTATAACAGTGGCCCCTTTTTCCTAGATTTATGTCCCCAGCTTAGAATTAAAATGTGAAACTTTTCTTTGTTTGCCCTGAAAGCCCAAGTGTAGTTTTTAATGACTAACCTCCAAGTTTCTAAGTGTCAACCAAAACTCATGTGCATATGGGGTGACGTTACGTCTGACACTCAATTTTTCTATTATGCTGATAAGATAAGATAAGATAAGATAAGATAAGATATTACTTTATTGATCCCCGTGGGGAAATTCGGTTGTTGCAGAAACTCAGACATAAGTACAATCGAGATTAAGTTTAATTAAGTAAAATGCATATTTCTGTGTAGAGGAGCTTTTTCCCGCATCAGTATTTTCATCTTTTTCTTTATTTTCATAAACCATCTCCTCCTCCATCCATGCAAGGGTACCGTATGGGGAGGAGAGGCTGTTTGGGATACAATATGCTTTAGGATCTTTCCTTCCTAATATTTATTGTGCTCTCTGTCCATCTATAGCTAAAGCCTAGATTAGCATTGTATCTTTTTCTCTGTGTATGCGTATGATAATGGGTGCTTAAAGCTAGGTGTTGTTTGTCTAATCAAATTGTGTGGAGCAAATTTGGGTAATGAATAGATCTGAATGAAATAAGAAAGGAAATGAATACATTTACTCATTTGTGTAGGCTTTTAACATTAAACCTACATTGTTTGTTTTTGTCTGCATGTACAGTTGAAAGCCATGAAACATAGACTGATAGAATCCCTTCCTCTGTATTGCTTTGAGAGCTGAGGACTTCTCTCCAGTCCTTTCTTGTGTGTTGTAATGAATGCCGTAAAGAGATGAACGTGACGTTACAAACTACTTTGTGTAACTGATGCAAAAAGAGAAGATACTGAGCTCTTGAGAGCTTTGTTTATCTTGTTTGTATTATTTATCACACATTTTTCAAAAGACTGAAATGTCTGACTGATGTCTATCTTTCTCCCTCCTTGTCCTGCTCTCAGGTGTGGTGTCGGTGAGCTTCGAGGAGGATGAAGAGGGGAATCTTTGCCTTATTGCTTACCCCCTCAGGAATGATCGAGCAGCAGATCTGGAGAACCAGGACCCCTCGGTTGACTGCGAGACCAAAACTGGGAAAATTATTTCCTCATCAGTGCTCGTGGACAGCGAAAACTACAACAAAGATTCTCGAAGCCGCCACTCTCGTAAAGACAAGGACAAGAGGTGAGACCCAGTAGAAGGAAAACAGTGAGATGTGTTACTCATGGCAAAGTAGAAAGCTGAGTCTTTGCAACAGATGGATGCAAAGTTAGTCACTTTCATACTTTCAACCCTTACATGAGTATTTAAAGCAGTTTTTTTTAATGAATGTTAAAGCCTTAAAGTCATAAAACTCACTTTAATCAACTGATGACGCACACTCTGACTTACACATACAACCTAAGGCATAACTGGTTTTAAATACTGAAAGAGGCTCATCTGTACCCTTGGCAGCCAAACAGAGGGTCACAGCAAGAGTGTTACATAACTGCAGCAGTTGGATGTCCATGCATACACACAAACATTAAACTTATCCAGACCCGCCTAGTTTGTGAAATGACTTGAAGTATAATGTTGGCTCACAGCAAAGATTTGTGATGGGTGGATGATGGTCAGCAAAAGATAATTTTTCATTTGGCTCTTCTTTAGAGCTAATACAGTTCACCAATACCTTCTTGTTTTACGCTCTGCTATCTGAATCTACAGTTATATATAACTATAAAAATGTATTTCTTTAGCATCAATGAGTCTCACTCTCTTCCTGCTGTCTAGTGTTCACAAGCTGCAGGGAGATGTGGGGCTGGAGTGGCTGCGGCAGGCCGAGGTGCTCTACTACAGACTGGAGCGCAGTCATAGTGACGCTGTACCACAGCTCAAACACAATCCCTGGAGCCTCAGCTGTCAACAGCAGCACCTGCAAAGAATGAAGGAGAACTCAAAGCACCGCAACCAATACAGTATCCTTTCACAGTCCAAAGAACTTCAATTCTGTGCATCACATATATTCTTTTAATTTACATTTGATGAAATTGCGTTTAAACCGGTGGAGATACAAAGCATAGATCTCCCCGGAAGTTCAACAGCGTCTGTTCATGTAGAGGCCCTTTTTTCCAATTGATGCCTCCTTGACTCAGTTTCCCAGAGTTCATTCTGCTAGAGAACCTTACGTGGCGGCACACACTGCCATGTGTGTTGGACCTGAAGATGGGCACACAGCAGCATGGAGACGATGCCACAGAGGAGAAGAAGGCCAAGAAGATCAGCAGGTGCCAGCAAAGCACAGCATCTTCGCTTGGAGTCTGCCTCTCTGGCATGCAGGTGAGCTTCAGACTGTCTTTAGTGATTCACTGTTCTCTTTATTAGTTGAGTCAAATCAGTTGCATATAGCTTTGTTTAAAAAACATTGGACACATCTATTTAGGCTTTCCAGTCCCTCTCTCTGCTCTATCATTGCCGACTCTGACCTTCACCTCTACTGCACTCGTTCAACCCGTCACCACCTCAGTATCAACCTGCAGGCTGGACCTGCTGGGCTTTAACATTTTATCTCATCACTCCTCAAATTTCTACATGTAAAATAAATCTGTGAGGAGTGAGACAAACACAAACAATTATTTGCTGCAGCAATAAGCATTTCAAACCCTTACAGCATGAGTTGTGTGACTGAGCTGTAAACCAAGTGTATTACTCATTAATTTTCCTCTAAAGTTCAAATAAACTTTGTAAGCCAACAAGTAACAACAATTACAGCAGCAGCTCTTCTTCAATCTCTTAATTTTTCTCCTTTTCCTCAGGTGTACCAGTCAGACACAGGGCAACTGATGTTTATGAGCAAGTTCCATGGCCGCAGACTAACACGACAGGACTTCAAAGAAGCTTTGTTCCAGTTCTTTCACAGTGGACAGCGTCTGCGACATGAACTTCTCTCCCCGGTGCTGCACAGGCTTAGAGACATGCAAGCTGCCCTACAGGCCTGTGAATCCTACCGCTTCTACTCCAGCTCCCTGCTCATCATCTACGACGGAGCCCACCAAAGGCACACACGCCAGCACAATGAGGACAGCCTCTCTGAAGAAGATGAGGACGAAGAAGAGGATGATGAGGTAGAGGTTGAACCAGAAAAGGAAGAGGAGGAGGAGGAGGTGGATGAAGTAGCAGATGCACTTGGTTTTTCTCACAGCCCTTCTACGGCTAGCGAAGCCAGCAGCAGTAGCGGGTGCTCCAGTATCAGCCAGGCTCGTTTGTCTCGCTCGGGCCCCCGCAGCCCAGACGTGGATGTGCGGATGATAGACTTTGCCCACACCACCTGCAAATATTACCAGGAGGACAGAGTGGTGCACGAGGGTCTGGACAGTGGCTATATGTTTGGTCTCCAGAACCTGATCACCATCATCTCTGAGCTGGAGAACCACAGCACGGACTAAAGACTGACATGGTTCACAAACTCAGACCTAGATACTCAATAACACACATACTTTTGAAGAAAAGAAGAGGACTGGACTACAGAAGCAGAGACATTTCTTGTCTCCACTTCAAAATAAGACCTTGTTGTAGCTTTCATTCTAGTGGACCCTGTACCTGTTCCTGCCATTGGTGCTTCTTGATGTTGTGTGTGTCCGTCTTTGGGATATGGAACAGACCTGCGCATAACATAGATGAGCCATCTGTGTGACTGATGCAGTGATTTACCATCGTCATCATTCTCTTTGACCGGGTTCAACGTTAGGACAAAAGGGGTAGGCAGCAAATAAAAGCAGTTTCAGATATGAGATAGTAGAGATGTTTTCCTTGTGTCTGATTCCAAAGAAAGTGTCAGCATTTTGCACGCACAAACATGCACTCAAACAAGTTCTGTTGAACATGCGTGTTTGGACTGGGAAAGGGCTTTGTGATGGAGAAAGTTGTATGTGTGAGGAGAAGACATTGAGCTTTGGTCTGTTCATTCTTCACTCAAAGAGGCTATATTCATATAGAAATCAGAGACAGATATAGAGTTACTTTTTATTTTACATGTTTCATAAATAAACTAAAAACGGGAATGGGCAGTGTTACATTCCATGTTATTAATGTTATAATAATAATATTAGTATTGTTATTTGACATGTTTGGATACCTCTATCTTGTATGTTTGTGTTGTCCACAGTCTCTTGGGAAAGAAATTAAAGACTTGGGTTTGTTCTAGCATCTGTGTCCTCTTTCCTATGTGTTATTGCTTGAAGACAAGCTCAGCAGATTTTTTTGTTTAACACTGGCTAAATAAAGAAACTTAAGACTTGTGGCTGACATGAACTTAAATGTCACTGCTATCAAATCTCATGATTTATCTAGGTTATGAGGACATTTTCAGAGAGCTTACTTGTATTATGAGACTGATGGCTGTGCTCCAACCAGTTAAAGCAAACAGTAAAAGCTTTATTACTTTTTCACTAGACACATTGGAAAGCATGTGAAGACAGCTGTATTCAGCATGAGCCCTGTCTCACCACCTGCTGTGCAGTTATTAAACAACTGGGGCACATGCTAAGCCCAAGGCTTTTTGGAGATACATTCTGAAATATTATGGAGTGTAGCCAGAACACAAGAATCCTGAGCCACATCTATAGACGTGTTTGCCTCTGTATGGTAGAATTCATGTATTGTGAAGATGTTATAACAGAGGGATGAGGGATTGGTCTGGCAGCGGGAGTATGACGACATCCTAGGCTGCATCAGCCAGTCCTGGTTATCTCCAACCGGTCTGAAGCAGCCAGAGCAGAGTTAAACAATCTGCTCTCAGACTCGCAGCTTCTGTGTGATGTGAGGCGGACGGTGGTTTGCATGGCGATGAGCTATTAGGCAGACACTGGCCTGTGTCAACAGAGAGCACTCCAGTGTCCTCTCTTTATGGGATGTACTGTACAGCCAGCACAGACATCCACCAGACAACTTTACATCAGTCTGAATTATAAAGCAGTTTGTATTAAAAGTAACAAAGACTTCAGTGCAAAATATTTTCACTGACAGATATTCATGCCTTTGTTTTATAGAAGTCAAACCAAAAAGAAAGTCACATTTTCAAGGCTGTTTTATCCATTTCCCTTGCACGTAGGATTTAGATATGAAGACTGTATTCTTGTTTCAATTAATGCTTATAATAGTGACCTCCTGCACATCAACATCCGTCACTAGCTGCTGGGTTAAGGATATGAATAGACTGTCTCATGAGTTCTGATGTAAACAGATGTATCATGCCTGTAATAGCTTTGTTTAAAGGAGTTTATGTATATCATGAATCATAAATATGTGATTCATCATCTTTACAGAAAACTCATCTTGGCGCTGACTCCATACACCCCACATACAGAGGCTAAAGTCCAATCCTCATGTTTCCAGTCTCTGTTCATTCAAATAATCCCCCCTAGCAAGAAATTAATAAATAAAAGAAAAAAATTACAAAGAGAAAAGAAAATTCATGCTTTGCAGTGTAGGCAGCAGGGTAGCAATGGTAAAAGGGAAACTGATGCAATGCAAAAACTAATTCTGCATTAAATCCCTCAAAGACAGGTACTACGGGGTGGGGAGCCGTAGAGCTGCAACCTCATGCTGATGGTCTTAAAGCAGGGCAGAGGCAGAGCAGGAAACTTCAGTTGTATTGCAAGGCTGCAGTATAGATGTTGAGTCCTCAGGGGGAAAAGCAGAGGGTAATCCAGAAGGGAAATTTAGTTCTGCAGAAAAGGCAAATGTTACAGTTGATTGTTAGAGCAGTGAGGTAGGATGCTGCTGCAAACATTGGGTGCCTGGCTGGGAGTTGGTATTAGGTTTTAAACTTAGCATTTGGGACTGCCAAAGGAGTTTTATGAAAGACCTTGATCGAGACAGCAGACTCTGGGTCAGAAAGTTCAGGCTGAGAGTAAGCAGAGACAGCCAACTTCATACAAGGAGTCAGCTTGGACTACTGATACCTGCCCTGGGGATTCAGGCATGATGTTTGAGAGTACAGCTAACTGGGCTTCTTGGAGTGAACTGGTGAGGTCAACTAATGGTGAACCAGCAACAGGTGTCAGATGAGAAGCCAGCTGGGGATCAGTGACCTTTGTCAGCTAAGCCATGGACTGTGAATCAAGAGCAAGTTCATGGGGGGATAGACACACTGAATGAACAGGTGTTGGCTAGACTGTGGATTGGCAGAGTCATCAACCATGAAATAATAATAGGTGGGAAGCTGGGTCTGCTTGCCTCCAGGACTCTCAGTCTCTTTTGCAAAGACAAGTTGAGCTCTTTGGCATTGGGGAATTGAGACTGGAGAAAAGCATTTCTGTTGGGTGTCATGCAGACCAGATGCAAGATAAGGAAAAAAACGACTTGTAGACCAAAAGGCAAAGTACTGGTTAAGACTCAGGCTGCAGCAAAGGTCAATTTCTACCAGGACTAGTAACCAAACTGAAGCAAGCAGACCAAACACAATAAGGTTAGCAGGTCAGCTTAGTAGGTCAGATAAGTAGGAGTTTAATGGGAGGTTGAAGGCTTCAAGCAAGTATGATGTGAGGCAGGCTGACATCTTAGAGACAGAATGAGTCAGGGCAGGCAGTACAGGCAGGGGTAGGGGGACCAAGTTCAAGAGATGTACACTCCTTTGCAAAAAAAACCCAACAACAACAAAAGATAAAGACCAAAACTGTTAAGGAAATTCAAATATATTGATCAGTACATTTGTAAGAAGACTGACGGGTGAGGTCGATAACAGGTTGCACAGGAAGGCCAGACAACCTAAGGACTCATGAGTGTGCAAACCTTTTGTAGATGGCAAAGAAATGAAACATCAGAGGGCCTCTGGTGGTGAGTTGAGTATTGGCAGAGAAAAAAATAACAAGGACAGAGTTTAAGACTGAATGAATTAATGTCTTTCTTACACTTTAGATGAGTAAAAGCTTTTATTTAGTTTGAGAATCTTTGATAAATAATAAGGAATTAAAGATGGAAGACATTTATTTATTTATTTATTTATTTATTTATTTATTTATTTATTTATTTATTTATTTATTTATTTGAACAACAGTTTTCTCATTGACATCATGAGTTGACTGTGAACATGAATGGTTTTCACATTGTACTCAGTCTAAGGCTGTGCTCATTCTGTGATCCTGAGCTGAATTAGGACAGTACAATGAAAGGTCAACCACCTAAGTGTAACCCAGTAAAGGCTTTGGCTGGGCAGACAGACACTTTAATCTTTAAGACTCTGGGTCAGGGCTGGGGTTAGGATGGTTCATGAGCACATACTGAATTTACACAACACTTTCAGGCCTCATATTTGCCTTTTTTTAATAGACTGTTAGAGATCAGCTGCAGAGCCAGTCAGTCCCAAAGTGGGCATGCATGTGATGGTTATGTGCTGTGTTATTGTGGAGGGATTGAGGGACTGATACATGAGAGGATGGAGGGACACAGAAGATAAGCTCTTCCAT
This sequence comes from Notolabrus celidotus, assembly GCF_009762535.1. NCBI lineage: Eukaryota > Metazoa > Chordata > Actinopteri > Labriformes > Labridae > Notolabrus > Notolabrus celidotus. The sequence continues at coordinate 27,242,833 of NC_048272.1, forward strand.
CTCCACTCTACTGGGAAGAGGGGGGTGGTAGCCGATGTTGTGTAACAGCCTCAGGGTCAGTGGGCTGCTTTTAACCATCAGAATGATCTCATTCTGTCATCGTATTGTGAGAGTGCATATGCATAGAGAACCACATGCATGCTGGAGATGCACTGTTTGTTTTTTTATACCATGGCGCTGCATACCACTTTGTGAAATAAGTGTGTAATTGTATATACCCCATTGCTTTATGAAGGTTGCCACGGCAAGTGGAGCAGTTGCATAACAGCGGTTGAAATCACTATGGCAACAGCAGCCTTTGCTGGGAGTGAAATAGTGTCATGGCTTTTTGGGCCATGAGAACCACACACCAGATAAATATTGTTTACCACTAATCCATTCATTCATACATTCTGCCCTGTTGTCTCATGAAATGTTTAGTTGTATAAGCTTATAAAGTCAGATATTGGGGCTCACTTTCAATTAAAAAAATCACAGATCGAAATGTCAGCACCCCTAAAATCAATAGTTCCTTCACTTTTTATCTCAAAAGTCAAGCGATATCGGATAAAGCTCAGGTCATCAGTGGTGCAAAACTAATTTACTTGTTTGTTTCCTACCATCAACTCATTTCCTTTTATCCCAGCAGTTCACTCATTATCTGAGGAGAATCTAATAACTGTGGACGACTTTCATTTATTTCACTGTTGACAGGCTGCTTATGATTACAGTGTCCCTGTCTTCAGTTCTGCATATGGAGGACTGTCCAGATTTTTTTACATCACAGATCCACTTTGTCCTTGGCTGTTTGGTGTTTGCAGGACTTCTCCTTGACTGTCTGTCAAATGGAGACATAACATATCACAAAAACAAACAAAATTGTGCAGAGCTTTCTATTTGCACTTTTATGCGTTTGCATTTTCTGGTCATTTGATTTGTGTGCGTTTGTTAAACTGTGTGTTTCGCACCCTGTCTTAATTCTCTTAGCATGCGAATATTTGCATGATTCCTGTTTGTTGTCCAAAAATTAAGCCCAATGCTGCTGCATAAACTCATTCAAATCCTTCTGCTTTGTTTATAGACTGACAGACATACAATAACAACAACACAAAATTTAGATATCACAGAGATGGCCGCATGTTTTGGGGGAATTAGTTAAGAAGGAAAAAATTTAAAAACAACCTATTTACGTCTGTGCTGTTTGGGCTAACTGTGTGATATCTCCTGCTTGTTATCCTCAGCAACATGTCTCGTTGCATTTGCTCACTGCACTTCCATCTGAGAAGAGCCCCATTGTCTGTCACGCAATCTGGTTTACAAGCATGCAGTGGATGGTGCCGCCTCAGGCTGGAAAGCAGAGTGGGGCTGAAAAACCAGTCAGCACTGTTGAAACCGAGGTACATCACACTATTTAGTTTTCTATTTTCATTTAAACACACATTAGTTTCATTTTGGAATTTCATTAAAAAGACAGATTTCATCATGCAGAATATGACTGCTGGAATGATGTGGACACAATGGTGTATGCAGTGTTCATATAAAGTTATGAGGAGGAAACTGTAAAATATCAGACGTTTCATGCTTCACTAAGACAGAAAAATCGAGAACACAAACATACAGTACCTGTTCTGACAGATGCTAAATTGAGTTGACACAGTGGTGACAGGCTTCACCAGCAGTTACATAAACAAGTCAATAATGTAATGAGGGCGAGAAGACAGACAGGCAGCGGGTAGAAAATGCATTTCTCGCTCACAACGATTATCAGGGTAAAAGCATATGTGCTGTGGTTAGGGCTGTGAAGATTAATCTCATGACCTGATTAGAAATCTGTAAATGATTTGATGGGAATTCAGCAACAAATAAAATGTGCATCTGTTAGAACTCACAGAAAGTTGGTTGTCAGGTCAGTTCTGCTGCAATGCTTTGATGTAAGGATGCTGGGCTGTGGGGACAGCCAAATCAGGAATATTGCCAGACTGCTTCCGGTCTGGGTCCTCGGCTTGTCCCCTGGCCTGGGTCTCCCGCGGCGGGTTGGGTCCTTCGGACTGACTGCTCTCGCGGCGGGTTGGGTCCTTCGGACTGACTGCTCTCGCGGCCCGGGTGCCGGGCGGAACCGCTCGGCTGATCTGACCCAAGTGGTTTCATCTGCACCAGTGGTGGTCTTGTTACACAAATAGAACACAGCACGGCGGCAACCCTCTGCGACCCAAGCTTCAGTAATGATTGTGGACACTAAGGGTTGCTTAATCATTAGTATCACCCCACGGAGTTTTTGGAGTCATGGTGAGATGGTCCCTCTCCATCTAAGTGTGTTAGGTCTCTCTCTCCTTCTCTTTCCCTGTCCCTTTGTATATCCGTATGTAATATTTCTTTCACTTTCTCTTATTTTATTTTTTTTGGCCCACCTAGGTGTGCACGCCCTCTTTTACAGAACTTGATATTAGCTGTCAATAAAAGATAGGCCAGAGTTCTAAGAGGGATGGTGATGGTCGCATGCACACAGTCACAAGCACAGAAGAAAAATGTTTTCTTTCTTTTCTTTTGCTGCAAGAATAAATTGCATTAATATTTGACAGTTTGTGACAAACATGACACAAACCAGAAATATATATGCAGACAAGAGAAAAGAGAAAAAGAGAAAAAAAAAAAGGAATATTGCCAGATAACCATTAACCGAAGGTCGTGTGCGATACTGCTGGTTTTGCTGCAACTTCTCTTTGTGTCTTATATTATGAAGCCTATATAAGGAGTGTCTTCCCACTCTGATAGTGTCATGTTTTGGATTAAACATGTATATGTAACCACAAAAAAACACACTGAAGTGATCCAAGTTAAAATTTGGTAGCTGTTTTCATGAATCTTCTCCACATTTATCTTGTATTCTCTCCATTTCATTGGAGTCCAAATGTTTTTCCTCAGCTCAAGTCCTCACTGACATAATAAAGAAGTTCCCCTCTGATTCCTCTCTCACATAAAGTGATCAATTTTTTTAATAAAGACTTTATTTTGAGCATAAGTCTACTCATTTTGAAACAAAGGACCTTTTTTTTAGGTTCAGCTCTCATTATCTAACCTGATTACACTTCCACGGAATTCGAACCAGGCCAGTGTGTCACTCCTCATAATGATATGACATTCATTTGAAACCAGAGTAAGCCACGCTGGAAGCTGTTGGAGGCTTCACTGAAACACAGTACACCAACATGCTCACAACAATAATCTAAACTGATGTTTAGCTGCCAAACTCTCACAACATACTCCACCTTGGTTTAGCATGTTAACGAGTTAGCATGAAGCATAAAGTACCGCAAAGGCTGACAGTGAGTACAAAGAAACTGAAGCAAAGTGTTGGACTTCTTAAAGTTGTGATAACAGGGTGACTAAAAATCCTCATAAACTCCACTTTCAAGCTTTTTGTGGAGCTCACAGGGTAATCTCATGACCCTCATCGGCAAAGTGATTCCAGCACAACTAGACAAACTGCATTTTCTCAGGAAGAGTGAGGTGCAGATGAGAGCTCCAGATACGGCCAATGATGAACTTTAAGTCAGGATTTTTTCATCAGAACTTTTGGAGCTCCTTGAGAAAAAAAAAACATGAGAAAATAATAAGTTATATAATTTTATAAAACTTCTGTCCTTAGGGATGAGACATAGTTTCCATGCTCAAACCTTTTCTCAAACAAGGCAGTCAACACTGAGTGAATAACTTTGAAGAAACAAGTTTAATAAGTTGAATCATAGAAAATTTTGAATGCTCCCGGGGATGATCTATGAAATAGTCGGAGGAAATATTACAACATGATGTAACAAAATCCAATGATTATGTATTAGTGGAAGTTAAAACCATGCCGTAACCTCATTCCAGCATAAATCATTCTATTCATAAAATCCCTGCTCTCTCAATTGATCCCGCTCTCACTCAAATACAGAAACTGGGCACTGCAGATAACCCATGTTCATACTGACAGGAAGCAGCACTGGTAAGTTTCTCTTAATAGAATCAAATTTAAGATTTTAAGAACATCTAATGAAAACACATTACGTGCAGGCTCAGTCTGCTTAATCACTCTCATAAACAGAAAGGATGGACCAAGAGACAACAGCAAAATAAAGCCAGGATGTAATTAGAGGGTTACATAACGGTGACTGTGACGCTGTGGACCAGGCGTCAGGCCTCCAGCTGGCCTGAGGCCCCAGCAGTACTCAAAGCATGCCAGCCAGCTCTGTCAACCTCATTTACACTGACCTCTTAATTTCGATAATGAGCCATCAGAGGCACAGATTAACACTAAACAAACTCTTTATTCACGGCTCATCCATGAAGGTGAAATAAAAGAAGACTTTCTGCCCTCATGGATCAGTCCATGGGTGTTACTCTGGCTCACATTTCATTGCCAAGTCTCAATTGGATTAGTCAGGATTACAGCAGTGTTAGCTTAATGTTAGAAAATAGATAGATAAAGCAAATACAGAAAACGCTGTGAGACAGGTTGTGTGTTAAAAAAGGAGCCATTGCTGTTCACAGTCTGACATGGTTCCAGACACGGTGAGAAATAATTAGAATGAAATTAAATCTTTACAGGGGATTATAATTCATCTCCCTCTGTGTCCCTCTAACTGTCTTGGGATACTGTTTGTTCACTAATGTCTCTACTTCCAACATCTACCTGTTGACAAGCCTAAAACATAATTAGGGTTTATATAAACCCTAATCATGTGAGAACATAAAAAGTACAAATAGTTCTTGTGTGTAACTTTATATGTAAGAGACTGTTCCTAGACAGTTAAGGACTCATGCTGAAGCAATCCGAGTTGGTAATCTTGGAGATTCATCACAACCTCACAAAGACTTGGAGTTCTTAATCTACATGCTGTGTGCATACATATGAAAGTGTACACTGTTGACAGACTGTGTTCAGTAAAAAGTCACTTATTAGGAATTAATGAAGGCTAACATGGAAGCTGATCAGTAATAAATGGACTGATCATGCATATTAACCTTTTGTTTACAGATAAAGTAGTCCATTGACTGACAATTCTCAGTCGTGCATAGGCCTTAAGCAGCCGCAGGATCACTTCACAGTTTACATTAACTCACGTCTGAAATAGAAGAAAAATGTGACTCATCTGGAACAGAATGTAAATCACCTGACCAGCTGTTTACTGACATTACTACAATATATGTGTACCTGTTCACATTCCTGCTTCACCCAACCTCAGGCAGTCCGTCTGTCTGTGTCACTTTGTGCAACATCACTTTGGGGAGGAGCATGTGTCTGGTCGTGTTTAAGTGCAGGCCAGTTGTATGTTCTGAAAATGCCAACAGTTTTTTGGGATAAAATGAGTCCTCGTATTCTTGGAAAGAAGCGAGGGCGTGCTGTGACTGTCAATGACAAAGAAGTTACTGACATTCATAATAGACATTTAATTACTCTGATATGAGTCAGACTAAAGATTTTTAAAAGTGGTGTTAGAGGGGAGCTCTGTTAGTTAAAAAAACATACCTATGGGTTGCTTTGCAGTGAAAAATGTGTGATGTTTTTGTTCTTTCTTTTTTTTTTTTTTTTACAGAGAAGGCTCTTAAAACGTATGAACTCCTTTTAACTAAACTCTAAAATCACACTCAGCAAGCACAGAAAAACGTTTTAATCTTTTAATCCAAATGGGAAATTATTTCTCATGATTTATATTTACAATAAATCCCATTAATTTGCAATTCATCAAAGAAAATAGCTGAGAAAATCAGTGACTCTGGGGTCTCATATGTTAAACTTGACCACATTTTGGTTAAACCTTATTTAAAGACTTCCTCTGGCTGCCTGGAAAACTGTGATGGCTTGTTTTTTCATATTTAAACCTTTCAATCAACATTGATAGCAACTGTAACATTTCATAGTATTCTCATTTGCTATTAATCTATGGACTGATAAATTAAATGTTTTATCTTGATTAAATATATGAGTGGTAGAAAGAAAATATGTTAGACCTCTTTTTTGTTGTTGTGCTGTATGACTATTCATATGGAATCATATAAATGACCATATTAGACACTCAGTTTCCTGTTTCTACTCATAAGTTTGTTGATATTCCCCGTTGGTTTCATTAGGCAAGCTGATCAACGACTTATGTCACCTTCTTAGAACAACACAAACCATCTTCCTGTGTGATAACAGGATCTTTGTATTCTTTCCACTAATATTTCCATGACGACATTTTGCAGAAGCTATTTTCCCTTGACATTTACCTTGTCAGGATTATCACTTCTTAACACAAACAACAAATGGGGATTTCCACCCAGTTATTGTTCCTGACAGAAGGATTTTGATGATATATTACTTGGATTTTTTTTTTTACATGTCATTTGAAGGATTTACTGATTCATTAATGGGAACACAGTGAAGACAATCAAGGCTATTGCTGTTTTTTAGTACACCAGTCAAAGCCTAACGAGGCTTTTTTTCTAAAGTTAGCACCAGTGTAAAAGGAGACTGTAAAATCAGACATTTCAGTCTCTTGCCGCAGCCTTTGTTCCAGGTATTAGGCCTGCACTGATATTTTGGTGAGTTTACATAACAGACAGTTGCAGACAGACAGCTTGTCCTCTACAGGAACACACCAAAAAGGAGCACTGTGAAAACATGGCCAAGTTATCAAAAAGTTGAAGGGATTATTTATGAATTTATTTCTGTAGCATTTGAAATGATTGCACATCGTGGAACAGGGTTTGATATCTGTTTTTGGCTCTTTAGAGCTTATCAGATTATTTGTTTTTACCTATACATGAGTGACAGTTATTTAGAAGTCAATTCCTCAAGTTAAAAAATTACTCCTGCGTAACATATCAAAGCAGTGGTCTCCCAAACATTTAGGAAAATATGTACACTATCTTGTTTATAGCAAGCTATTCAGACCCTTGAGAGAAGTGGAGGCTGGTGGGGGGCTGTGTGGTATTTGTATGTCCTCACCTTTGTGTTAGCTCACAGCTCTGTGCTCATTATGTAATCTCATGAACAAATATCTCTTTATCTGGAGGCAGATGAGCAGGCTACACACCGTTCTCCACCTGTGTGTGTGTGTGTGTGTGTGTGTGTGTGTGTGTGTGTGTGTGTGTGTGTGTGTGTGTGTGTGTGTGTGTGTGTGTGTGTGTGTGTGTGTGTAGAAGTAACAGTAGCAGTAGTGGTAGCTGCAATATTTTTTTTGCAGGTGGTCTTGATACATGATGTTACTGTGATTTCCATTACATTACAACAAAACAAAGAACCTAATCGTTGTGTATAATTTGTGTTTGTGAGAAAATGTAATCAATTGTAGCGGCCGGATTCTGGGTCAGAGACCATGTTACTGAATGAGCTTTGGCTAGCAGCACTGGTGGCACACTTAGCCACTGACCCATACAAATCCAGCAATAGTTCCAGAGACCAAAGCTTTGAACCAGCTGTATATCTGATCAGTCGGAACCCTTAAGACCTGCTATCAGCTATCACTTAATTTGTTTTCCAGCATAAAACACACACACACGCACGCACACACGCACACACGCACACACGCACACACGCACACACGCACACACACACACACACACACACACACACACACACACACACACCAAACATAATAGAGGCATGGTTAAATCCCAACACCAGAACAACACTGAGCTCTAGTGGTGAGATCTTCCCAGGAGAAAAAATGTAGTATTTTTACCATAGGTCTACATTCAGCCATACTATTTCAATGTACATTTGTTTGATATCAGCCCCTTAATACTAATGTAACTCTTACTGTTTGTCCTCTGCAAAAAGGGAAAAGAAATGTAGTCAAATAAGCAAAGTTGTGAGGTATTGAGAGTTGTATTGAGATCTTCAAGAGCAAGTAGTGTAGGCTAAGTCCCATACTTAAAAAAGCTATGAAGCAGGATTACTAGAATTTGTTCAAAAGTCAAACGTCAAAGCACTCCTAATTCATTAAAATAGTCCTAGTAGTTTATATTGTCAGGTAACCTACTCCTAACTTCCAAATATTGCTGATGGAAGTCAAATGACCGACTTTAAAGAAATACATACATAAGGACAAAGAATGGCTATTGTCAGTATAGGTTTTTGGTGCTGCATTAATCCATGAAAACATGCTAAACTAAATCAATATGAGTGCTCCTGAGTGATTTTATAGGAAAATACTGTGAAAACCAAATATCCCAGAGATTATTACAATAACATTTTAAAGTCATGTAGTTTCAGATTTTTAATATATGGGGCTGTATGTGGCCAGTATGTCAAATACTATTGATTGAGGTTTTGCACTAAACTTACTGTACTATTGTTATTCTCTAGGGCACTGTTTCTTTACAACCCTGATAGTGCAGGCTATGTTTTATCCTATTTGTTTATTTCCCTCATATTTGATGTAATCGATGTAATACATTTGATATAATCTTGTTTAAGTGAAACATAAAAAAGATCTTTTTTTTTAGCAATGCTTCTAAGCAAACTTGTTGCTTTGGTAAATCTATTACCCTGAGAATCTTAATCAAGTAATTCTAATCTTAAGGCAACAAGCTGTATCTGCTGACCGCTGAATTTTCCATGTATAAATGAAGTTTGTAGGTTAACCCAACAAAATCCCATCATAAAAAGAAATCCTAACTTTTCTCCTTCATTAATTCATCCGTTTTTTTTAATGACAAGCAGCAATATTCCATAAACTCTAATACTCTGCAACGCTTGCCAAAAATCCTGTACAAGCTCACATCAGAAGAACATATTCAGGGTATTGATCTAACCCTGCAGTATTTTATTAAATCATCCACAGGGGGCAGTAGGCGTGAGTAGTTCTTCTTCTTCTTGGGTTTTTATTGGCGGTTGGCAAACAACTTCTAGGTGCATTACCGCCACCTACTGGTGTGGAGTGTGAATCGGGAACTATTAACTATTTTCTCTAAGAAATAATAATAGATAACAAATAAAAATAAATGAACAAAGAAATACAAAGAAATAACAATAATAATAATATTTCTGATTAAAAATTGAAGTAATACTATCAAAACTAAATCATCTGTATCGACTTAGTTCTATTCAAAAACTTAAACAAAAATCTATAGCAGCCATCCATTGAATTTCTTTGTAAAATATCAAATATGTTCAATGTCATCTTGCTCTCTCTCAGCCCTCTTATCATTTGTCTTCTTTCCTTATCATACCTTTAACAGTTCATGACTACGTGTTCCACTGTTTCTTCTTCTATGCAAAAGTCACATATTCCTGTTAGATGTTTCCTTATTCTGACAGCACTACTATTCAATCTCGAGTGACCAAAACATAGCCTAGATATTATTGTTTCCTCTCTACGCAATCTGAAGGTACTCCTCATTTTACCAGTTTTCCTTTGGATTCTGTACAACCACCTTCCTGTTCTCTCCTCTTCTCACATCGTTTGCTATTTCTCCCTTATCTTATGTTTAATAATGGTCTTAAGTTCAGCTTTACTGTAAGGCACAGTTATTTCAACATTATTTCTTTTTGCAGCATCCTTTGCATACTTGTCCGCAGCTTCATTTCCTTTAATTCCTGTATGAGCAGGCACCCAGCTAGCAATGTTCTATTCTAAAAACATTCTGTTAATGTTACGGAGAATGTTACTGTAAAGTTTTCAGTGGGAAGTTTGCTTTGTGTTGAAAGAATGTTCTCTAGTAACATTCCCTAAAAACATTAATAAAATGTTTGGTAAACATTAATCAAATTTGAAGTGACAACAGTGTACTAATGTTCTTGAAACATTCTCAGCAGGATGTTTTCTTTATGTTCACAATTTTTCAAAACATCCTTTGAATTTTAAAAATAAAACATTATATATTTGTTTTAATTAAATATCACCTGAATATTCTTAAATAAAACATTTTGTGATTTGAGGCATCAGAAACATCCTGAAAACCTTTTTTACATGTTGCTTTGAGAATGTTGCTTCTTTGTTATTAAGTAACATTATGGGAACATTTTAGAGAAAACATTCAATAATCTGTTAACCAAAGAAGATTATCAAAACATCATCTGAATGTTAAAGAAAATATGTTCTTCTTTAATTGATAGTTAACAAAAAAGGAACATTATTTAAATCGATAAACATCCTTAAGATGCTCTTTGAATGTTACACTCAAAAACTTGTCTTGAAACACAATCAGAATTTATAGGGAATGTTAGCCATTGTGGTGAGAACATTCCCTGCTAGCTGGGCACCCACAGAATTTTATTTTATTTTATTTTTTATTAACAAAATCAATTTACAAAACATTGTGGCAAACATTCTTCACAGTGGATTTTGTAACCAACAGGTGCAAATAGTGCATTTAAACAAATACATATCTCTTAGAAAAAGTAACACTAGAAACCATATAAAGTGCAGTCTTAAAATGACATATAATCATGAAACAGGAAAGAAGGGAGAAAAAAAGAATAAAAAAGAACAAAACCCCCCCCCCCCATAATGCTAAAGCTTTCTTCGCAGATCATATTTGTTAAAGTCAAGTTTTGTCTAGTTGAACAATTTCATAGCATGTGTACTTTTCATCATTTTAAGGGCTTTAGTGAAGGAGAGAACTCATGTAAAACCATAGAAAACCTAGAATTTACCTTCCTATATTTGCATTTATGTATGTAAAATTTCGCTAAGATGAGGATATTATTAACCAAAAAATCATACTCTTTGTTCTCAGAGACAAAGCCATAAATAATGTCCTTATGTAGAAAGGGTTTAAGTAGAATACTGGTATGGAGCATGGAGCATGGAGCCATATCAACCCATCCGGCCCCATCAGAGTGATTAGTTCGACCACAGCTACTGGCGAGTCTGGAGTAGAGCGCCCCCTAAAGGATGGGAGAGCATTGTGTTACAATATGTAAAATTATAAAGGTTTGCAATTTAAATCGTACGATTTTGGAGCTCGCAGGATTTGTTTATAGGCTATAATCTATAATGTTATAATTGTGCCATCCATCCCATGCAGTGTGGGGTCCGCTGTCTCTGCAGAGTCTCAGAGAAGTGACGTGTGATAGCAGCTTGACTGGTGACGTGTCTCTCCTGCTCTCTCTTTTCAGACGGAGCGGCTGGATGGAGGCACACTGACTCCACTCAGCACTCAAACTGGTACCAGTAACACGGCAGGAGTCGGCCTAGGGACACCATGGGGAGTATGTGACATTCTCCTCTTGTTTACAAGAATTGAGGGATCATTTAAAATACCCGCTGGGGTTTTATTCTCAAACATTAATGCGGGTAAAGCTTTCGTCTGCGAGCTAATTGGCTAATCTTAGGTTACTTGGCAAGTCGCAGCTAGCTTATAACGGGAGCTCGTTCTCTGAAGTTCTTCTAATCAAATTGTTGTTTTTGCTAAACTAATTTTACAGGTTTCAAGTGCAGTCTCCAGCTAGCTGTGTGCTTTTCAGAGAAGCTTCCTCTTTTAAAGTGCTCACTCGTTCTGTGATTGGAAGCCTGTTAGCTTTAAGCTAGCTGTCTGATCTCTTCCGTTATAGTTTACTGGTGATTTGAGGCTGGTTTCACTGTTTTATTTTAGTACATAGATACAATTATAATGTCATGTGGACTGCCTTTCGAGTATTCAGCAGCACATGTTAAATCGCCTGCTGTCAAAGTCAGTTTCAGTGATTGACACAGCTGATCAACAACTAGACAGTGGAGCAGCAGCGAAGTCCAAAGCGGGTTACAAAGTGTTTAATCAGCAGATGAGTTACTGTCAAACTTTTATCCTACTATATCCAGTCATTTGGTGGTAAAACACATGTAATGCTTCAGTGACCAGATGACCGCTGCCAGCTGTCTGACTTGTGGATAGTGATGACGTAGCATCAAAGTTGTCTGAGATTCAGAATTACTTGAGAAACCACAAATGTGTCTGATATTGACAGGAGTGTTGCAGAACATGGTGTGGTTTTCACGGCAGCATTATCATGTAATTTAACCAATTCATCCCTTTTTTCTACAGTTAAATTTTTGGAGGTCATCAAACCGTTCTGTGCGGTTTTGCCAGAAATTCAGAAACCAGAAAGAAAGGTAAGTCTATGTCTGGTAACCTGTGTTATAAACATGAACTGTTTCTGCTCTCTGCTCTCTAAATGGGTACATGAGTGACATCTGGTCCTCTTTTTAATCCTTGCAGATTCAATTTAGAGAAAAAGTACTATGGACCGCCATCACGCTTTTCATCTTCTTGGTGTGCTGCCAGGTGAGTATCTGTTTGTGAGAAACTATAAACTACTCCATTTGTTGCTGTGTATCTGTGACAACTTATGTATATTTTTCTTGCTTGCAGATTCCTCTTTTTGGCATCATGTCTTCAGATTCAGCAGATCCCTTCTACTGGATGAGAGTCATCCTGGCTTCCAACAGAGGTGCTTGAATTGAACATGATTAGCACCCTTTATCGCAGATTGTTTGTCTTGTTTTTGATCAACCTTACCTTATCTCACTCTCACATGTGATAGTCAAAGGACAACAGTCGAGGCCCCAATTCACTAACTCAGATACTGCCACCATTGTATGCTTGCAGTGACACTAATTTTGATTAATTTGTCCTCCAGGTACTCTGATGGAGTTGGGCATCTCACCCATTGTCACCTCAGGCCTCATCATGCAGCTGCTGGCTGGTGCCAAGATCATTGAGGTGGGAGACACTCCCAAAGACAGAGCCCTCTTCAATGGAGCTCAGAAATGTAGGTCTATCACTCTCCACATTTGTTATTTTTAGAACTACTGCACCTCTGATTTAAAAAAAAAACAGCTTTGAAGATGTCAGTACCAGTAACATCAGAAGTTTCCATCCCTGCAAGACTACAAATTGCACATATTTTTCTTCTCTGTCTTTTTACAGTGTTTGGAATGATCATCACCATAGGACAGGCCATTGTATATGTAATGACTGGCATGTACGGAGACCCCTCGGAGATGGGCGCTGGCATTTGCTTGCTAATCATCATCCAGGTGAATAAAATCTCCTGCTGCTCTCTAGTCTAATCTATGAAAATGTCTCTGGAAACACTTTGCTTATAGGAGTTTTTTTTTAACTAGTTGAAAACATATGACACCAAGATACATGTATTATATGAAGCACTGAATATAAATGGCTCTGTCGCTATTAATGATCTCCTTAACATTACTTAATTTTTTGTGGCATGCACACAGCTTGAATAAGTCATCTTGTACCTTTATGTGACAGGCAGATATCAGAAAATCTGTTATGAACATACATATCTATTTTATTTTAAACAGTTGTTTTGAACAGCTGGTTCTCTTTCCCAATCAGCTCTTTACAAACCTCCTATCTGTGTGTTCAGCTATTTGTAGCAGGTCTGATTGTCCTGCTGCTGGATGAGCTGCTTCAAAAGGGCTATGGTCTTGGCTCGGGTATCTCTCTCTTCATTGCAACCAACATCTGCGAGACGATCGTGTGGAAGGCCTTCAGCCCCACCACTGTCAATACAGGCAGAGGTATGGACCAAGACATATGTTAGAGCCGGGTTTTACTTTAATTTGAATCCTATTATAATGAATATCTATTTTATTCTTTTTGTTTACCCAGGTACTGAGTTTGAGGGTGCCATCATTGCCCTTTTCCATCTTCTGGCCACCCGCACAGACAAGGTGCGCGCCCTGAGAGAGGCCTTCTATAGACAGAACCTGCCTAATCTCATGAACCTGATTGCAACTGTCTTCGTGTTTGCTGTGGTCATATACTTCCAGGTGAGTCAGCATTATAGACAAACTCCAGGCCTGTTTCTTAGCTGATTTCATCAAACTGAAATAATTTAGGCTACAGGTTTTAAACAAACATTAACTAACCAAATGTCCCGCTTTGTTACTTCTCCAGGGCTTTAGAGTAGACCTGCCCATCAAGTCTGCACGCTATCGTGGTCAGTACAACACCTACCCCATCAAACTTTTCTACACCTCCAACATCCCCATCATCCTGCAGTCCGCCTTGGTCTCCAATCTCTACGTGATTTCTCAGATGCTCTCAACACGATTCAGTGGCAACTTCCTAGTCAACCTCCTGGGAACGTGGTCTGTAAGTATTAGGCGAGCTTTGACTTTAGCACATCTTGTCACAGTCTTTGTGGCTTATCCAGTATAAAGATTTTATGAAAGTGTTTCTGCTTGAGGGTGGAGTCAGCTTTGCTACCTTTTCTACAATGCAGAATCATCAAAAAATCCCTTTCATTGTTTAGGACGCTACCAGTGGTGGACCAGCTCGGGCGTACCCAGTGGGTGGTCTCTGCTACTACCTTTCTCCTCCAGAGTCATTTGGTTCTGTCCTAGATGACCCGGTTCATGCTGTTATCTACATTGTCTTCATGCTCGGCTCCTGTGCCTTCTTCTCCAAGACCTGGATTGAGGTCTCAGGATCCTCTGCCAAAGATGTAAGTCTTTAAGTGTAAATACAGCAGATTATTTTGTTGGTATATGTTACAATAAAATTAACATGTGTATATACATTTTTGTGCAACAGGTGGCAAAGCAGCTGAAGGAGCAGCAGATGGTAATGAGGGGACACAGAGAGACATCTATGGTGCATGAGCTTAACAGGTACAAAGTGGCCTTGCAGACAGTGGCTCAGGTTTCATGTTTCTTACTTTCCGTGTAAGGAAAGTTGCCTTACGTTATATATTTTTCTTATAATCTCTGTACTCTTCGCAGGTACATCCCCACAGCTGCTGCCTTTGGTGGCCTCTGCATAGGAGGCCTCTCAGTTATGGCTGATTTTCTGGGTGCCATTGGTTCGGGTACAGGAATCCTCTTGGCTGTGACCATCATCTACCAGTACTTTGAAATCTTTGTAAAGGAGCAGAGCGAAGTGGGCAGCATGGGAGCATTGCTCTTCTAAAGAATACCAACCTTCTGACACATCAGACACAAGTCATCCACCCCACAACATTTTTTATTTTGGATTTTTTGCAGTGTGCACAATCAGTACATTTCGCAGCTGGGATAACTCCTCTCCACCACCTTTGTTTTCCACCTTATGCCTCCAGCCTGTGAATGCTAAGGAAACTATTTAGGTTGCTCCCAGGGTTGATCATAGTATTGTGTCTCTACTGTCTCTTTACTCCAGTACGTACAACCTATCTATCTGCAGGCTGCCTATGTCCCAAATGACTGTCTTATCAGCTGAGGAATGCATAAAAGCACACAAGTGTGAGTTGCTGTCTTGGACTTACCTCAGGCATTGTTCTTGCAGCATGTTCAAGGAACACTAAGACAGCATCACCATGTGCTTATTTCTAAGCGCTGTGCCTGGACATTTGGAGGGAGTTGAAAGAAAGCCATGTCATGTCACAGATAGCAATCATGCTTTCTAGGGGCCTATGGTAGGGTGCAAATGTATTACTGAAATATGCTTGTATTCTGTAAAGGTTTCTGGTATTCGCAGATGCTGTAGGTGTTTTTTATTTTCCTTTTTTTTTAATATTTTAACTCATGGACTATGTTTATATCCACTCTGGTCTTATATATGGCTCAGTGTTTGGCCACTGTCTCTAGGTCCTCAAAGGAATTGTCTGTCTGTCGTCATGCTCTTTTTTTTCCCAGACTGAATCGCTGCTCAATACTGCCGAGATGGTCGGGATGAGGGTGGGTTTGATAGGGATGAAAATGGGTTTCTTTTTGGTTTTTACTTTATGTAACAGACATAATTGTGTTATTAAAAAAACAGAATTTGTTTTTCCAACACACTCGTGTTTTGATTCCCATTTTCTTCTTCTTGTAGTTTCCTTTTGGTGTTCTGATGAGACTACAGGATGGTATTTGTTGGTCAAATAATGAAGACTGATACATAATGACAAGTCCACCATGTGCTCCAGCACAGGTTATTGACAGTTTAAGATTAATATACTAAGAGTAGAGGGGTTCTGTCACATCTGCAACATCAAGACGTCACATAGTGTTGGACAAAGGTGTTGATTCTGTAACACTGATATCAGCTTAGACAAGTTTATCCTGTCTGTGTTTATATTTTGTTGCTGTACTGCAGGCTTATAAGTGAACATCCACAAGGGGTCACTCTAAGTTTTCTAAAGTTAACTGAAGAGGAAAAGGCTCTCTGTGCAGAGTGCATACAAATGCTCTTCTATTGGCAAACAAACAATTATTTAAAATGTAAATTGCATGAGTGCCCCACAAAGTCATTTAAGTAATAGAGTTGCTTAATATGAGGAAACCTAGTCTCTAAATGGCAATTTTTAAATATCAAACACTTTAGATTTTAATTATAATCCTATGACCATCTAATATAATATGCACATTAAAAAATTAGTTCTGCTCTTTTAACCCTCCTGTTATGTTGCAGGTCAAATTGACCCATTTTAAAGTTCAAAAATCTAAAACATGTTTTAAAGGTATTTAGTATGAATCTTCTTCTGCTTGGCTTAAGTAGCGTTATCAAAATATACATTGAAAATGGTTCATTTCATGTATTTGCAAGCCCCCCAAATGTTAATATTACATATATACTGTTCAGGTCAATTTGACCTGGCAGTCAAAGTGGAGGCTAAAAGGGGTCAGAAGGGTCAAATACTAATTGTTTCTTTGGTATTGTGGGTAGATGAACTTCTACTACTCTATAGTCTAGGCCCTAATGTCAAAGTGCATGAAAGGCTAGTGGTATTCAGAGGTTGCTGCCCATTTAGGCAATGTATGCCTTCCAAACTAGCTAAATATGGAATAAATATCTGGGCTTCACTTCATAAAAAGACAAAAATTCAAAATGTAAAATGTAGAATAAAATAAACAAAAATATGTCATGTAAAACTATTTTATTTATATTCAGGTATTTCCAATGTACATTAAACATAGTTTTAACATGATTTTTTATGAAAAAAAGTGAGTTATCCTCTTTGAACCATGATCTGTGAGAGGTAAAGAACACCATTGCACTAAATATTGATTGAAATGATTAGTAATGGAGTTAATAATGAGACATAAACAATGTTTTGGGGGATTTTTTTGGTTTCTGACACTTTTACATAATTAAACATGCGCTGGGTCAAATTGACTCAGGACCATTATTGCTGTTCTTGAGAAACGAACTTAACAGAAGGTTAAAATAGATATTTTTATTAAATTTTGTAACCTGCCTGGTGACGTCATCACGGTGCGCCTACATGTGGGCTCAGGTCAGACGGGGGTAACGGGTCTGTTAGACGCCGGCTAGCTAGTCAGATGAGATCTCAGCAGCTGTGGAGCGTTTTCTTTCATACTTTTCATCTTTTATGAGAGAAGACGCTGTACGACTGATAACAACAGCAGACATGTCGTACTGCAGGGAAGAGGGTAATTACGTTGTTTTCTTTTAATTCATTTTTCACTCCATGGCTGGGCAATGTCATCGGGCGAGACACAATGCTAGGCTAACTTTCTGGAAACACAGTTAACTTATAACGTCAGAGTAAAATAAGTGAGCAACCAGGCAGGGGTGGAATAATTTAACATCTATCACACATCCAACTCAGATTGACAGATATGGAACCACAGAGCAAGGCAGGCTAACTCAGGTCCAAGCTAGTTGTTACAGTCCGTCTCCAGGGGTCACAACTACGGCTAGCTAGGCAGCAATACTGCATACTTGGTCTTGTATTAGAAATACTTGGTAGCGTATTCATTCTACCACACTTAATGTTTATCTGAAAAAGTATACGACTTCAGGTTGTTCTTATTTCGTAATCAAAGGTAAAGATCGGATCATCTTTGTGACTAAAGAAGACCATGAGACTCCTAGCAGTGCGGAACTCATTGCAGAGGACCCGAACGATCCTTATGAGGAACAGGGTAAGTTATATGATCAATGTTGCACAGTGGACATTGCTTTGAAATACTCATTACCTCGGAGTCGGTGATATTGTTAACTTACTTCTGTTTGTTTTCCTGTATCTTCAGGTCTGATCCTACCAAATGGAGACATCAACTGGAACTGCCCGTGCCTGGGTGGCATGGCCAGCGGACCCTGTGGATCTCAGTTCAAGGAGGCCTTTTCCTGCTTCCACTACAGCACAGAAGAGGTTAAGGGCTCTGAGTGCATCGATAACTTCCGTGGCATGCAGGAGTGCATGCAGAGGTACCCTGATCTTTATCCTCAGGAGGAAGAAAAGGAAAGCTCCTCTCCAACAGATTCAGATTCGGGGCCCGCCTCTGCTGCCCCTACTGAGGGCTCTACTGCTCCCCCTGAAACTGACAGTACCCTGGCCTCTGACAGCAAATTACCTACAGACAACCAGACTGCCAGCTAAGGTCAGTCATTGTCATACAGGCTCTTGTCCTTTGTGTGAAAGCACTGCCCAGCATAAATGACCCTCCACAAGGTGCTCCGGTTGGTTTCCTCTCCTGTGCAGCCTACAGAGGAGCCTACATTACTCTGACACTCACGGGCAGAATTCATGATCCATCCAAGAGGGACTCTGCGTATGCAGAGAGAAGACCTACATAAAGATAAAGTATAGGCTGCTTCTTCTGCAGGGTTTTCAAACCATTTAATATTATGACTTAATGACGGTGGGCCAAGCTGTTTGCTGCAAGGACATTAGCTGATACTCAGTCTATATGCAATAGGAAGTGATTATCTGTGTTTACTTGTCAATCAGAAGAGCTGCTTGTTTGTGTTTGTTATGTGTGTTCTGTTTGTAACTGGTTAAGAATGTCACTTGCACTGAGGATTATAACTAATTATATAAATATATATATATCAGACAGAAAACTAAGAAGTAATCACTAGATTCAGTGATCTGAGCTATGCTCAGCTTATCCAAGAACTATACCTCTACCAAAGTTTGGCTTTGACATCAGCTCAACAGTGAAATGAGTCCCTTTCCATCACACAAGAGACCAAAAGTCATGTACTTGTTTAGGAAAACAAGACGGCTGTTTCAGGCTACATTTAGTAAACATTACAACAATGTAAACATTAAAGTGGTTAATTGTTCCATTCTTAGTAGAACCCTCCTGGTCTCGCTCCACATTTATTGCCATATGAATGATACTTAACCTTTTTAGAACTGACAAGACACTTGGCCTAAAGTGTTTTCACTTTACACCACCACTGCATCAAGGGTTTGTTATCTTAACACTGTCTAGAGTTTTCAGTTAGAATCTGTGGTCATACAATGTCATTCAGGCCTTAAATCATGATGGATTTTTGTTAAACATGCAGATTAAAATGATTGTTAAACAATTTCTACTTCCTTTTTGGTCCTTTCCAGTTATAATCAAAACACAACAACCTCTTGTCAATGATTGTTTTTCAGTTCACTGTGAGTTTCAAATATCAAACTTTAAAAGGAGATGAAGAACCTGACAAAAACATCTGACTGCATAAGAAGGAACAACCTTAACCTTTTCCTGAGTCACATTGCATTGATAAAAAGGGAGAAAAACATTGAGAGATTAAACTTGAAACAAATCCAGATATTTACATCATTAAAATATTTGCTAGATGAAAATATTGCCTTTAAAATACCCCTTGCTGATGTTTTATTAAATGGGTCGATCAGTTATTCATGTCAGTCTTTGAATGTGTTGCACGCCTTCAAATCATGTTTGAGATTTCTGACCTAAACTGAACCTGAGTTTGACTCATGGATAATTTTCCCTGATGTCAGGGACAGCTTCTCCTCAAACTGAGTTTTAGTTCCTCTTCTGTCTTGTCTGCCCACTCATAAGTTTCTTCAGGACATCCCTCAAAGTGTCTCCATCTTTGGAGTATTGAGTTCATGGACATCCATTTCTCAGGCCCCCTGACACAAGCAGACCCAGCCTGGGCGTCCATGGGACCACCACACTCTGCATGGTGACCAGCAGACGGCCTGTCCCAGCCTCCTCTGGGCCTGCGAGCAGGTAATCCATACCTGGTGAAGAAGATAGATTGTTTAATTATGTGTTCTAACCTTGAGTCACATTGCTGTAATGCTCAAAGCCTCTTGGAGGAAACTTGTAACCTTATTCTGAGCACTTCTTTTAGTAACCAAACACAACTTGCTTCTCTTAGTTGTTCTGAAAAACTGAATATACCTGGGTTTAGAACTGGACAGGTGCATCCGCGGATGGTCCAGGACAGAGGATAGATTCTGATAGTCTCAAAGTTGACTGCCAGTTGTCCTGATCGAAGGACCTTGCGAACTTTGACCAGTACTTCTGCATGGCTGCCTTTGTCATGGGCAGACAGCACACTGGCTTTGATAACTGTAGTGGGACACAGTCATACAGAAGAATGAGAGGATATTTTGAAGCATCAGACGAATCACATGATCACACAATTTGTGTGCACTTTAAATGAACAGATTTTGTTTCTTACCGTAATCATGTTTGGTCTTACAGAGGTCAGACACACTTCTCAGCTTTTTCTCCTTACAGCTACACTTTCCTGTGTACAGACATGCAGTTATTCTCTGATATACTTATATTTCTGTAATTAAGTGACGGACTATCCACGCGGTAAAACTTTTAAAGAAAGATAAATATCCAGATGATATCTGAAGTTCTCAGTCATCCATGTGATGAAACTTCAAATTTTAAACCAACAGGTGATGGGACTTGGTTAAAGAGCTTGTAGATGTTCCACCAGTCATTTTAGGACTGAAGTAGTCTTTCAGAAGTTAGGCTAGACAACTTAAAGTCCTTTTGGATTTAACTTTGAAAAAACATCACTCCTATAAATGAACAAAAAGCAGTAGCTTAGCATCAGCTGGTTAACACTCACCTGTGTTCATTCAGTTTAAGCTTGTCCATCGTTTACATTATTCTAAATCAAGGTTGCATAAGTTCTACTCCTCTGTCTCCCCGTTGTGTGACAGATGCAAGATTTCTGAGGATACATTGTCTCATGCCTTTTGGTTTTGTCCTTCACTAACTGATTTTGGTCCAAGGTATTTGACTGGTACTCTAAGGCCTATAAAAGACTCTTTCAGCCAGAACCTGGACTTGCAATCTTTGGCTGTTCACAGTCCACTAAGGATCTCTCCTCCTCTGTGCGACGATCACTAACACTGGGGATGATAGTTGCCAAGAGACTTATTTTGAAGCAATGGAAGTCCCCATCCCCTCCTTCTTTTCAGGAATGGATTTCTAACATGATGTCAGTCATACAAATGGAGAGACTAAGGTTCCTGCAATCTAGCTCTGTGAAGACATTCTCAGCTATCTGGAGCCCGTTCCTTGCCTTTTAGGATGAGGCTGACGTGTGATGAAAGTGGAGTATTTCTTTATATATGCAGACTTGACGCATAACACTCCAGCGTATGCATCTTAATTGGCAGCTTTATATGGTCTTTTTATGTTTGTTTGTTTTTTGTTTTTTTTTCTCTCTCTGCTGTCTCTCTACATTATTTATGTGTGTATGTATGTGTATGCATACGTATGCATGTGTGTGCATATGTGTGTTTATGTGTATATATGTATTTCTATTTATTTTATTACTTATCTTCGTTTATTTTGTTATTTAAAATCATTTATCAACTAACGTTTTCTTCACGTGTTTTCTATTAATTTATTTGTCTATTTTTTATTTTTCATATTATCCATTTTATTTTATTTCATTTCACATGTCTGAGCCCCAGTTTGATTGTATTTGTTTTGTCTTGTTACATTACAAAAGTTACAAATAAAATATAAAAAAAAAACAAAAAAAAACCACTCACCTGTGTAATGCAGAGCAGAGACTGCAAGCTCCTTTGACCACTGTGCCTCTTCTTCTACAGTGAACATATGATCCAGCTCAGGGATTTTTCCACCAATAGGCACATTAAACACCTGGTTATTAGAGTAGCTGTAAAAGTGGAATTGAACATACAGGGTTACTGTTATTTGTTCACATTTTATCATGTTAAGTACATTTTAGCTTCAGCGTTGATGTAGAACAACATTAAGTCTGTGGCTAACCTGTCCAGACACTGCCCAGTGGCTGGATCACAGCTGTGAGGGCAGGCACAGGGTTTGCAACCCTCCACTCCAAAACCCCAATAACCAAGCAGGCAGTTGTCACAGCTTGTGCCCCCTACTCCAGATTTACAGCGACACTTCCCACTTCTAGGGTGGCACCAGGGTCCCTCCTCTCCAGCATGAGGAGGCAAAGTGCCCTGTGAATCGCACCAGCAGCCTGAGAAAAGACAACCACAGTTCTGTATGCTGCTGAACCCTCAGACTCTATAGCTAAGTAAAGAATTTACAAACATAGCCAACAGATGGAGCCTTAAGACACTGTGGTTCTGTTTGATTTAAACCACAGACCCCCCTGACTGTGTAATTAATTCCACCAAGGTCAATTAAATCAAGAAATCTCCTATAATTTGCTTCTCTAACTAGTTGAAAACACATTATCCAATCCCCCTGTTACGTGTCTCTTACGCGTGCAGGCGTGTGGGGAGTTAAGTGCCAGGGACGGGTGGCGGTGGTAGCCATGGCGACATCGCTGGCACCTGCGACCAACAGTATTGTGTCTGCAGTTGTCACAAACCCCCCCACTGGTGCCACCAGAGGAGATCCATGCCCGCTGTGAGAAGTGACAGCTATCTGAGTGACTGTTACACTGACACTCTAACATCACAGCAGTGTGTGATGTCAGAAGTTAGAGAGATGACAGAGGGACAAAGAGAGAACATGAGGATATGGAGAACAGAGAAAACAATTATCAAGAGCTATATTTTCACTTCAAAGTGAACATAACACATGTCTCTGTTGATACTCTGTCCATACTTCTTATCCACCGGCCCTTTACTCTAATGACCAAGCAGAGTATCCACTGATCAGACTGAAGTTACTTACTCTGACATGGGTTTGATTCCCTGCTTGTGCTATTTGCAGGTCTCCAAGGGCGGTCATTGTAGAGTGGGGCACACTTCTCACAGTGATCCCCTGCTGTGTTGTGAGTGCACAGACACCAACCAGATACCTGGAAGACATATCAGGGGCTGCTGAGCTACTTCACCTATATTAGACCTTAAAGCTGTCTGGAGACAGCTATAAAACACATCAAGAATAAACTGAGCTATTTAAAGCTTTTAACGGGGGATTTTTCCAGTAGAAAGTAATTTGACATCCAGACCTGAACCTGTATTATACAATACTTTTAATAGAACACAAGCCAGTGCAGAAACCAACTTTTTCTTTCATGGTTTATCATTGACTGTTCCTTTACTTTGGAATGTACTCAAAGGAAAAGCCACTCACCATGGTGTTGTTCTGGCTTGTGTCTTTGCTGTTGTGTTGTAAACACTGCTCTGCATGTCCGTGGCACAGGCAGGTCCCCCTGGCCTGAAAAGTATAAATAGCATAAGGTGCAGAGGCTGAGTTTTCAGTGGTGCGTTTGGAGGACAGAGCTGAGGCTGTGAAGCCAGTCCGCCTCAGGGCAGCAGGACAGGTCTGAGCTTTAAGCAGTCTGATGCGGAGGTTAGTCAGAGAGAGGCGGAAGAGCGCCTCTGGGCTGTAAGGGTCCAGTGTTTTAGCACCCATGGGGTCTAGTGTCCGGATTATTACCTGGGCGGGGACACAGAACACTCATCAGCACTTAATTAAATACTTTTGGATCTAATAATGAAGACATTTGGCACTTCATGCATAATCACTGACCTCGCCCCTGCTGCAGGGTGTTGCACTGGTATAACGGGACGTGCACAATGATCCTGGATGAGAAAAATCATCAGGCAAACCAAATTCCATGCTGCAATTGTGTGCGAAGAGCTTAAGAGCTTCCCAAGTCTTCCCAAAGTCGGCTGAACGCTCAACCGCCATGACGGCAGGCCGAGGGGACTTGAACACCAAAACTACATGAGACAGACAGAACTGTGTTTCCAGGTCCAATCGGATCTCATCCTGCTGCTCCTGCATCTCAGTTCCTAAATCTGATGCCCACCAGGTGTCTGGTTGTAGGAAAGGGTCATCAGTCATGTGAGCAGATGGGTGAGGGTCCTCAGGACAGAGGAAGGGACGATGAGCAGGAGGATGAGTGCAGAGGTTATGGTTGAGGGAGCTGTTTCCACAGCAGCCTGAAAGTGTGAAGAGGGTCCTGCCACTTGCCAGGTTCCCTATGGGTGGACTGCAGGCCTGGTCCTCACATCTGGAAACTGGCATGGATAAGGGAGAGTCATTATGTCGAAGTATGAAATACTTTTAAAGTTTTGTGATGTTACAAGTATCCGAATAAGTTATCTGACAACATATTATCTGATGACAAAAAAGCTTTCAAATAAACTGCAAGTAATTCACAGCACTGACATCATGGACTAAACCTCTTCACTGTTTGTCATGAATATTTAATTAACATGACTATTCAGCTACTGCTGCTTGCTCTGATGGACACTGAAGCCTGTCCTTTCTTCAATGGACATCGTAGATCCTCTCAGTTTACATGTAAGACAAAAGGCTGCCAAGCTATCACTTAATCAGCAACAGGTATGGCTATAATAACGGGACAGCAAAAAAAAGATGCATAAATGAATGAAAACCTGTATAAACTCCAGGGGGATTTAACTTGCTTAAAAAACTTATAAAACATAAATAACGCAGACATCAACTATCAGACAATACAGCACATAATACACATGAAACAGAATTATTAAAATATACATCAATAAAGCTTTATGTGGTTACCTATGAGGGATATTAGGTGCCAAGTTCTAATGAGGTACCGAGTGCCAATAGTTAAAAAAAACAAACAAACAAAAAAACACCTTAAACTAAATATTACCTGCTGTTGAAAGACCATGTGAGATGTCATTACTTCATGTACATGTAACATAGTTGAGTCACTACACCTGTCTTTCCCTTAGAATAAATTAATAAGTAACATAACCACAAGGGGAAACAAGAGGTGAGGTTAATCTCGATGCGCAACTGATTAGGAGGATCAGCATCCACAGAGTTGTTGACCATGATGCTCACCTGCTCCGCTCCTCGTCACAGCCAAAAACAGCCAACAAAGCGTGGCCAGCATCTGATGTCGACCTTTCCCAAGCATACTACACACTATTATCCTTGTGTTGGCGTTTACCGTATGGATGGTAAGATGCATGTCTTCCAGCAGAGATTAGTCTGGACATAGTGTGTGGCAGATCAAAATGACAAACGCATTTTTCTGCCAACTACGCAATGCGCAAAGCGTCCTGATGAATCCAGTGTTTCACCGATCCCCTTTCTAGATAAATATCGAAAAATATCCTCAATAAAGTTCAAAGTATCCTCAGGAACAGCAGGAGCATCTCTTGACAGGACTGTCGCCTTGTTGCATCAAAATGTGGATCGTTTGCTGGTCCAAAAATCAACGTTCCACAGTCAACGAAATTGGTTATAACTAATTTCCATTTGAGAGATGTATGTCGTCTCTCATTTTGCGAAATAAAAAAGCAGCATGTGTGTGTGACAGTCTGAAAGATGGAATTTATAATTCATATTACATACTAATTAAGTCTTGTAAATATCTATTTACTCAAAGGAACCTGAGTTGTGCGTCTCACCCAGGTCTCCTGTACGCGTTATTACAGGAGGATGAGTGTGCGCTGTATTTATCCAACGTCCTTCCCGCCGGCACACAAACGCACACACATACTCCACAAGGATGTTGCGTCGCTGCACCAATAGCATTAAACCAAAACCACCCTTGATCGAGAGAGAGAGTATTTTTTCTCCATCCTGGCTGACTGTTATCCATTGAGATTCTTAGGGTTGTGCGCCAAAGAGGACAAACTTGCGACCTGCACGCGTACTTCACCGCAGTAAATGCGAACCAGCCGCAGAGCACATACCAGATAAACCAGGTCCCTCAGCTAACCTGGGCCTCGTAATAAGGCGGGGAAGTTATTTAATCTGCCTCTGCCCTCCTGTTTTTCAGCTGCGGCAATTTCAAGTAACAGGTCTCTTTGATGTCTAGCAGGAAGAAACCTGAGTAGGGAGACAAAAATAGTCCTCGGTGCAGTTATTTGCAGCTTGATGGCGCATTGTTGTTCCCAGACAATCTGACAGCTTGAAGTTTCATGCAAATGACTTGGACAAGAAAGGGAGTCTTTTTCCCATCTGTCTGCCGGATGGATAGATTACTGTGCCATTCTTCATTTATAAAACTGGATAATAAACACATGGTTGGACACATGACAGACCTGTTTCCAAATGCTTCTTGACCACACACGTCAGGACAGCTTGGTCTCTTGCTGAGCCTGATGTATTTTTCTTTACTGGCACACACACACACGCACCCTTTGAATCTGAAGAATAAACACAGTGTCTCTTCAGTTTTATGGCTCAACATCAAATACTAAGAGACTCAAAAACTGGAATAGCCACACAGAGTGAGATCTGATTTAATGAATGTCTTTAATGCAATACAAATGGTTTACAGACCTGCATGATTGCCTTCCCCTCAGAGTTGATGACACAAATTGAATTTCTGAGAATTCACATATAGGCCAATGATGACAATGATATTTGTATGTGGAACAGTCAATATTACTCTTGATGTCCCAGTCATCAATCTGATATTGATATGTCTTTTTATGTTTTAGTGAGTGTAAAGTGCTTAGTTTTTATCCCATTTTCAACAGTCTCTAAACTTGTGTATCATTTAGCTGAGCATTTGTCCCCATTGACCGCTCTCTGGTCTTTTCTGTTGTCTCTCTGTTCTTCTGCTAACACATGCTATAGTGTTTGGCAGGCCTCCACATAGTAGGAAACCCTGGAGGATCTCCACCTTCTCTAGTATATTCTTACCAAAGCTGTATAGGAGATTAGGGTGATGCCATATATAAGGATTAGCTGTTATCTAGTAATATATGTGGGTACAGACATATTTTCTGGCTGCGTCTGATTGATTCAGAGCCCGTTCTGACTCAAGGGAATACATGTTAATGAGATTCTCATCTTTTTGCTGGCTGCAGGACGGAAGGACCTGTAAGTGTGTTTATCTAAGGGGGAAGGATAATGGATAAAACATAGAGTCAGCTCATCAATTTGGTGCTGTTCTGTTTTTATTTTCAGTGATAGAATCCATTCTGAAAGAAGTTCATACTACATACTCACACTACATACAGTATGTGAGCAATATCGGATTCCTGCAAAAGGCAGAAAAACTGCAGGTTTAAGTGGAGTCTCTGAGGTTTGAGGTCAAGGTTTCCAGCAGTGCTATTAACATTTAAGAGCAGCTGGTTTCATTGCAAGTTATATGTTTGGTTTCTCATTTAGGCTTCAAAATGCACAACATGTTGAATTCTTAATTGAATATACTGTAATTAAGGGTACATTTCTGCCATATAGGAATGCAGTGGTGCCCACATCCAATAAAATGTTTGTTTATGACGTGAGCATTGCTATGAGAAATATGCTGCCTTTTTTTTCTCCCAGGTCCTTTCAGCGAAGACATTCTCTAAATACTCAGCATGTATCTTCATCATGGCCCCCAGTTGTGAGAGGTCAAATACCAGCCAGGAAAGGTCCCAGGGATCCTCTACCTGCCCCATGACTGCCTCTCTAATTGCTCCTTTTTCTCTCATTTACAAAGCTTGATGGGGGCCAGGGGTTAGAGAGATGGGGTCAGGTGAACAGGGACTCCTACTTCCAGTCATTTTAATCTCCAATGTTTGTCCAGGCTGCTCATACATGCGTGTGTGGAGCACATGGTATCACTCCACACTTCTCTATCTCTCTCTGTCTTTGTGTTCTGACTATTATTTCACATGTTACTCCAGGGATAAGGAGGATTAAGGAGCTTCCTAATATGACTTTGGAGGCTCCATAGGCCAACATGATCCGGCACTGATTCATGTCTCGAAGTACTTCATCTATTCAGTGTATGTTGATTTGGAGCAATAAAGTTAAAGCCATCTAGCCTAAACGTCCCAGTGTTTGTTATTGTATTTTTGTCATGGAGAGTACAGCGTTACAGAGCAGGATCTTATGTGACGTTATCCACTGGCTACAAGAGAGACTAGTGGATGCCATGGTTGATCTGGTGTGCTTGCGCTAAACTCTGAGGTCACAGTTAATTATTCTGTGGCATTTTTGGAGAGACTTGTAGCTTTTGCACTATAATGTGCTCAGAAGTGATATTTGATGAACAGATCAAAGAAATTATTTTGTGCTCCTTAGAATCACAAGATAACTTTATGAGTATTCTACTCTGAGGTGACACTGTGGAGTTGTGCACTTAACACAGTTTAAAGTTAAGAGGTCAAGGTGAAAAGTCAACTGCAAAGGTCTGTAGGTCAAGTCCAATAAAACAAGGAGGACTGTTTTCCTTTAGCAAGGTTTGAGTTGAGTTTCTTTATTGTAATTTCATTTTGAGTGTGATAATGAGTGTAGACACCTAACAGAGACAACCTCTTACTCCTGAAGTTTACTATGATCCTCATGTCAGAGAAAGGTTATAATAAGCTCAAAGAGACTGTTAAAAGTTTGTCTGTAACCATTTGCACATCTACATGGGGCGTGAGGATAGCACACACAATAGGGTAAACTGCATGTTGCCTCTTTGATGTGTGAGAATGAATGACTCAGATTAAACTGTCAGACCAGCATGTGATAGAGGCCAGATGAGGCAGGATGACTAATCAAGTCCTCTGTGATGAACACCAGCAGTTTGCCAAACCAACAAATGTGTGTATCTGTGAGCTTGTGTGTGGATTTGTGGTTGTTTGTTCACGGAACACTTACGGTTGTAAAATCTCACATATGTTTGAGTGACGTAAAACCATACTGAAGTGCTGCCATTTATTCTTTATTAATTCTTAACAAGACGGAATGACAGGAACACTAAAGAGGGGCTTCAGTTCAGCAGTGAGTTATTTATAGCTGAAAGTCCTATTTAATATTGCACAACGAATTGAATTCCAAAGTATGCAAACACATATTCCTACCACAGTGGATGCCACTGACTTACAAGCTTAAAACTTAATGATGTGCGTCACCAACTCAATCACATAAACACAATGTTATGCTGACACAGAGAAATAAGTACATAAACAAAAACAGACACAGTTTCTTGATGACTCTTTCATTGCTTTTTTCAATTCCCACCCACATAAACAAACTGGAATGCCAGAACACACGCTCTGGTTTTCTACCACAATAACACATAGAGACATGTGTTACAGATTCCACTCACTGCACATATTCGCTCACCCACTTAGATAAAGCATGCTGACGTGACTTACATAACAATTTATTTTAACTGTCTCAATGAAATTCAGTGGATTCAAAAGAAATGTGGTTTAGGGTTTAAAAAGGGAGTGATGCAAAGGGTAAGTAGCAGAACAAAGCTAACTGCCGTCAAGCGTGCTGGAGGTCAGAGGTCAGCATAATAAATCTGAGATGAAAATCCGAGGCTTGTTGCAGGTAGCATCAAACATGATATTTGAGTCATAAATAAATACACACAACTACTAACATTTTAAACTTTACATCTCTGGGATTCTCCCGCTGTGTTAAAGTACATTTATGGAATGTGGTGTCTGACTTTGGTTCCCCTCCTAAAAGTCACTCTGAGAAATGGAGCAAATAAGAGGAAAAATTAAATGCAGCTGTTTGAGGTGCTTGGCCTCAGGTTGGGGGTTCCAGTCAGTCTCTCTTATGTCTGGCCACTTTGAGCTTTGAGCCCCTTCTCAACTCATTAAGGAAGTTGTTATTGGCATGCCAAGATTCCATCTGTTTACCAATGTATAGTCAAGAGTCGCTGTTTGTCAGCACTCCTTTATATATACAGGCAAGGTAAAAATAAATATGCACGGATGCCACCATGAACATGTGTTGCGTGCATTTGTTTTTTCTCTTGTTAAAGTATACTGCCACCAAAACACTGGGATGTTAATTTGACATTTGATGCACATGGTGGTTCTGTTTCACAGATGAACCACCAACAGGGACATTTGTTGATACAGTGATGGGTATTACTTGTAAGTGGTACATG
The DNA here is from genome assembly GCF_009762535.1 of Notolabrus celidotus. Classification (NCBI taxonomy): domain Eukaryota; kingdom Metazoa; phylum Chordata; class Actinopteri; order Labriformes; family Labridae; genus Notolabrus; species Notolabrus celidotus. The sequence continues at coordinate 27,272,743 of NC_048272.1, forward strand.
TAAAACCTGAAGCCTTACTATGTCCTCAGGAGTTATATCTGTTCCTGCTTTCCCCTGGGGTGTCTATGTGTGAGTGATGATAAAGACTTTCTAGCCAGTCCAAGCTAAATTTACAAAAGTCACACAAACGGCATACTACAGCATGGCATTGTATATTCCCATTCCTGTGTGCAGATACAAAAATATAATCTCACTGCAGCTTAAGGGTGTGCCCACTTTTGTGGTTGGCTTGTGGCTTTCTGCAGGAGAACAAAGGAATGCAGGAATATATGCGAATGCCTTACCCTCCTGGCTTACCCAACAATATGACATTAAGAAGGGGACAGCCAAGGTTTGATCACATCTGCCAACATCTGGCCCTCAGGAGAACCTAAACTTAGCAACACATGCTGATGTCATTAGTGTAAAATGGGAGTTGTAGTTACAAAGGCATGACCTTCACAACTTCCTGTTCCTGTACAGTGAAGGAGAGGGAGTAGGAGAGATGGATGGGTAATATGATGGATGTAGGATGGATTATACATCTGTGTGGTTATGTAAGTGTTTTGTAATTGTTGAGGCTGATCCAGATCGTGGATTTCTGCTCCTGAACTGTTAAACTTGACACACAGGGCAGATCAAAGCTTCAACAAAGCTGGTTGGGGTTTAATCAGTTCTACTCACTCAAAGCTTCTGGCCACATCTGTCCAATCATGTCCCATTACCGTGGTGGACTCCTGGCTCCAAAGAGGGTTACAGTACTTCCAACCAAACACTGGTAGGGGACCGTGTCTAGAGGAGATGTGTGGTTTTTGAGAGGTTTTCTTTGGAACCCTTTCTGCTTTAATCAATAGCGATAGACATGTGCTAATGATTAATGAACTGCTGTGGTCAGGATGATTTAAATGCTGAGGTAACTCTGATATGATAATTTTGTTATTAGATGTGGGTTATTTAAACCCTTTGGGAAGTCTTTCATTTGGTTAAGACCTCCCCAATGACTGAGGTCATTGCTCTGGGACTAGGCTCCATTGAGAAGATGCCAATGAAGCAGAGGGTCTCTTGCTCAATGTTTCCAGTGGGCTATGTCTAGTAATGACTGCTGCAGGGAATTGCAGTACTTAATAGCACTGTATGAATTAAGTCATGCTGTGTGTTTGATTTTTGCTCTGGCTCTATGATATAAGATTTGTACATGATCTTCTAACAGAGCTGAGTTCTGTGAAGTCTCTCCATTATTCTGTCTGATCTCACGAGGCATGATCAGATTTCCTTGCTCGAAGAAAAGCACTGTCATAATGATAAAGCTAACCTGGCATCCTCCTGGCATATGACATCAACACAAATTTCAAGACATTCTTTTTACCGCCATATAGTATTGAAAAAAAATAAGGCACTTTCTCACAATGATGCAGAAACCCAGCCCTTGATGTCTTACTTATGAATAATATTATTGCCATTTCCTATTATCAGGCTGCTCTTAAAGGCCTCGAAATACTCTTCAGGTGGTCATGCAAAATGCAACAGTACATGTACTGGTAAGAACTAGGGAGAAATATGTTTTTCTTCATATTAGCTTCTTCTCACTGCTCCCTTTACAAAGTAGAACTGAAAATCATCATTCATACTCACAAAGCTCTTAATGGTCAGGCACCATTACATTTTCAGCTGATAGTGCCTTAATACTTCTTTTGAACATTGCGCTTCTGTAATGCAGGCCGGTTTGTGGAATGTGAAGTGTCCAAGAAATTAATGAAATTATCAGCAGTTTGGGTAGATGATGTAGATACCTTTACTTTTCAGAGTAGGCTTAAAACTTTCCTTTGTGATGAAGCTGTAGGGCTGGCTTAGGGTTGCCTTGGATCAGCACAGCCTCATGCTGCTTAGAGGTACCAGAGCTCCTATCTTCCCCTCCTCTTCTTCTATTAACTCTGTATCCTCTCTGGAATTCTTGTTCTTTCTCATCTCACAGGTTTTTGTAGATCTTTGGGTTGACAGCAGATGACCATCTTTCCATGAGTCTGATTTTTTCTTGTTGGGAGAACGTTTTTTCCTCACCAGTGTTAACACTTGCTTTTTACTGGTAGATTAATTTGGGTATCTCTAATGAATGTTACCAAAAGCAGAAGACCTGATCAAATTATAGAGCGAGTGAGATAACTTTTGTTGTTGTGATGTGACATTAAATAAATAACTAATTTGTTGATTACTTCATTTTCATGCAGAAAAACACTTTCTAGTCTCCTCATGAACTTAAATCATCCTTATCCCAGAATCTTGTTCTTTACAAGTTGCTGGAGAAGGTTCAGATGCATGAAACCGTTACGTTGTGCTAGTCTGCCAGATCTGCTCTCATGGGTCTCAACTGACAGTGCCAGAGGCTATAGAGCAGGGGTGTCAAACTCAAATACACAGAGTGCCAAAATAAAAAAATCAGTGCAAGTCAAGGGCCGGACTGGTTTAATGTTTATTGCAAAACTTATTGAAATGAACTAATTGCACATATTGAACATTGAATTAGCAAAGCTTAAGTTATTGCTATAAACATTTAAAAAATAAAAAATATGTTGCATTCATTTCTTAATGCTCAATCTGCAACTTATCTAATGAATGAGCTTCACTAATTTCTTATGAAAATATTTTTCTACAGGCCAACAACATTAGCAAAAAAAATTCTGCAAAGAAAAACCAAAAATACCCTGTGGTAGCAAGAAAAAGTGCAAAAAGGAAACATATTTCAGCTCAGTCGGCTGCTCTGTGATGCACACTAGTCTAAGCCAGATACTCATCATCTCATCTTGGATGCAAGTTCATCAATGTTTGGGGTCAGGCTCTGAGCTGAGGAAATCCTCAGGATTGAGTGAAGGTGTTCATCAGTAAGACGACTCCTGTGAGATGTTTTGTTTAACTTCATCAAAGAGAACAGTTGTTCACACAGGTAGTTCGGCAGCACGGAAAATGGCTCAAGTTTTCTTGCAGTATCTGCGTCTCCCACAGGCGCAACTTGGTTTTCAAAGCCTTCACTGCAGCGTACATGTCTGTGATCACACGTCCCCGACGCCCCTGAAGCTGCAGGGGCTTCAGGGGCGCTTCTTCACACAGAAACTTTGTATCACGGAGCTCTGCTATGTATTTCCCTTTGCTCTCCATGAACTGACAGATCTCCTCACGCAACTCGAAACACCTTTACAGCACTTTTCCCTGGCTTAGCCATCGCACCCCTGTGTGATGGAGCAAGTCACCATATTCTGAACCCAACTCCTCCAGAAAAGACTTGAACTGGCGCTGATTTAAACATATGCAGGGTTCCCACGCGTCCTGGAAAACCTGGAAAACCTGGAAAACAGTTGACCAGTTTTCCAGTACTGGAAAACACCTGGAAAAATGGAGAAAAAGTCAAATGTCCTGGAAAATCACATATAGTCCTGGAAAATTATTCCAGCATGGCTGCGTTTGACCTGACCCTATTAACCAAACACATCCCCATTCATTGAATGTTGAGTTCACGCTGTGCTGGAAAAGACAGCGACACTGCGCAACTTTTTTCTCATCTTTTCTCCTTCACTTCATAATAATGCATTCACAGGAAACGGGGGTATATTGTTTCTGTTTTATGGTACATTAACCTTGTAGAGTGCTCTTTTGATTCAAAGAGTCTTATATTTAAGTTATAGTGTGACCAGTGGAGTCGGGCAGAGAGCTTGGGGGTCTGTGCCTCACAACTTTCTCTGCAGGCTGAGAGCTCAATTACCGTACTCTAGCTCAGTTGTTCTCAAAGTGGGGTCCTGGGACCCCTGGGGGTCCGCGAACCATAGCAGGGGGTCCGTGAAATAATTTGAATACATTTCTAATAAATTATAAAACCGTGCTGTCATTAAAAACAGCATATACACCATTTTTATGATACCATTTGGTGGCTGAAGGGATATGTGAGTCTTGCTCCTGTTAATTTTTTGAAAGTGTTTAAGATCAATTACTTGAAAAGTATAAATGCTGTCATGTTGAGTCCACAAGGAATGAAATGACCCTCTGTTTTAAAGAATACAAGTGGTATTTACTTGATTCAAATTGAAGTGTTATCTGTTTATCACTATGGTACAGGTCTGAAGGATTTACATTGATACCTTTTACAATACAAATAGTTATAAGGGCAACTAAGAGTGCAAATGGTAGTAAGCATGTGATTTAGTGATGGGAAGTTCGGTTCTTTTCAGAGAGCTGGCGCTTTTAACTCGGCTCCCAAAGAAGAGCCGACTCTTTCGACTCCCGAACGGCTCTTAATTTAGGATCTTTAGTAGCCGTATATTTTACCTTAACTTTAAAAATGTATACTTTTACAAAACCATTCTCACCCTGATTCTAGGGTAAGGGTTAGGATAAGGGTTAGGATTAGGGTTAGGGTTAGGGTTAGGATTAGGATTATGATTAGGGTTAGGGTTAGGGTTAGGATTGGGGTTAGGGTTAGGGTTAGGATTAGGGTTAGGTTTAGGGTTAGGGTTAGGATTAGGGTTAGGGTTAGGATTAGGATTAGGGTTAGGATTAGGGTTAGGGTTAGGATTAGGGTTAGGGTTAGGATTAGGTTTAGGGTTAGGATTAGGGTTAGGGTTAGGATTAGGGTTATGATTAGGGTTGGGGTTAGGGTAAGGGTTAGGATTGGGGTTAGGGTTAGGGTTAGGATTGGGGTTAGGGTTAGGGTTAGGATTAGGATTAGGGTTAGGATTAGGGTTAGGGTTAGGATTAGGGTTAGGTTTAGGGTTAGGGTTAGGATTAGGGTTAGGGTTAGGATTAGGATTAGGGTTAGGATTAGGGTTAGGGTTAGGATTAGGGTTAGGGTTAGGATTAGGTTTAGGGTTAGTATTAGGGTTAGGGTTAGGATTAGGGTTATGGTTAAGGTTAGGATTGGGGTTAGGGTTAGG